>NC_029791.2:28244917-28288303 GCF_000816755.2 Arachis ipaensis | reverse complement strand
CGAAATTTTAAATAAAATAAATAAAGTTAATAACTAAAAGAAAAATAAAAACAAAAAATGAAAAAAAGTGTTTAAAATTTTTATAATTATTAATTTTATAATAGTAATCACTCTTTTATTTAATAAAAAAAAAAGAAAAATAAAAATCTTCGGCCCGGCGGACTGGCCCGCCCCGCCCCGCCAAAACCCGCCAATTTGGCGGTGCAGGTTTGACGAATTTTTTTAATTTGGCGGGCTCCAAATCCTAGCCCGACCCGTTTTTTAGCGGGTTTAGCGGATCGGCCCGACGGGCTCGACCCGTTTTGCCACCCCTAAATAATAATATGATACGGATGTCCAATGATAATTTGTGTATAGTATAAAAAAATAGAACTAAAACAAAGAATAATATTTGGTGTATGAGGTCAAGAGTAATTGCAAGAAAGAAAAAGAAAGAAAAAAACTAAGGGAGAAGCCCACCAGCAGTATTAGACTCCCAGCTTACCTGGCGAAAGTAGAATTTCAATCAGGAGGAGAAAAAGATAAAGAAAATTGAAGAATTCAGAGAGAGGAGAATTAGCAAGGAGAGAATGAGCCCATAATTCATACACACTTTTCTCTGATCATTCCTTCCCCTTAACTACCTTCCACTTTTGCCATCCTTGTTGCTTTCCGCGTGAATGGTTTGTTATGGTCTTGCTATTCATACCTTCTTCCACGTGACTTATTCCTTTATTGGCCTCCCTTCTTGCATTTGTATCATTACCACTGTGCTGAAAAACAACCTTGTCCTCAAGGTTGAATTGAGGGTATTGAATCTTCATATCTTCATAAGACTCCCAAGTGGTTTCTTCAGCAGTAAGTTGAAGCCATTTGATCAATACTTCCTCATACCATCGGCCATCTTTTTTAACCATTCGGTGACCCAATACTAAGTGGGGGTACAATTTGCAATCCTGGACATCAATGAGTAATGGGGCTGGTATATTGGCTGGAGTAGGGTTACCCACGCACTTCTTTAGCAAGGACAAATGAAACACAGGGTGGACGCGAGCCCCAAGTGGCAGTTCCAATTTATAGGCAACTTTACTAATTCGCTGCACTATGGAAAAATGACCAAAATACTTCATGGCTAACTTGTGATGTTTGCGCACAGCCAAAGAGTGTTGTCTATAAGGTTGCAATTTGACATAAACAAAGTCACCAATGTTGAACTCAATATCATGTCGCTTGGTATCGGCTGTAGCCTTCATCCGAGTTTGTGCTCGCTGTAAATTACGATTCAAAGCTTCCAACATAGTATCACGCTGTTGTAATTGTTCTTGAACTGCAGGTGTGTTTGAAGCTTGTGGGTTGTAGTGTATAATTGGGGCTGGATCTTTTCCAAAGACAGCCTTGTAGGGTGACATAACAATAGCTGAATGGTATGATGTATTATAACTGAAGGCAGCCCAAGGAAGCAACTTTGGCCAGTCGCGAGGATTCTCTTGTGTATAACAACGTAAATACATTTCAAGGCCCCGATTGAGTACCTCGGTCTGACCATCTGATTCGGGGTGATACGCTGAGCTTCGTGCGAGGGTGATTCCATGGCCTTGACAGCATTGCTCCCAAAATCTGCAAGTAAAAATTCGATCATGATCTGAAACGATTGACTGGGGAACCCCATGAACACTCACCACATGTTTCAAAAATGCATCGGCAACTTTAGGTGCTGTATAATTCGTGGGTAAAGAAATAAAATGTTCAAACTTGGAGAGTCGATCAACCACAACAAGAATCACCGATAGTCCTTGTACCACCGGTAAGCTAGTGATAAAGTCCATAGATATATCCTGCCATAAGTGTGAGCGCATGGGTAAAGGTTGTAAGAGGCCTGCAGGTGGTAAAGTGGAGTACTTAGCCTGCTGACATGTAGGACAAGCTTGGACATATTCCTTCACAGTCTTGGCCATATCCTTCCAAAAAAAAAACTGTGCTGAGATGTGGGTCAAAATCTTCTAGTAGCCGTCGTGACCTCCCACCATTGAGTCGTGAAATTCATAGAGTAAGGTCTTCACTAACGAAGACGTGTGGGGAACCACGATTTTGTCCCCGCGATACCACAAACCCTGACATTGCTGCCACCTTCCCGAAGTTAATTCCAACTCTGAAAACTCAGACCTGGGGTCATAAGTCTTCGATTCAGCTTGCAACTGAGGCACCAAAGAACAATTCAGCACTGAGAGACCCATAAATGATCTAGATAGACTATTAGCTCCTTGATTTTCGGAACCTTTCTTATACTCGATTGTGAAATCGTAGCCAAGTAATTTTGCCAACCAAAAGTGTTGCTCAGGAGTTTGTATAGTCTGATTCTGCAACTCTTTTAAACTCTTGTGATTAGTTCTGATAACAAATCTATGCCCCAAGAGATAGTGTCGAAACTTCACGACTGCTGAAATAATGGCCAATATTTCTCTAGCATACACCGGTTGTTTCTGGGCTGTCATGGATAATTTCTTGGAAAAATACGCTATAGGGTGTCCATCTTGACTCAAAATGGCACTGATCCCCGATCCAGAAGCATCGGTCTCAAGAACAAAAGGTTTGGAGAAATTTGGCAAGGCTAAAACTGGTGCCAACGACAGAGCCCGCTTCAAGTTCACAAACGCGGCGTTAGCTGCAGTAGACCACGCAAAGTTATGTTTGCGCAATAAGTCGGTAAGAGGCGCAGCAATTAAAGCAAAGTTATAGATAAATTTGCAATAATAACTAGCCAAGCCTAAAAAGGCTCGCAACTACTTCACCGAAGTAGGAGGTAACCATTGCTTGATGGCTTCTACTTTTGAGGCATCCACCCTCACCCCTTCTTTGGAAACTACATGGCCCAAATAATCGACCTCTGTCCTACCAAAAGAACACTTAGAGAATTTAGCAAATAAAGCATTCTCTTTGAGGATAGTTAAAACCTGCACTAAATAGTCAATATGTGAATTCCAATCAGGACTATATATCAATATGTCGTCAAAGAAGACAAAGATAAACTTTCTTAATACAGGTGCAAAAACTGAATTCATGAGGCTTTGGAAAGTTGCCGGTGCGTTTGTAAGGCCAAAGAGCATTACGAGCCATTCGTACAAGCCTTGGTGTGTTCGAAACGCTGTCTTGAAACAGTCTTTAGGCCTCACACGGATTTGGTGATACCCCGACCTGAGGTACAACTTGGAAAGATTTTGTGCATCAAAGAGTTCATCTAAGAGTTCATCAACTGTTGGCATTGGGAAGGAATCTTTGATTGTGACTGCATTAAGAGCCCTATAATCCGTGCAGAATCTCCATGAGCCATCTTTCTTTTTCACCAAAAGCACAGGGGATGAAAATGGGCTCGAGCTAGGCCGAATGATGCCTGTAGTAACATGTCACCCACAATGCGCTCAATCTCAGTCTTTCGGCTCACTTTCACAGGGGTTGTGCCTGGACGTAAATGAATAGCATGATCCTGCATTCGTGTCGGGGGTAAGCCTTGAGGCACCTGAAAAACTGAACTGTATTGGCGCAACAATATTGCCAACTCAAGAGGAGTACTGCTTGGTATGTCCAGAGATTGAGGAGATGCAGCTTCCGGCCCTTGTAATTGAATAGTATATATTTCTGCAATTTCCTTAGTGGCACACAACCGTTTCAAGTAATTGAATTGAGCTTGGGTTGGCTGGTTATTTAATTCCCCTTGTAAGGTAATGAGTCGGTTATTGTCCAAGAAGGTAATGGATTTCTTTCGATAATTGACCAAGTGTGTGTCAAGCGTCTCCAACCATATATCACCAAGTACCAATTCTTCACTGGCTATTGAGAGTAAAAAAGCTGTGATAAATAGTGTTTGATCGTGCACCTTAACTGGCACCGTACGCACTTCACCTTCACACTGTAATAATTCACCATTGCCGACTTCTACCTTGAACGGGGGCGCTACATACACAGGCAACGATAACCGCTTCGCCAAGGCTGGGTGGAAGAAATTGTCCGAGCTACCCCCATCCATTAAGATACTATCTGGCGACCATTGACTACCCCGTTAAATCAAATGGAGCGTCGATTTGGTACCCCAGTCAAAGCATTATAAGATAAATGCAATGATTCCTCCATGGTTGGCTCCACTCTGATTTCAGCCTGCACGGGTTCTGACGCATGTGCCGTAGCTTGTGACTCCTCTGGAACTTCCTCCAAGGTCTGGATCAGAAAATAGTGTTTTGAACTGCACTTATGGCCTGTGGTGTATCGCTCATCACAAGTGAAACAGAGGCCTCTATCCCTTTGGAATTGGATCTCAGTAGGTGAAAGTTTGCGCAATGTGTTTGAAACTGGTGGTATAGGCAGTAACAGATGTGTATGGGAAATGTTAAGAGGTGGAGGTAAAGTGGGTACAATCCTTTGTTGTGTATGGGTAGGGGTACGTGGTTGGGAAGGTAACTGCGGTCGAAGAGACGAACGACAATTTTGGGTCGGCGGTAAGAATTTATCCTCAAACAACTTCACCAAAGAAACGGCTTACATCAAAGAGGTCAGGGATCGAGATTTAACCTTTTGCTTCAAGTCATGATGTAACCCACCAACAAAACAATCAAGCATTAAAGCATCATCCATCCCATAAACCCTTGTAGCTAACTCATTAAATGCATCGAAATAAAGTTTCACCGAAGCAGTTTGTTTGAGCTTCAACAATTTTTCACGTGGATTATCAAATAACGAAGGACCAAAATGCATTTTCTTAGCAGTAGATAATTCAAGCCAGGATGTTACCGGGTTGAGTTTTTCCCAAACTTGGAACCAGGCAAGGGCATGCGCCTCCAAATTGACTGCAACGAGATCCATCATCTGATCCTCTGGGGTCTCGTATATGCGGAAGAATTGGTCCACGCGGTAAATCCATTGTGTGACATCTTCCGACCCAGAAAACTTGGGAAAATCCACCTTCAGTTAACGTGGAGGCGCAAAAAATTGTCGCGGTGGCGGTTCATGATGTCCCTTCTGATGGTGCTGGAGTAAAGCTATCGACTGGGTTATAGCCGCGAGCTGTTCCTATTGGCCATCAAATTGCTCTATCAACTTGAGAATTGCAGCTTGCATTGTTTGCATCCGAGTGCTGTCTCCCATGGCAGCTCAATGAAAGCGCCAATGATACGGATGCCTAATGATAATTTGTGTATAGTATAAAAAAATAGAACTAAAACAAGGAATGATATCTAGTGTATGAGGTCAAGAGTAATTGCAAGAAAGAAAAAGAAAGAAAAAACTAAGGGAGAGGCCCACCAGCAGTATTAGACTCCTAGCTCACCTGGCAAAAGTAGAATTTCAATCAGGAGGAGAAAAGGATAAAGAAGAATTCAGAGAGAGGAGAATTAGCAGGGAGAGAATGAGCTCACAATTCATACACACTTTTCTCTGATCATTCCTTCCCCCTTAACTACCTTCCACTTTCGTCATCCTTGTTGCTTTCCGCGTGAATGGTTTGTTATGGTCTTGCTATTCATACCTTCTTTCACGTGGCTTGTTCCTTTATTGGCCTCCCTTCTTGCATTTGTATCATAATAGCTTCTGTTATTAATCGAAAGAATCTTAATAATAAAGACAATTTAATACATATTTAAAATATTAGTCACCTAATGATTAGTAAAATATCTCTTTTTTCTAAAATAGTAATTTAAATAATAACATATAATTTAGAATTCTATTTTTTATATTTTATATTTTAAAAAGATTGAATAATCTTTTTCTTAACAATATAATCAAAATGTCTCTTTTTTTATATATATGTTGTTAAATAATAATTTAAAAATTCATCTTTTATACAATTAGGTCTGATCTTAATGATATTAATAGTTAAAAAAATTTATTCAATTAGTGTAGATGTTATGAAAAAAATTAAAGCTAATTTCAAATGAAGAAACACCAATGAATATATAATATTCTTTCGAGTCGATTTTTAAGAAAGAATACCAATCTCATTTAAATTTGAGAATTGATCATTATAATGCACATCTAATATAAAGTTCTCAAATTGACTATCAAGTATCAAAAGTTAAATAAAAAATTTATTGTGGGATCAAATTTAATAATTTAATGAGAATAAATAAATATTATTATTAGGATAAAACACATCATTAAACCAAACACATCATTAAAGCTCGAGGTTCGACCTTCTTGTTGAATTTGCATTGAACTATGAGTTGCATTGCTTCTTGTCATATCCTCGCATCTTGTCATACTTCTTCTATGGTATCCAGCTCGACATTCCTTATTTGATCATTTGTCTCTCCATCAAAATGATCGGTTCTGGTTGATCCTTGGGCTATTTCTACCAGGATCATGGCATCAGATCCAAATACCAATTTGAAAGGTGTTTCTTTGGTCGAGTTTTGTGGGGTGGTGTTGTATCTCCAAAGTATCTCTGGTATTAACTCGACCCACTGTCCTTTGGTTAAAGCTAACTTTTTTCTTAATGCCTGCAAAATGATCTTATTAGCCGCCTCGGTGAGCCTGTTAGTCTGTGGGTGCTCGATCGATGAAAAATAATGTTTGATGTTCAAGTTTTGTAAAAAATATGCCATTTTCTTGTAAGTAAACTATCTATCATTATCAGTAACAATGTCCATAGGTAATCCATATCGGCATATAATAAATTTTCAAATGAAACTTTGTACCTTGTCTGCTGTGATTTTGGTGAGTGGTTGGGCCTCTATCTACTTTGTAAAGTAGTCAATTGCCACAAGTAGGAATTTTACCTGGCCTTGTGATACTGAAAAAGGACTGAGGATGTACAGTCCCCATCTGTAGAATGGCCATCCGACCTTTGATGTGTACAGCATCTCGGCTGTGTTGTGAATTACTGGTACGCACTTTTGGCAGTTGTCACACCGTTGGACCTTGTTCATGCACTCTTTCTTTAGCGAGGGCCAATAATACCCCGCTCTTAGTAACTTTGCTGCTAGGCTTCGGCCTCCTATGTGTGTGCCACAAATGCCCTCGTGTGGTTTTAATATTGCTAAAGCGGCATCTTCGTCCCCCAAGCATTTGAGCAGAGGTCGGGAAAACCCTCGTCTGTAGAGGTCGTTTCCAATGATGGTAAAGAAGCTTGCTTTTTTCTTGAAGGCTTTTGGATTTCTCTCCGTTCTTGGTATTGTTCCTTTTTTAAAAAAATTGACATATTGAGTTCTCTAGGATTATCTGTGACAATTTTGATAGTGTATTTATTTTTCTTGAAGTAGCTAACTTAGATAATATATCAGCCCTATTATTTTCATTCCTATGAATATGTGTGAATTGAAAATTTTGAAATCCCTGAATTAAATGTTGTACTTGTGCTAAATATTGTTCTAGTAAGGGCTCCTGTACCTAAAAAATGCCATTTACCTATTGAACGATGAGGAGGGAGTCATAATAGACTTTGATGTGTTGAATTCTACTTTCTTTGGCCAGGCGTAGGCCAACCAGAAGCGCTTCATACTCGAATTGGTTATTGCTTACTAGAAACATGTACTTTATTAATTGCTCGGTAGAGACTCCCTCTTTATCTTTGAGAATAATTTTGGCTCCCCCAATGTCTTCGTTAGAAGCACCGTCCACATATAACTCCCATTCTGGGTAAATCTCCCCTGATGAGGTGAATTCTGCAATGAAATCATGTAACACCTGGGATCTAAGTGAACCCCGACCTTCGTAATTGATGTCATATTCGGATAGCTCAATGGACCATTTGTTAATCTCCCTACAAGATTGAGTTGTGTTAGCACTTGCTGTAGTAGTTGATTAGTTTGTACTACGATCTTTTAGCTTTGGAAGTAGTGCCGCAGGCGCCGTGCTGTAACCACCAGAGCATAGGCCATTTTTTGAATGGTTGGGTATCGAATTTCTGTGTTTTGTAAAATTTTACTGATAAAGTAGACTGGTTGCTGCTACCGACCTGATTCTATTACAAGAACGAATGAAATTGAGTTAGTAGAAACTAAAGGCATAAATAGAGTGGGTTATCACATGTTGATTTTTTTAATATCAGAGGTAATGATAGGATTTTCTTGAACTCGGCAAAGGCTGTCTCGCACTTGTCCGACCATTCAAATTTGCTAGACTTCCGTACCGTGTTAAAAAAGTGGCTTGATCTCATCGCCAATGTTGGTAGGAATCTTGATAAGGCCGCCAACCTCCCTGTCAGCTGTTGTACTTCCTTGATTGTTATTGGTGATTTCATCTGTATGACTGCATTGTATTTGTCTGGATTTGCTTCTATTCCTCTGTGAGTTAACATGAATCCTAGGAATTTTCCTCTTTGTATCCCAAAAGCACATTTTTCAGGATTTATTCGCTTGTACTTTCTCAATTGCTTGAATACCTCTTTGAGGTCGAACAGATGATCTTCTTTGTTTTCTGACTTGACGACCATGTCGTCTACGTACAAGTCCATATTCCTTCCGATCTGGTTCTGGAAGACCTTATCCATCAAATGTTGATAGGTAGCACCTGCATTTTCGAGGCCAAAAAGCATGACTTTGTAACAGAAATTACCATGGTCGGTTACAAAGGCTATTTTATCCTCATCTGAAGGGTGCATAAGTATCTAGTTGTATCCTGAATAGGCGTCTATGAAACTTAATATTTTGTAACCAGAAGTGTTGTCAACGAGCTTGTCAATACAAGGCAATGGATAAGAATCCTTTGGGCAAGCTTTGTTTAGATATGTGAAGTCTATTCACATTCGCCATTTTCCCGAATTCTTCTTGACCACGACCACATTTGCTAACCAAGATGTGAATCGGATTTCTCGGATGAATCCTGCACTTAATAATTTTTGTGTTTCTTTGATTGCTGCCTCTATTTTTTCTTGTCCTAAATGTCTCTTCTTCTGCTTTATTGGGCGAGCTGTGGGATCCAGAGCGAGCTTATGACTTATGACTTCCGGGTCTATCCCTGGCATGTCAGGCGGAGTCCAGGCGAATAGATCGGATTTTCCTGGAGTAGTTCGGTGATTTGCTTCACATTTCCTGTAGATAAGGCAGAACCGATGTTAGTATTTTGATTTTCTTTGTTAGAGATGCTTATCTTGTAAAGATCGTCAATTGGGATAGGTCGTTGCTCTTGATTGGTCCGAGGATCTAGCTCGCTAAGTCTGGTATATCGTTGGTGTTGTAGACCAAATTTATCCTCGGTGTTCGTGGTTGCTTTGTTTTGAGCTCTGCATTGTAACATTGCCTTGCTTCCTTTCTGTCCGAGTGTACTATCGCTATGGCTCCATCCTGTGAGAAAAACTTAACGCACAAGTGAATCGTGGAGACTATATCTCCGAAGGTGTTTAAAGATGGTCTTTTTAGTATAATGTTATAAGGACTAAAGCAATCGACAACCAAATATTGAATATCTAAAGTTTTTGAATGAGGATACTCCACTAAGGTTGTCCTCACCCACACATAACCTGTTATAGGGACTCTTTTCCCAGAGAATCCGACTAATTCGCCAGAAGATGCCTGTAGCACTTTGTCATTTAGCTGCATTTTTTTGAAGGTGGACAGGAACATAACATCGGCACTGCTTCCTGGATCTAGAAGAACTTTCTGGATCACTAAGTCTCCTGTTGTTACCGAGATTACCACTGGGTCATCGAGGTTAGGAGTCTTAGATTTTGGGTGGTTGGGGTTGGCTAGTATGCTGCCACTGGTCTTTTTCAGTGTTTATGTCTGGTGCTCTGTGGCTGCCGGGGTTAATGAGTCTCATTGCATTCTGCTACTGACGTACTTATCCAGTAGTCCTTGCTGTGCCAGTCTCTCTAGCAGATCTTTGGCCACCACACATTCATCGGTCGTGTGACCGAACTTCTGGTGAAATGCGTAATGCTTGGTTTTATCCACATATTTTTGGTCTTGATAAGTCCCTGCCTTGGTGGTTTTATGAGCTTGTTGTAAAGGATTTCTTTGATTATGTCCTCCCTTTTAGTATTAAATTTTGTGTAGGAGTCAAACTTTGGCGTTAGCTTGAAGAACTTCTTAGGCTCATTGTTTATCTGTGACCTGGGTTACCTTTCTTCATCTTTGTGAGGTAGTTGCTTTTCTATTCGTCAAGCTTCACATAGTTCTTCAATTTCCATTTGGCCTACTTTTTCTCGAAATTCTACTAGCATTTTTCCCGGGTGGAGACCACTCTTTAGTGCATGCAGATTCACCTCAGGGCTGAGATCAGAGATTTTCATTGTTGCTTTGGTGAACCGCGTCATATAGTCTTTTAAGCTTTCATGTGGACCTTGCTTGATAGTGCTTAGGTAATCCGACCCGTGCACGTATATTCTTGAAGCCGCGAAATATTCGATAAAAGACCTTGCTAGTTCTTCGAAACAAGAGATTGACCCTGCGGGAATCTTAGAAAACCAATGTAAAGCAGCACCATCTAAAAAAGTTGGAAAAGATCGGCAAAGTATAGGGTCAGAGGCACCGTCAAAGAACATGGATTGAATTTTTTTAATATGGACACGGGGGTCACCGAGTCCTTCATATGGCTTGAGTGCGGTGGGTAACACAAAGTTCTTCGGCATCTGAAAATTGGCGATATCCTCCGAAAAAGGATTGTCTATCGTCAATTTTTCTTTTGGCGGGGTGATCTCCTGTGATCCTAATTCCTGAGATCGTGTTCCATTCGAGGTCGCGTTCTTAGGATCTTCCGTGTTGGATTTTCGGTTGGGAGTTGATTCTAGGATCTCGACCATCCTTTTAACCTCAGCTAGAAAGGTAGCATTCATGGCTTCCCACTCATCATGGGTAGGAGGAGGAGTTTGAGGTACGACGTCATCGGCCATGGTTCTGCAAAAAATAGTAAAATAAAGTGCGCATGAGGGTTAATTTAGAATAAACTCGACCCCACGGTGGGCGCCAAATGTTCCTATCTGGAACTGAGCTCCGAGGTATAGGCCGGTGACAGCTGAAAGAGCACTGATAATGTCCTTCTCCTAAATGCTACACTGCAAGTTCCTTCCTCGTTCGGGCAGTGTGGAGAACCTGCAAAAAAGACTCCGATGCTTAAGTCAGTTCGTGATAAAAAATAATAATAGTGATGCTTTGTTGTGTAACAGCCCAGACCACTCGCTAGCACGATATTGTCTGCTTTGGCACACAAGCCTTCACGGTTTTGCCTTTGAAGATAGGATGATAGCCGAAGCCCCCCACACTCACTCGTCAAAATGCGTCATGCTAGGGAGAGGTATCCACACCCTTATAAGGTATGCTTCGTTTCCCTCCCCAACCGATGTGTGACCTTACATTCCACCTCCCTAAGGGAGCCCAGCGCCCTCGCTGGCACATCGATTCGGGCTCCGGCTCTGATACCATTTGTAACAGCCCAGACCACCCGCTAGCACGATATTGTCCGCTTTGGCACACAAGGCCTCACGGTTTTGCCTTTGACGATAGCGATGTGGGACCTTACATGTTCAACTCTGTTTTTGTGTATCCCTTTGATAAACCCCAATTTTTTTGTTTATCTTGTGTTTATTTTAGGGGATTTTATTACCTTTTCCCCACATTTATTCAATGAAATAGCATGGTTTTGTAATTCTCCCTTAATTTGTGTTTAAATGTAAAAACATGCTTTTTAGGCCCTGAAATTAGTGATTTTAATTTACTTTAATTCCATTCGATGCCTTGATGTATTTGTTGAGTGATTTCAGGTTCATAAGGCAAGTATTGGAAGGAAGAAATGAAGAGAAAAGCATACAAAGTGGAGAATCTATGAAGAAATGAAGGAATCACAAAGCTATCGAGCCTGACCTCTTTCTACTCAATCGATCATAACTTGAGCTACAAAGGTTCAAATGAGGCGGTTTTAGTTGCGTTGGAAAGCTAACATCCGAGGCTTCAAAATGATATAAAATTTTTTATAGTTGCCTGACGTTTAGAGATGCGTATGCGTGCATCACGCGCACACGTTGGAGGATCAGCGTGGGTCATTTTGAAGAAAACGTGGCCAGCGATTTCTAGCTCATTTTGGGCTCAATCCAACTCATTTCTGATGCTATTGAACCCAAGGATTGAAAGGGGATGATCCAAGTAGTCATAGTTTAGTTTTCATCATGTTTTAAGGTAGAATTCTAGAGAGAGAGGAGAGAGAGCTTCTTAAGGATTCTAGATTTAGGATAGAAATTAGGGTAAAGTTAGGTTAATCTCTCTAAAAGTTATCTTTCAATTCATGTTTTAATTCCAATTCTCTTTATATTTTAGTGTTCTATTGTCTTAATCTTCTTAGTTTCTCTTGTTAATTTCTTGTTTTACTCTCTTTTATGTTGATGAACCATTGTTGGATCTTAATTTCTTCTAATACAATTTTATGTTTCTATGTCTTTTGAGGTTTACTTCACTTGTTATTGTTGATTCCTTGCTTTTGTTAGTTGTAGCTTTTATTAATTCTTGTAATTTGTGATGTTTACTTTTCTTGCACACTAGGTGTTTGATAAAATGTTTTCTCTAGTTTTTGAGTAGTTTTCTTTACTCTTGGCTTAGGCTAAGGAAATTGAGTGACCTTGAGTCATTGGGTCTCATTGAATTGGTGATTTGAGAACCCTTGGTGATTAATTTGATACCCATTGACACTAACCCACTACTAATCTAATTAGTAGATAGGTCGAGACTTATGGATTGATGTTGATCAAGCCTATTTGACGTACTTCAAGCCTAGGAGTAGATATTACGTACTTGAGGCTTTTGAAAGTAGACTTAATGAGCTTGGTTCCTCATAATTGTCAATATATGGTTTGTAGACAAGGATGGTGATCTCAATTACCTATGTCTAACCAAGAGTTCTTTTCCTTTATTTTATTTGTTCTTGACATTTTACTTTCTTGTCATTTATTTCTCTTGCCAATTATAAATCAAACCCCCTTATTCCTTCATAGCCAATAATTGATTACTTCATTGTAATTCCTTGTGAGACGATCCGGAGTTTAAATACTTCGGTTAATTCTTATTTGGGGTTTGTTATTTGTGACAACCAAATTTTTGATTGGGAGGATTGTTTGTTGGTGTAGAACTATACTTGCAACGAGAATTTATTTGAGAAATTCTAGACCATCAAGGAATCCACTCTTCAAAATGGCGCCGTTGTCGGGGAATTGCAATGGTGTTATGTTATTGGCTATTGTGAATATGTGAATATCTTTGCCTTTTGCTTGTTTGTTAGTTCTTGTTAGCTTTAGGACTTTGTTGCTTATTTTTGTTAGCTTTTGTTTTTATTTGCTATTATGAATTCTCACCCCTTTGGCTATGAGTTTGGCTCAAATTATATTGTAGAAAATGGGAATTATAATGACGACATACATCAAGGATGGAACAATCAAAGATGGGAGGAGTCTCAAGGAATTGATCACTCCTCTTGGCAACAACAACCTCCGGTTTCCTATAGGTATAATCCCAATCCTAATGCATATCAATCTAATGGATGTGGTGACCCTTATTGTGATTGTCAACAACTACCACCATATGCCTATGAACCACCTCCTCAATATAATTTTGAACTACCATACTCACAAGCCTCATACCACCAACCACCTCCATATGACCCCAACCCATATCCATCATACCAACCACCTTGTGAACCATATGAACCATATGAAGAACCACCCCAATTCTACCACCAATACCCTCAAGAACCACCACCTCACTATTTTTACCAAGATGAATCACCTCCCATGTATGATAACTTTCAATCACAAGAGAAATTTCCCTTTTCACCACAATCCTCCATGGAAGAATATCCATATCCATCAATCCAAGAGCAATATGATCCTACTTATACTAGTCAAGCGAAACAAGAGCCAATGGATCGTCTCAAAGAAGTAATGGATTGGCTTCAAGCAATCATCCGTCAAAAGGAGCAAGAGGAAGCCCAAAAGAGACACGAAGCTATCGAGACTAACCTTGCCAAAATTAAAGTCGCCTTGGACTCATGGGACTCATGCAACAAGCAAAGTACCTCCACGGATGAATGTGAGAAAACAACTGAAGAGAGGAGCATGAAGGAGATTTTAGAATCCCAACATGAGGACAAGGAGAGGGGGTATGTCTTGCAACAAGTGGGGGAGGAAGAGATTGTTAGAGATGAAGAAGAAGTGGTTGAAAGCCTAGGCAAAGTTGAACAAGAGGTGGATTTCAAGTTGGATGACACTTCCACACCAAGCAATGTGGTTGATTTTGTGGAAGTTGTTGAACCTTCTTCCATTGAGCTTGAAGACGATGTTAAGGAGGGTGCGCAACCTCCTAAGCATATAATGAATGATGAAGAATTGGAAGAAGGTGAGCAAGCAACAAATTAAATCTTCCTCTTGAAGATAATCCCACACCAACACATGATCCTTTGGTATCTGAGGAATCTTCTCCTCTTGAAATTGAGGTGGATGTTGAGATAAGTTCCACATTACCTCCAAGTTGTGATATGAAGAACGGAAAAGAGCTAGAAGAGGTTGGTGAGGAAGTAATTGGACATGAAGAGCCTTGTCAAGAGGTGAACATTGAAGAAGCTTGCCAAGAGGTGGGGATAGTCAAGGAAGAGCACAAGGGAATGACACTTGCAAAACCATTGGAGGCCCCCCTTCCTAAGTCACCATCCATCCTTCCATTCAAGTGGGTAAATCTCTTATCCCTAAGCTCTACATTCTCACTTGAATATGGTTTGATTGAGACGGATGGACAACTTAGAGCTCTTTGTGGAGTTAAGAGTAGGAGAGAATTGGTTAGTGGTAGGCATTACAATCCAAGGTTCATTATGGTTGAGTCATCAAAGTCTAAGTGCAATGGTTGGTATAGTTCTCAATTGAAAGGGTCTAGGAAGATGCTTTGGTGTTTGCTTGAGAATTCGGATCACTTCTCACCCAATTGGAATTGTGATGATCAACTTGAAGATGGGTGTAGAAACAAGATTTAGGATCTGGGAAAATATGAAGATCAATTTTGGAAGCCCTTAGCTCGTGTGGAACTTCATCAAAGCTTGGTGCCATTGATTTTGAATTTTGGAGCTTACTTGAAGTCCAAGCATTGGTGGAAGTTTCAAGATGAGTACAAGCATAAGCCATCATAACAAGGAGCCTTCCAAATGTCCAACTTAAGGACTTAAACTAAAAGTGCTAGGTGGGAGACACCCCACCATGGTAAACTCTTTCCATTCTCTTGTATATATAATCAATGAATGCATTGAGTTGCCATTGTTAGGTAGTATTCTTCTTTGCATATTCTTGTTTATTTGGTGTTTTAGTTGTTAGCTTGTTTGATTAGATTTTTGGCTTAAGTTGTAGAGTAGTTGTTGTTGAGTAATATTTTACTTGAAGTGTAAGTTTTGTTTACTTTGTATTTGAAAATTTTTCAAAAACCAAAAAGATTTGTTGTTAAATTTGAATTTTGATTACTTTAGAATGCTTGTAGAATAGGAGAGTGCCCTGTTTCTGTTTTCATGTTCCTAAAAAAAAAAGGGAAGGGGGGCAGGCACGCGTATGCGTACATCACGCGTACGCGTCGATGCGTCAACATGGCTCCATACATGGAACCCGAGAGTTGCGCGAACACCACACGTATGCTGTGCGAAACGCACAGCTGCACCCACGCGTACGCGTACATCATGCATACGCATCGATTTACACTCTCACCATCCACGCTCAAGCGTACAGGACGCTTATGCGTCGCTTGTCCATCTTGCGTTCCACGCGCATTGTTTCCGCGCCCTGTTTTTCTTTCCTTTCTTCTCCTTTCTTTCTTCTTTACTCTCTCCTTCTTCTTTCCTTATACCTTTCTTATTCTCTCATCTTCCTTTCTTACTTTCTTCCTCTCCTTTCAAAACTCTATTTTTATTAATTTTATTTTTCTCATCTTTCATTTTCTTTTGTTTATTGCATTTGCATACTTTTATTCATTACTTTTTAATTTTGTTTTTTTATAACTTGTTCTTATTTTCTTTTCTAAAGTTTCTTATTTTAATAATGATGTTGAATTCTCTTACTCAATTGTTGAGAATTTCTTGCATTGATTTGGTGCTCCGTGACTTGTTTAGCATTAATGATCCTAATTGTTCCACACACAAGATTAGTGCTTTAGTCCTTCCTAATTCATTATTCTTTATTTTTGTACTTCATTATCATTGAGTTAGGATGTGACCAAATGCTTTCATGCTTACCACTAATCTTGTTTATGTCAATTCCTATTTAAACTTGATGCTCCTAAGTGTTCTTCATGCTTTAACTTTGCTCTTGTATCAAGTATTAGTTGATATGTCCTTTGCCTATATTGCTCTCTCACTTACATGCATAGCTAACATGTAGTGAGAACCTTACTCTTATTTGGCATTAACTCCTGCCTATGTTCTATTTGCTTTGATATCTTTGTTATAGGTTTAATTATCCTTCTTTCTCTTTCCTTTTAGGTTGGCCACCAAGAAGGAAAGGAATGAAAAGGCTTCTAAATGGGGCAACAAACAAGTTCATCCGCACAACCTTTTGAAGGAGCTCATCAATTGTAGCAACCCGTCCACCTTGCTCTTCTTTGCATGCACCGAGGACGGTGCAAATTTCTAAGTGTGGGGAGGTCGTCCGACCGATCTCCATGGGTAACAATTTTATTTTTCAACACCAATTTTTCAATTGTTGTCTTTGTTAGATTAGTTGTTGCATTGCAAGATAGGTTGCATGATAGTTAAAATTTGTACATATTTTACCACTTCTTTTTATGTTAGGACTACTTGGTTAGGGTGATGATTTCTTTTCCAAGAAAAATTGTTTTAGGGCACCCTACCAATTCAAAAAAATTTTTTTGTGTGAACTTGCTTGAAGAATTTATTTTGGAACATGGTTTTTGAGCTAAGAACACAAGCATGTGAGTTTTGAGCCCAATTGCGTGGTTACATCATATAACCACTTATTTTCATTTTTGTGTGTATTATTCTCTTTCTATGATTGTAATCTTTGATTTGTTTGATTCTATATGTCCATTATTCTATGTATGAATGCATTTATATGATTGAGGCGATCATTTCATTTAGCCTACTTACCCAAATAGCCTACCTTTCATCAACCATTGTTAGCCAAATTTGAGCCTATTTAATCCCTTTTGTTCTTAATTTTAGCACATCACTACCCCTAAGTGAAAAACAATAAATACAAAAATGCCCCAAAGTAAAGTAATAATAACAATGCATATGGGATGTGAATTAAAAAGAATGCATGAGTATGTGAAAAACTGGGAATCATAGGTAGCTAGGCATTGTATTAGAATTGTATAGGTTGTTATATGTGTTAGGTGAGAGCTTAGACTAATCAAAGATGCAAATTTTAAGCTCACTTAGCCATATATGCATCACTACCTTTACCCTAGCCCCATTACAACCTATGAACAAGTCCTCATGATGAATGTATGCATGCATTGAATAATTGTTGATTGTTAGATGAAAAACAAATCATGGAAAGTATGATTAGAAGAGAATCGAGTGATCGACCCTATACACTTGAGCGACCAGAGTGGATATACTTCCGCTGAGGGTTCGATGCTCAATTCCTTGTTTCCGACTTTCATGAGCTTTTCTTCTTGCAAGTCTACTTGTACTTTATTTTGATATTCAAATTGGTAGGATTCATGAATCATCATACTACTTAGCCCTGCATGTGCATATGTGTTCTTGGGGGTTGATTTACTTTTAACCAAGTAGGTAGAATCATCTTGCATTTAGTGCATTCATATAGATAGGTGCATATAGTTTGTTTGCATTGAATAAATGTTCATACCCGTTTTCTTGTCCTTCTTTATTCTTAGCATGAGGACATGTTTGGTTTAAGTGTGGGGAGGTTTGATAAATCCCAATTTTGTGGTTTATCTTGTGCTTATTTTAGGGGATTTTATCACATTTTTTCCACATTTATTCAATGAAATAGTATGGTTTTGTAATTCTCCCTTAATTTGTGCTTAAGTGTAAAAACATGCTTTTTAGGCCCTGAAATTAGTGATTTTAATTCACTTTAATTCCATTCGATGCCTTGATATGTTTGTTGAGTGATTTCAGGTTCATAAGGTAAGTATTAGATGGAAGAAATGAAGAGAAAAGCATGCAAAGTGGAGAATCCATGAAGAAATGAAGGAATCGCAAAGCTGTCGAGCCTGACCTCTTCCTACTCAATCGATCATAACTTGAGCTACAAAGGTTCAAATGAGGCGGTTTTAGTTACGTTGGAAAGCTAACATTCGGGGTTTCAAAATGATATAAAATTTTCTATAGTTTCCTGACGTTTAGAGATGCGTACGCGTGCATCACGTGCACGCATTGGAGGATCAGCGTGGGTCATTTTAAAGAAAACGTGGCCAGCGATTTCTAGCTCATTTTGGGCTGAATCCAACTCATTTCTGATGCTATTGAACCCAAGGATTGAAAGGGGATGATCCAAGTAGTCATAGTTTAGTTTTCATCATGTTTTAAGATAGAATTCTAGAGAGAGAGAGGAGAGAGCTTCTTAAGGATTCTAGATTTAGGATAGAAATTAGGGTAAAAGTTAGGTTAATCTCTCTAAAAGTTATCTTTCAATTCATGTTTTGATTCCAATTCTCTTTATATTTTAGTGTTCTATTGTCTTAATATTCTTAGTTTCTCTTGTTAATTTCTTGTTTTGCTCTCTTTTATGTTGATGAACCATTGTTGGATCTTAATTTCTTCTAATGCAATTTTATGTTTCTATGTCTTTTGAGGTTTACTTCACTTGTTATTGTTGATTCCTTACTTTTGTTAGTTGTAGTTTTTATTAATTCTTGCAATTTGTGATGTTTACTTTTCTTGCACACTAGGTGTTTGATAAAATGTTTTCTCTAGTTTTTGAGTAGTTTTCTTTACTCTTGGCTTAGGCTAAGGGAATTGAGTGACCTTGAGTCATTGGGTCTCATTGAATTGGTGATTTGAAAACCCTTGGTGATTAATTTGATACCCATTGACACTAACCCACTACTAATCTAATTAGTAGATAGGTTAGGACTTATGGATTGATGTTGATAAAGCCTATTTGATGTACTTCAAGCCTAGGAGTAGATATTACGTACTTAAGACTTTTGGAAGTAGACTTAATGAGCTTGGTTCCTCATAATTGTCAATATATGGTTTGTAGACAAGGATGGTGATCTCAATTACCTATGTCTAACCAAGAATTCTTTTCTTTTATTTTATTAGTTCTTGACATTTTACTTTCTTGTCATTTATTTCTCTTGCCAATTATAAATCAAACCCCCTTATTCCTTCATAGCCAATAATTGATCACTTCATTGCAATTTCTTGTGAGACGACTCAGAGTTTAAATACTTCGGTTAATTCTTATTTGGGGCTTGTTATTTGTGACAACTAAATTTTTGATTGAGAGGATTGTTTGTTGGTGTAGAATTATACTTGCAATGAGAATTTATTTGAGAAATTCTAGACCATCAAAAAATCCACTCATCACCCTTTAGGTCAGTCGCAGTATCTTATTTATGCTTTAAGAGTGCGTTTGTTGAGATTCCGAAATTCCTAGAATATGAGCCGAGGTATAATGCGGATCGTTGTTGTTCGGCGTAACTGATTTTAACTTAGTAAATCTGAAGTATAACGTCGGGTCGAGTTATTGGGTACGGATAATATTGTATTCAAAATATATGTATATTTATTTTATACCAACTACGTTCAATCTCCAATATTATGTGCTATAATTGAGAAAGTTTATATAACCAATAATAGGTAGTTAATAAATTTATCTTGACCAAAATATAGTCTAATTGGCTTCTTAATCCAGTATCTTCACTTATTTTTCTGGAGATACAAATTGTTTGTCGATTATTTAATATGTACTAAATATCAAATTTTTATTTGCTATTAATACTATATGATCTTTGAATATAAAACTTTATCCATATTATCCTAACTCCTTACCAAATCAATCATAGTTTCTTCTAGCTCCTTCTTCTAGGGGAGTGTCTTAGGTGGAGAAAGTATTTTCTGGTGCTTGAAACACCAAAAAAAAAAAAAGTTCTTGATGGAGAGTTCAGATTGCTCCAAACAAAAAGTTGTTAGTATTATTAGGTTTGATCCATGATTTAATGTATTTGCGAAGCGGTATAGCAGATGGTTTGATCAGACCGGTAGTTTTATGTCTCTTTTTTTTTTTGGAATATTTGATTTAGTGGGCTAATAAAAAAAACTTATTTTTATATTATTATTATTATTATTATTTTAATGAAAAAGAAGAAAAGCATGCTTCTTCTCTTCATCTTCCTCTGTAATTCTGTTCCTCATTCACAATGATATTGCTCCCATTTTTTTAGCTTCAAACAAAGAAAAGATAATAACTTTTTCGAATCTTTTGCCCTTATCATGTCAATTCAAGCAAAAGTCGAACCTGGGTCACCACCCATTGTCTCATCAACCAGTAACAAAAGCTTGGAGACGATGAGCATTCCTGAGCTCATTCAAATTCTTCCAGTTAAGTGACAAAAAGAGGATTATGACAGAGTTGAAGAGGTTTTGGTAACAAGAGAGAAAAAACTTAAAACCTAAGTTGGTCAACTCGAAAAGAAGTTTCAGCTTCAGAGTCTAGCTACAATTGACGCTGAGGATAAATTGAAGAAGAAAGAACAACAGTATAAAAAGGTACAGGAGCTTTATGAGACGTCGTTTAAGGGAGTAAAGAAAAGTGGGTTGGACAAAAGAACCATTGAAAATTTGAGGAAGAAGAACAAAAAGTTACAGTGCGAGAATCTTAAGTTGTTGGAGTTGAAGAAGAAATATGAGGTTGATGGCAATGCTTTTGAGTTGAATGATAAGAATGAGAATTGAAGGCTAATTTTAAGTTTCTGGAATTGCTTGATAGGGTTATGAAATTGGAGGAAAGTACAAAACTTTTGATGAGTAATGAAAGCTTACGAATTGACATGTCTAGCACTTATGTATGATAAATAACAAAATATACCCAAATGTTATTTTTTAGAGAAAAGGACAAATAGGTCCCTAACCTTTTGTTCTGCGGATATTTTCGTCTTTGACCATTGAAAAATACTTTTAAGTTCCTGACCTTCACAAAACTTGGACGGATTAGTCCCTCCGTCCAAATGCCTCCGTCAGGGACTGATCCGTCCAAATGCCTCCATCAGGGACTGATCCGTCTAAGTTTTGTGAAGGTCATGGACTTAAAAGTATTTTTCAATGGTCAGGAACGAAAATGTCCGCGGAGCAAAAGGTCAATGACCTATTTGTCCTTTTCTCTATTTTTTATTATTTGTGAATCGATTCTCATATTCTTTATTAATTTTTTTTATTATTTGATCCTTCAAGGTCCAAAAATACTTTTTCCCAAAAAAAAAAAAAACTCCTTTTTTTAGAGAATATATATATCGAATCTAATCAATCAAAATAAACGCATCTATCCCTTTCAAAAATTCTATTATCAAACTTATTTTTTCTGTAGAGGTTTTTTTCTTAAGTTTTTTTCCCTTATATATTGGAAATGAAACAAAGTGACTATAAAACTTAAGAGAATATAGAGATTGTTAGATTATGCACATCGAATAGCGCAATTAAAATTTGTATATAAAAAATAGATAAAATTAAACTAAATAATTTAAATAATAAAAAAATAATAATATAATTAAGAGACAAACATTACAATATTTCTTTTCTAGTCAAAATACATCTTAATTCTTAACACACATCCGTTTCTTTTTCATAGGTTCCATATATTATTTTTTTAGTCATAGCTAAAATTTAAACTTGGTACACTTTTCAGTAAAATTAAACTAATAAAGTTGTTATTAGTCCAGATCTTGTAGTACAGATTATAATATCCCAAAATATATAATTCATTATCTTATATATTATGAAAATAATCATTCTAAAAGATTATACATATGAGTAATCATATTAATTTTCTTTTTGTTTTCACTCACTAATTTTTATACAAACGTGACATCTAATAATAAATGTCTTAATCACTTATATATAATTTGCTAAAAATAATAATAAAAAATAAGTAAAAATTGTAGTTTGTCCCACTTGCTTTGAATTAGGATTTAAGGCACTTGGGTAAGATGCAAGAATTGTGATTTGTCCCACTTGCTTCGTATTAAGATTTTAAACTCCTACCTAGATAAGATACAAGGATCGTGACTCCGTCCCACTTGCTTTGGGTTATGTGGGGATGGTGGTTTCGTCCCGTCTACAGTAAACACGGTGGTGTTATCCTGCTAACGAAAAACAAAATTGATTAATTATAAAAAATTGGGGTTAATGAATCTAATAACTTGTAAAATTGATTAAAGTTAACGATAATGACTGATTGTGGTCTAAATGATTGATTCGGCAAAGACGGAGGTTTGTCCCGCTTGCGTATTTGGTTTGGCACCTGCACCGGCAAGAACAGAGGTCTCATCCCGCTTGTTTGTGGTTGCTGGTAGCGCGGAATTACACTTCGTATTATTGAACCAACAAGTGCACTGGGTCGTCCAAGTAATACCTGAGTGAGTCAGGGTCGATCCCACGAGGATTGTGATTTGAAGCAAGCTATGGTTATTTTGTAGATCTTAATCAGGCGGATAGAAGAGTTGTTTGTTTGTTTAATTCGCATAAAAAGAAAATAAATAAAACGTTACTCAGTTAATGGTGAATGCAATGATATGAAGATGGTTAAGGCTTGGAGATGCTTTGTTCTTCTGGATCAATCCAGTCTCACTGTCTTCTTCAATTGTGAATGATTTCTTCTATGACAGGCTGTATGTGATTAACGCCTTTTTTAAGAGATCACTAATACTCCTCCAGATCTGAACACCAGGGTTAGTGCGGATCCAGTCTGATTGAGGGTGAAACTCCTGCAGTTCATTCTCCTTGGTGATCCTACTCAAAACGCCACAGACAAGGTCGAATCTTTTGGATCAGAGAATGCTGCGCCTTTGGTTCTAGCCTCTTCCACAAAAACTCTAATCTCCCCATACTTCGGCTGAACTGGTGTCTCGAGAAGTCCCCATCGAAGTTGTGGATTAGCCGTCTAAGAGATGTATGATCAAGTTGGTGGTTCATCATTGTCCAATAAAAGACTCACTCTGAACCCCTGTAGAATGAGATAACCTTGTGCTGGTTTAACGCATGCATAATGATAAAGAACGGATATACATCTTCGAATAGAGAATCAAACACGAATTGAGATAGAACAGTAGTACTTTATTAATCCATAAAACTCACCAAAGCTCCTCCCTTCAACCTAGGAGGTTTAGAAACTCATACTGATGGAAAATACAATAATAAACGAAATATGCTGGAAGAGCCCTGAAGCTATGTGATCTCCTCCCTTAAATATTAAACTAATGACTAAGGATTACATAAAAAGGGTAAAATAATATTTTAGTGCTAAAATCCACTTCTGGGGCCCACTTGGTGAGTGTTTGGGCTGAGCTTGATTGAGATCCACGTGCTAAGAGGCCTCTAGGGCGTTGAACGCTGGCTAGGGGGTTGGTGCACGAATTCCCACACTTCGTACAACTGAACCAGCAAGTGCACTAGGTCGTCCAAGTAATACCTAAGCGAGTCAGGGTCGATCTCACGAGGATTATGGTTTGAAGCAAGCTATGGTTATTTTATAGATCTTAGTCAGTTGAATAGAAGAAGTAGGTATGTTGTTTAAAGTGCATAAAATTGGAATAAGATGGAATTACAATGTTTGATTATAACCAGTGATAAGAAGACGGTTAAGGCTTGGAGATGCTTTGTTCTTCTGGATAACTCTGGTTTTACTGTCTTTTTCAACTATGAATGATTTCTTCTATGGTAGGCTGTATGTGATCAATGCTGGTTGAGAGGTCGCTAATGCTTCTCCAGATTTGAACCCCAGGGTTAGTGTGGATCCATTCTGATTGAGGGTGAAGCTCCTACAGTCCATTCTCCTTAATGATCCTACTCAAAACGCCACAGACAAGGTCGAATCTTCCGGATCAGAGAATGCTGCACTTTTGGGTTCTAGCCTCTACCACAAAGACTCTAATCTCCCCATACCTCAGCTGAACTGATGTTTCGAGAAGTCCCCAACGAAGTCGTAGATTTTTCGTCTAAGAGATGTATAATCAAGCTAGTGGTTCATCATTGTCCGATGAAAGACGCACTCTGAACCCATGTAAAATGAGATAACCTTGTTCCAGTTCAACACATTCATAATGATGAAGAACGAAGAAACATCTTAGAATCGAGAATCAAACACGGATTGAAGAGAAATAATAATACTTTTATTGATCCATAAGACTCAGCGAAGCTCCTCCCCTCAATCTAGGAGGTTTAGAAACTCATACTGATAGAAAATATAATGTAAAATTTGAAATATGATGGAAGAAATCCTAAACAAGTGTGATCTTCTCCTTTTAATAATTAACTAATGACTAAGGATTACATAAAAAGGGTAAACCAGTTTTAGTGCTAAAATTCATTTTCGGGGCACACTTGGTGAGTGTTTGGGTTGAGCTTTGATGAGATCCACGTGCTAGGAGGCCTCTAGGGCGTTGAATGCTGGCTAGTGGGTCCTTTATGGGTGTTAGATGCTGGTCTCTTCTCCTTTGGGCGCTGGACGTCAGAATAGGGCAGAAGGCTGGCTTTGGACGCCAGTTTTGGGCCTTCAATTCTGAAGCAAAGTATAGGCTATTATATATTTCTAGAAAGCTCTGGAAGTTAGCTTTCCATAGTCGTTGTGACGGTGCTATTTGGACTTCTGTAGCTCCAGAAAAGCTCTTTCGAGTGTAAGAAAGTCAAATCTGGACAGCATCTGTAGCACTTTCTCTGCCTCTGAATAAGACTTTTGATCTAGCTCCTCAATTTCAGCTAGAAAATACCTGAAATTGCATAAAAATACACAAACTCAAAGTAGAATCCAAAAATGTGAATTTTGCACTAAAACCTATGAAAACTCAATAAAACTTAAACAAAACATACTAAAAACTATATGAAAATTATGCCAAAAAGCGTATAAAATATTCGCTCATCACAACACCAAACTTAAACTGTTGCTTGTCCCCAAGCAACTAAAAAAAAGTAGGATAAAAAGAAGAGTAAGATACAATGAATTTCAGAGTTTTCAATGAAGCTCAGTTTCGATAAGATGAGCGGGACTTAGTAGCTTTTTGCTTCTAAATAGTTTTGGCATCTCACTATCTATTGAAACTCAGAAGTGTTGACCTCTTTAGGAACTTAGAATCCAGATGATATTATTGACTCTACTAGTTTAGTTCTTTTTTATTCTTTAACACAGCTTTTTAGAGTCTTGGCCATGGCCCTAAGCACTTTATTTTCCAGTATTACCACCGGATACATAAATGCCACAGACCCTTAACTGGGTGAACCCTTTTGGATTGTGATTCAGCTTTGCTAGAGTCCCCAGGTAGAGGTGTCCAGAGTTCTTAAGTACACTCTTTTTGCTTTGGATTACGACTTTAACTGCTCAGTCTCAAGCTTTTTACTTGACACATTCACACCACAAGCATATAGTTAGGGACACTTTTCATTTGAACTGCTTAGGCCAAGATTTTGTTTCTTTCAGGCCCTCCTAACCATTGATGCTCAAAACCTTGCATCCTTTCCCCCTTTCCTTTTGGTTTAAAGGGTTATTGGCTTTTTCTACTTTTTATTTTTCATTTTTTTCGCATGTATATATATATTTTGTCTTTTATTGCAACATGCTTTTTCTTTTTCATTTTGCTGTTTTTTCTTGCTTCAAGAATCAATTTTGGATTTTTCAGATTATCAATAATACTTCACTTTTATCATCATTCTTTCAAGAGCTAACATTCTTAATTTCAATTTCAAATATGCACTGTTTATTCATACATTCAAAAAACAAAAGCAATGCCACTAAATCAAGATAATTGACTATTCTTATTATAAAACTTGAAATTCATGTATCTCTCAATTCTTTTCAAATAAAATTTACTTTTAAGTAAGGTGAGAGATATATGAAACATTTTATAGCTTTAAGACATAGATGATCATGCAACAAGAACAAGAGAACAGACAATAAAACATAACACAAAACAGAAAAATAACATAAGAAAAAGGGATTAAGAGAATGAATCCACTTTAGTGATGGCGGCTACTACTCCTCCTTGAGGATTCAATATAGTGCTTGATCTCTTCAATGTCACGCCCTTGTCTTTGTTGTTCTTCCCTCATAGCCCTTTGATCTTCTCTATTTCATGGAGGATGGTGGAGTGCTCTTGATGTTCCAACCTCAGTTGCTCCACGTTTGAGCTCCACTCTCCCAAAGAGTTATTCAGTTGATCCCGAAAAATTTTTGGGGAGAAAAATACGTCCCTTGAGGCATCTAAGGGATTTTTATTGAGGCGGCTCCCCATGCTCTTGCTGTGGTCCATGTGCCGGCTCTCTAACATGCTCTATCCTTCTTTTAGTGATGGACTTGTCCTCTTCTATGACAATTCCAGCTGAATTGCATAGGTGACAAATGAGGTGAGGGATGTGGGGGCAAGTTCCTTTCCCTTTCTCTTGCTTGAGGTTTCACCAGTCTTTGGTGCCATACTTAGGAGTGGTAGAAGTCAAAAAACAAAGTTTTTGCAACACCAAACTTAAGAGTTTTGCTCGTCCTCGAGCAAATATGAACAATGGGAAAGAATAGGGTAGAAGAAGTTGGGGGTAGGTGGAGATTCTGTGGGACCTACTGGTCTTGAGAGGTTAGAAAATTCAAATTTTCTGCCCTCCTTATGGGCGTTGAACGCCCTGCTTGTGCACCATAGCTGGCGTTCAACGCCAGCTTGCCTTCCATTTGTAGCGTTGAACGCCCAGGAGGAACCTCCTTCCTGGCATTCAATGCCATGTCTTCTGCCTTTTTGAGTGTTGAACGCCCAGCCTGGCTCCCTGGCTGGCGTTCAACGCCAGCTTGTTGCTCCCCAGAGGGCGTTAAATGCCCACTCTGACTCCTTGTCTGGCATTCAATGCCAGCAAGGTTTCTGCTCCAGGGTGTTCTGTTTCCAGCTCTGATTGTTTCTGTTTCTATTCTAACGACTGCACATGATCACAAACATTAAAAAGTAAGGGAAAACTCTAAAAATAAACTAAAATAAACTCAAATGAAAATAAACGAAAGAAATAAGAACAAAAATACTCTACTCATGGTTTGGTTGCCTCCCAACAAGCACTTCTTTAATGTCATTAGCTTGACAAACAACTCCTTTCAAGGAGGAAGATAGTCATAGAGGAATAAATCTTTACTCCTTACTGGGAACGTCCTTCCTGTGCTCTCATAGATTAGCGTAAGACACTCAAGAGAAAGGATCTTGTTCACTGCATGAGGTAGGGTTGGGCTTGCAGCAATATGCTGGTGTCCCTTTTTGCCACTTCCCTCTTCCATGATGAGATAAGTAAACATTACCATTTTCTATGGTGAAAAGCCTTCAGTAGGGATATTTTTGTTTTTCAGCCCCCAGGTATCTTTCTTTTGGGGCCTTCTTCCTTGGTGGATAGTGTACATCCAACACCAAACTTACGTTTGGTCTTAGGAGGGATTGAATTGGTTCCATCCAAGGGAGGAGGCCTGAATGCTGAATCCTTTATGCAAGTGCCTCCCTTGTCAGGGGGTAATAGAGGGTCAAAAACCTTGAACACCATCCTGTCCTTATGCAAGGTAATCCTTGTTTCTTGTGCCTCTTGGATTTCCAGCTTCTTCATCACAGATGAATGTATCAGATTTAAACTTAAGTCAAGATCATACAGGGCTTTGTCAAAAGTGATATTTCCAGTAGTCTATAGGATCTGAAAGCTCCCTGGATTTGGCATCTTTCTTGGCAGCTCATTCTGAATTAGGATACTGTACTTCTCAATAAGTACCTCTATTTCATCTCCCCTTAGATCCTTCTTTTCAAAAAAAATTTCTTTTGGACAGGCCATATAAGGGGACTTTCTTTCCAATACCTTTGCAACAGGGATATTGACTTGCAGCTTCTTAAGGGCTGCTGGGAAATGAGCCAACTGCTCATTTTCCGGTTCTGTCTGCATGCCTAGAAAAGATAGCTCTTAAGGTTCTTTCACCTCTGCAAGGACGTGCTCTGTGGTACTCACAGGCTCCCCTTGCACGCCCAGAGAAGAATCAACTTGAGGTTCCTTCTCCTCTGTAGGGCTGTGCTCAATGGCATTCTCAGGATCCTCCTGGTTCTTGATTGCCTTCAATCCGTCAGTAGTAGACTCCTGAGATTCGGCCTCTTTGGTGAAGACTACTGTCTCACCTTCTTTTAATGTCTCCATGTCTAGAACTTCTATCCTAACCGGGGTCTCCTCACAGGAGTATAGGTGCTGGTTATTGGCAGCTATCTCAATGAGCTCATCTGCCTCTTCATGTGTCTCTATAAAGTACAGAGAACCACCTGCAAAGTGATCTACTGTCTTCCTGGCTACCTCAGAGATGGATTCATAGAAGATGATAGTCTTGCTCCATCTTGAGAACATATGGTAGGAACAATTCCTGAACATCAGCTTGTACCTCTCCCAAGCATCATGGAGAGACTCGCTTTCCTTCTGCCTGAAGGTTTGAACATCTGTCACCAGTTTAGTTGATCTCTATGAGGGAGAGAACCTGTTCAGGAATTTGTTAACAACCTTATCCCAGGTGTTCACAATTCTTCTAAGTTCCATATGCCACCATTCATTTGCTTGATCACTCAGAGCAAATGGAAGGAGTTTTAGTCTGAGGACTTCAGGGTCCACTCCATTGACCTCTACAGTATCACAGAACTGCAGGAAGTCGGAGATGAACTTACTGGGGTCTTCCTGTGGGTGTCCTTGAAACTGGCATTTTTGCCGTAATAGCAGAACCTGGTCTAGGTTGACCTTAAAATCATCTGAGTCAATAGGAGTGTCAAATGTATAGGAGCCCAGAAGTCTCCCAATTTGTGCATTCCTCTTTGGATCCATAGTGACTCCGGTGTCTCTGCATACATAAATAGGAGACAAAGAAGAATGGGAGTCTCTATGTCACAGTATATGGAGCTCCTGGTGAGAGATTCAAAAGAAGAAAGAAGAATAAAGATAGAGGAAGGAGAAGAAGAATTCGGCTAGAGGGGTAGAGAAATTTGAAAATTAAGAAGTAAACAGAGAAACTAGAATTAAAATATTTTGTTTTTATTTTATTTATTTATTTAATTTAAAAATAAGAAGGGAATTAAAAGATAATTAACTAAAAAGATTTGAAAATTAATTGATGATTTTTGAAAAAGAAGCAGGAGAAATAAAGAAGATATTTTCGAAAATAGAAGAGAGAGGAGTTAGTTAGGAAGTTTTGAAAAAGAAGAAAGAAAAAACAACTAACTAATTAAGAAAGATTTGAAAACAAGATAAGATAGAAGATTAGAAAAGATTTGATTTTGAAAATATTTGAAAAAGTCAACAAGATAAGATAAGAACTGAAAAGATTTGAAAAGATTTTAAAATTTAAAAGATAAGATAGAAAAGGTTTTGAGTTAAAAAGAAGGTAAGTTTTAATTCAAAAATATTTGAAATCAAAATAAAAAAGATAGTTTCTAATTTAAAAAGATTTGAATTTT
The DNA here is from genome assembly GCF_000816755.2 of Arachis ipaensis. Lineage (NCBI taxonomy): Eukaryota > Viridiplantae > Streptophyta > Magnoliopsida > Fabales > Fabaceae > Arachis > Arachis ipaensis. Next base: position 28,258,766 of record NC_029791.2, on the reverse strand, counting down.
AAATTTTAAAAGAAAAATAAGATAAGAAAGAATCAAATTTTAAAAGAAAAGATTTGAAAAGAGGTTGAAGAAGATAAGATTTGAAATTTGATTTTTGAAAAAGATTTGATTTTGAAATTTTAAATTTGAATTTTAAAATTTAAATAAGTTAAGATAAGATTTTGAAAATTGAATTTTAAATTTTTGAATTTTGAATTTGAGACAAGATAAAGATTTGAAAAAGATATGATTTTTGAAAAGGTTTGATTTTGAAATTCAAATTTAAGATAAGATAAGATAATAATTTGAAATTAAAATCTGAAATTTTATTTGAAATTTTCAAAAATTATTTGAAATAAAGATAGAAAAGATATTTTTTATTTTTGAATTAATGAAGAAACAGAAAAACAACCAAAAGACACCAAACTTAAAATTTTTAAGATCAAAATCAAGAAGAAAAACAAGAACACTATGAAGATCAAGAAGAACACCAAGAACAAAACTCAAAGAATTCAAAGAAAACAAGAACATACAAAGGACACTAAACTTAAAAATTTTGAAAACTAAAGACACAATTTTTCGAAATTTTCATGAAAAACATCAAAAGACATCAAATTTAAAGAAATTGAAATCAAACACAAGAAAAATTACCAAGAACATTTCGAATATCAAGAAAGAAAACCAAGAACAGGTTAAAAGAGATGAAAACCAAAGTGACCAAGAGACACCAAACTTAAAATTTTTTTAAATCAAAGCATATAATTTTCGGAATTTTGAAAAGAAAAAACATAAAGAGACACCAAACTTAAGGATTGACATAAGACTCAAACAAAAGATACTATTTTTGAAAATTTTTGAAAAAAGAAAGCAAAAAATTCGAAACTTTAACAAGAACAAGAACAAAAAATTCAAACGAAAGATAAAGATTAATAAAGAAAATAAAAAATTTTGAAAAAATTTTTGAAAAAGAAAACAAGGAATAGGTAAGACTCAAAGTAAGAAAATAAAAAAAAAGCCAAAATCAGAAAAGGTTTTGAAAAAATTTTTGAAAAGAAAAATAAAAGATTCAAAACAAAAGTAAAGAGTACCTAATCTAAGCAACAAGATAATCTGTTAGTTTGTCCAAACTTGAATAATCCCCAGTAACGGCGCCAAAAACTTGGTAGCGCGGAATTACACTTTGTAATACCCGGTCTAACCGAAATTAATTAAATAATAAGTTAAATAGGAGCGAATATGGTTGGAAGATTTGGCAATTGGAATTTGATAATTTAAATATGATATTTGGATTCAGTGAATTTTTCCGAGTCGAAAAATATAGTTTTCTGCGTAAAAGCGCGTAGTGGAATTTTGACTGGCAGTACCGGCTGAGCTCTGTCTGGTACTACAGCTGAGGAAATTGATTATGAGTAAATAAGATTAAGAAATGAGGATTTATAATTAGGGAAGGTAGAAATATCTAAAGTGCAATTTAGAGCGCTAATCTTAAAGGTTTTGGCCCAAAATTGGGCCAACGGGCAAAAATAAGTGAACCAGGCCTAAGTGGGCCCAAGACCCAACATATATAAACATTAGTTATGAGCATTTCAGCTCATTTTACCCTGAAAAGAAGGGTTGGGGCGCTGAAATTGAGAAGAGAGAAGAGAAGAGAGAAAACCTAACTCTCTCTACAATTCTATCTAAGTTTTGTGGTGAGTATTCCATTTATCTCTGCCCAGTTTTCGAAATTCCCCACTGTTACACGTTTTTGGGTAGTTAGTGTTGAAATCTTGTGATTTTGGGTGTTTAGGGATACTCCAACATGGATTCTAAGTGGGTTCTATCCCTACTTCATATGGGCTGAGTTAAGAAGTGCTCAAACCCTTGTGATTTGTCATTTTTATGAGTCCTAGGTTGATGTATGTATGTGATATTGGTTATGTTAGTGTATTTGGTGATGTTGGTGCACAATTGGGAGATTGGTATTGCTTGAGGAGCTTTGGTAAGGCTTGGAGCTAAGGTTGGTGAAGACTTTCAAAGAAGAGGCTCAATTGGATTGGCTACAAGAGGTACGGTTTAAGTTTTATTTAAGTACCGTGTGTTGTGATGAGAATTCCTAGGCTAGATGCCCCTAGGATTAAGTTTGGATTGTGTAAATGGTTGGTGCTAATATGCATAGTTGGTATGTAATGTGAATTAATGATTGGGCTGAGAATTGTGTGGCCTTGTATGCTTGGTGTATTGAGAATTTGATGTATTAGGTAATGAGTATTGATTTGTGATTTATGCATTTAAATTGTGAAAATTGGGCCGGAGGCCGTGAATTTTGGGCCGGAGGCCGGAAAGAGGTAAGAAAGGTTAGTCGATGTGTGCATTGTATGATGGCACAAGTGATTGGATGAATTTCAGATAATGAATATATGAATGCTTAGGTTGGTTATTGAATAATAAAGTTTGAGAAGTTGAAGTGTGAAATTTGGTAATTTTGGGTGAAATTATGTAGATAACGTATGTTTGGTTCGGTTGAGATATATTATGTGACCATATATGTGATTATGATTATTGATGCCTTGATGGTATGATGATGCATTAGAGATATGTATGTTGTGATATATGCTTGGGGAATGATTAAGGTTGATTTGTGGGTGAAACCACGTGATAGTGAGTATGAAATTGATTGTGTATAATGATGGTTGATTGGAAATGGTATTATTGGAAATTGGGATGAGGAAGGATGTATGACATGATATTGTGTTTGTCCTTTAGCCATTTGATTGAGAAGTGTTAAAATGGTTGGATGTGGTTTGGGAATTTTGGTAAAGTGTCAATGTGTGAGTTGAGGATGGCTTGATGTTGAATTTGGTACACTTTGATTGATTTCAAAAAGGGTTGAAATTGGCATGTTTTGGTTGAGTTGGAAAATAGTTGAAAATGGCTTGTTTTGAAAATGGCACCTTGTGGTTTCGTATGAAAATATGGTTTTTGGGCATATTTTGACGGGACATAACTTGGACTATGGATCTCTATTTTGTGCCAAATTTATTTAGAAATGAAATTGGATCCGGGATGTCCATGCCGTTCGAAGAACGGGTGAAAAACGATTTAAAATGAGAGAGCTATGTCCATCGGAAGATTGGGGGTTGAATCTGTAAATTCTGCAGCTTTTAACTTAGAAAATTTTTAGCAGAACGACCCTCCGCGCGTAGGCGCACTTGGCGCGTACGCGCCGTTCTTCAAGAAATCACCATCCACGTGTGCGCGTGGTGTGCGCGTGCGCGTCGATGCGCTGCACCAAATGCCCAGCCATTTTTCCGAGAGTTGTGCCAGTTTTGTGCCTGGGCACAAAGGTATCCGCGCGTAGGCGTGGTTGACGCTTGCGCGTCGTTTGGCTATTTTGCAACCCGCGCGTCCGCGCGTATGACGCTTGCGCGTCGATGAGTTTTGTGGCCATCCACACGTGCGCGTGGAGTGCGCGTACGCGTGGCCCTGTTTTCATGCCAAAGTTGATTTTTGAGTTTTTAAAGCCAAATCTCATACTTCTAAGCCTCCGATCTCACCCCTTATGTATTAAATCATTATGATATGCCTAGCAATGAGAAAGGAGCTAGGGGATGTGGTAACTTGCGAGTGAAGCAAGGGGAAAAGTTATGATCAATGATGATCGAAGATGATTATATGAGATATGGAGGATGACGGTGGAAGTACCGTGTATGCCATGAGCCGAAGGGCTATATTTATTGATAAATGGATGGTTCTTGATTGAACCATGAGCCGGATGGCTGAGTTATTGCCGGGTTATGGCCAAGCCATTATTGGTTATGGCTGAGTATAAAAGCATATATGATTAATGAATGAATGTGTTAAATGGATAATAATGGAGAATGTTGAAATGTGATGTGTGACCCCGGGTAGTAGGCAGTGGTGTTGTCCACTTGCTCCGGGTATGAGACGGGAAAGGATGTTTATGATAAATGAGTTAAATTATGGAGTTTTGAATAAATGAGTATTTGTGATACTTGGGTAGTAGTAAGAGTGGTGGTTCATCACGCTTGCTCCAGGTTAATGTTTGAGATTTGATAACAATGATGATTGCTTTTAAACTGAACGAATATATGTTTTGAGATCCTGGGTAGTAGCAGGGGTTGTGGTTTGTCCCACTTGCTTCAGGTCAGAGATTGTGACGCCTGGGTAGTAGCGGCAGTAGTGGTGAATCCACTCGCTCTAGGTTGAGCTTTTAGACACCCGCCTGGGTAGTAGCCGCAGTAGTGATTATTTCACTGGCTCTGGGTTGAGCGGGCAGTAGCAAGGGGGTTGTAGCTCAAACCTACTTGCTCCGCAAGGGTGTTTCTGTCCAATGGTTAGCTACCAAGACATGTCGGGTTGGCTATATAACCGACAGATGATATCATCAGCCATAGGGCAGGCATTCATCATTTGCATATGTTTGAATTGTTTGGGTTTGCTTGTTTATTTTGGATTTCTACATCATATATGCCATGTTACCTGACTATGTGCTACTTGTTCTACTTATACCATATTTGTGTATTACTTACCTGTATTGCTTGTGTTTGTACAACTGAGAGGCCCCTCATGCTAGTGTCGGTGGATGTTGAGGGCTGTTCTTGATGAGATGAATTGATGATGCGATTGCATGATGATGATGATTATTAAATGAGATAATTTGAACTCCCTGGGTAGACGCAGTGATGTGGTTTCACTAGCTCCAGGTGAAGGTATGACATATTGATATAGAATTGTTGAGATAGAATAACTGGTGATAGTTTTGCTTATGATTCTGAGTCTGATTCGTGGAAGAGTCAGCGAATTGGGAAACATGTGAAACATGAATTAAATTTAGTACTCCCTTATGACAGTTGCCTATTCATAGATTAGCGAGAACCTAGGATGAATAATTGGCGAAGAAGTTTAGGATGCTTAGTGAGTTTTTATTGCAGTACATTGAATTTATTTGGCACTTTTACCGTACTGGGAACCCATGGGCCCGGAGTTCTCATTCCGTATATATCTCTTATTTTTCAGATACAGGTCCAGGTGCTCAGAAGTGAGTTGTGGGTCGTCTGAGAGACGGCGAAGATCTTTATTTTCTCTTGACTAGTGGCTATTTACTTATGTTATAAATATCTATCTGTTATCTATCTCTCAATCTCCTCTACGCCTTGTCCGTATATCGTTTTCGGCTTCACGGTTTATCTTTTGTTGTCGAAACGTGAGTGATACATCTTCTCGATTTTATTTCTACTCTTTTCAGGCTTCTCGATTAATACTCCTTTTTGAAATTACCTATATTTATTTATTAAAAATCCACCTGAGAGTCGTACCACCGTAATATCATTGACTTATGACTCGAGCATAAGGATTTGAATATTAGGGTGTTACATTATGGTATCAGAGCAGTTCGTCCTCGTGAGCCTGAGGGATGGAACTGCTTATGCTTCAATGCATACTCTGAGTCTGTGCCTGTGCTAGTTAGGGTATCTAACTGATACATCTAGCATGAAGTCCATGAGTGTACCTTTGGTACTTTGAAGCACTATACTTCCGATATTGAGACTGATCAACTTGATATCGATTGTTTGGTGTGTATAGGAACCAGATGGCGCCTCGTGGACCCGGTCGGGGACGTGAAAGAGATCGTACTAATACGCAGGAACCGGAAATAAACCCGAATAACCGGTAAACCTTATGGGGGCGTTGAAGAATATGGCTGCTGCTATGCAGGCCACCGCGGAAGCTCTTGGGCAACAGATAAACAATAATGGCAATGGCGGAAGGGAAGCTCAGGGCCCGATGACACTGGCAACCTTCTTAAAGGTTAATTCACCTAATTTCAAGGGAACCACCAATCCGACTGAGGCTGATACTTGGTTTCAGGCCATGGAGCGAGCACTGCAAGCGCAGTTGGTGCCTGAAGAGCAGTGTGTTGAATTTGCTACCTATCTGCTCACGGAGGAAGCATCGCATTGGTGGCAAGGGGCTCGACGTCTCCTGCAACAGGGGAATGATCCTACCACTTGGGATGCCTTCCAGGTGAAATTCTATAAGAAGTACTTTCCGAATTCTGCCTGGACAGCCAAGGAATTGGAGTTACTGCAGCTGAAGCAAGGTACTATGTCCGTATCTGAGTATACAGACAAATTCGAGGAGCTATTCAGGTTTTCCCGCATGTGTTAAGGAGCTCCGGGAGACTTCGAGGAATGGAAATGCATTAAGTATGAAGGAGGGCTCCAGAGCGACATCTTAAGTTCAGTGGGACCAATGGAGATCCGAACTTTTTCAGAGTTGGTGAATAAGAGCAGAATTGCTGAAGAGTGTGTGAAAAGGAGGGTTGCAGAGCAAGGAAGTCATAGAGAGCACAACCAAGGATTCGCACCAAGGGGTCGAGAGTTTAAGGAGAAAGGATACGTACAACACTTTCCCCAAGGACAGAATAACTTTGCGACGAGTGAGGAGTCCCAAAGGAATGGTAAGGGAAAACGGGCAGCGGCTGCTTCTGATGTTTCGAGCTGTCAGAGATGTGGGAGTCATCACCCAAATAGGCCGTGCCGATTGGGGTTAGGTGTATGTTACAAGTGCGGGTTACCAGGGCATGTATCAAAAAATTGCCAACAAGGAGAGAGTTAGGATGCGGGCCGATTGCGACAGTAAGATTGAGGTAATTGCAATAATCAGGCTTAAAGGACAGTGCGTGATTTTATAATACCGCCTGTACAGTAAAACTGGGAATGTCGAGTTTAAGATTAGATTGAGGAGCAAACCGGATGGTCCGAGTAAGGATTTGCCTTAATACAAATGGATAAATGCCTGGGATGTAAATGATTTTTTTTGTTGAGAATGATGTGTTGTGTTTGTTATGTAGTTGGTTGATTTCTGGATTTTTGGTGAAACAAATTGAACCCGTGACTTTTACCTTTGATTTAAATAGATAAGGAATGGTCCTAGATGAGGGATTTGGAAACGTTGATTTGAAATGCTAGTCATGCTAAGTTGTGGTTGAGTACTTGAGGAAGTAAGTAATAGAACTCGTACTAGACGAGAGATCAGAATAAAGCAGCAGAAACTTGCGGAAGCAGTAACACAGGATAGCTACAACTAGGAGCTGTAAAAGTTTACTATAATATCTTAAGTTTGAATACTAGAAGGGGTAAGTGGGTTACTGCAAGTAATGATCCCCAAATAGTTGGAATTGATTGCGGCTGCGAGTCTTGATGGTTCTAAAGCGGATGAGGGCATAATTGGATTTAGATGATGAGAGAGTGCAAGTTGTCGTGTTTGAGAGATGAGTACCATGATGTTTGGTCATAGTGACCTTGGAATTAGATTGAGATTTATAATGATTGGTTTTGAAAGACGAGTGTGAAAGCCACTAAATCAAAATACAGATGCGGTATTGAGATTGGTTTGAGGGAGCCCGTGACGGGTGGTAAACTCCAATTTTTGGGGAGGTACTGTTGAAAATTTTTCTCCAAAAAATTTGAAAGAGTGCTGGTTATGGTTTTGAGGATAATTTTTGATATGAGTAACTTTAACGAAAGAGATGTGTCTCGAATGCTTTTATAGATTATTAAAGGAAAGCGGATTCTTATGATTTTTGTTAAATTGTTATTTCAACCTCATTTGCTTTCTAGAAATGAAAGGGGTTTTTGATTGATGAGTCAGAGACTTTATAATAGCAAGTCATGTAGAAATTTGAGGGTTTGAGAATAAGAAAGTAAGTTTGGAGGTTATGCTTGGAGTTGAGCTGTGATTAGTGGTAATTGGCTTGGCAGAGGGAGAGGATAGTGATGAATGGAATTTTCGAGGGCGAAAATTTCTGTTAGGGGGGTAGAATGTAATACCCGGTCTAACCGAAATTAATTAAATAATAAGTTAAATAGGAGCGAATATGGTTGGAAGATTTGACAATTGGAATTTGATAATTTAAATATGATATTTGGATTCAGTGAATTTTTCCGAGTCGAAAAACAGTTTTCTGCGTAAAAGCGCGTAGTGGAATTTTGACCGGCAGTACCGGTTGAGATCTGTCTGGTACTACAGCTGAGAAAATTGATTATGAGTAAATAAGATTAAGAAATGAGGAATTATAATTAGGGAAGGTAGAAATATCTAAAGTACGATTTAGAGCGCTAATCTTAAAGGTTTTGGCCCAAAATTGGGTCAACGGGCAAAAATAAGTGAACCGGACCTAAGTGGGTCCAAGACCAAACATATATAAACATTAGTTATGAGCATTTCAGCTCATTTTACCCTAAAAAGAAGGGTTGGGGCGCTGAAATTGAGAAGAGAGAAGAGAAGAGAGAAAACCTAACTCTCTTTGATCTTCAAACCACCATAACTTGAGCTACGGAGCTCCGATTGACGAGCCGTTTGCGGCCACGCGTCACTCATCTCATCCTTTACAATTCTATCTAAGTTTTATGGTGATTATTCCATTCATCTCTCCCCAGTTTTCGAAATTCTCCACTGTTATATGTTTTTGGGTAGTGAGTGTTGAAATCTTGTGATTTTGGGTGTTTAGAGATACTCCAACATGGATTCTAAGTGGGTTCTATCCCTACTTCATATGGGCTGAGGTAAGAAGTGCTCAAACCCTTGTGATTTGTCATTTTTATGAGCCCTAGGTTGATGTATGTATGTGATATTGGTTATGTTGGTGTATTTGGTGATGTTGGTACACAATTGGGAGATTGGTATTGCTTGAGGAGCTTTGGTAAGGCTTGGAGCTAAGGTTGGTGAAGACTTTCAAAGAAAAGGCTCAATTGGTTTGGCTACAAGAGGTACGGTTTAAGTTTCATTTAAGTACCGTGTGTTGTGATGAGAATTCCTAGGCTAGATGCCCCTAGGATTAAGTTTGGATTGTGTAAATGGTTGGTGCTAATATGCATAGCTGGTATGTAATGTGAATTAATGATTGGGTTGAGAATTGTGTGGCCTTGTATGCTTGGTGTATTGAGAATTTGATGTATTGGGTAATGAGTATTGATTTGTGGTTTATGCATTTAAATTGTGAAAATTGGGCCGGAGGCCGTGAATTTTGGGCTGGAGGCCGGAAAGAGGTAAGAAAGGTTAGTCGATGTGTGCATTGTATGATGGCACAAGTGATTGGATGAATTTCAGATAATGAATATATGAATGCTTAGGTTGGTTATTGAATAATAAAGTTTGAGAAGTTGAAGTGTGGAATTTGGTAATTTTGGGTGAAATTATGTAGATAAGGTATGTTTGGTTCGGTTGAGATATATTATGTGACCATATATGTGATTATGATTATTGATGCCTTGATAGTATGATGATGCATTAGAGATATGTATGTTGTGATATATGCTTGGGGAATGATTAAGGTTGATTTGTGGGTGAAACCACGTGATAGTGAGTATGATGTTGATTATGTATAATGAAACTACGGATATCTATTTTGTGCCAAATGTTTTTAGAAATGAAACTGGATCCGGGATGTCCATGCCGTTCGAAGAACGGGTGAAAAACGATTTAAAATGAGAGAGTTATGTCCGTCGGAAGATTGGGGGTTGAATCTGTAAATTCTGCAGCTTTTAACTTAGAAAATTTTTAGCAGAACGACCCTCCGCGCGTAGGCGCACTTGGCGCGTACGCGCCGTTCTTCAAGAAAGCACCATCCACGCATGTGCGTGGTGTGCACGGGCGCGTCGATGCGCTGCACCAAATGCCCAGCCATTTTCCCGAGAGTTGTGCCAGTTTTGTGCTTGGGGCACAAAGGTATCCGCGCGTACGCGTGGTTGACGCTTGCGCGTCATTTGGCTATTTTGTAACCCGCGCGTCCGCGCGTATGACGCTTGCTCGTCGATGAGTTTTATGGCCATCCACGCGTGCGCGTGGAGTGCACGTACGCGTGGCCCTGTTTTCATGCCAAAGTTGATTTTTGAGTTTTTAAAGCCATATCTCATACTTCTAAGCCTCCGATCTCACCCCTTATGTATTAAATCATTATGATATGCCTAGCAATGAGAAAGGAGCTAGGGGATGTGGTAACTTGCGAGTGAAGTAAGGGGAAAAGTTATGATCAATGATGATCGAAGATGATTATATGAGATATGGAGGATGACGGTGGAAGTACCGTGTATGTCATGAGCCGAAGGGCTATATTTATTGATAAATGGCTGGTTCTTGATTGAACCATGAGCCGGATGGCTGAGTTATTACCGGGTTATGGCCAAGCCATTATTGGTTATGGCTGAGTATAAAAGCATATATGATTAATGAATGAATGTGTTAAATGGATAATAATGGAGAATGTTGAAATGTGATGTGTGACCCCGGGTAGTAGGCAGTGGCATTGTCCACTTGCTCCGGGTATGAGACGAGAAAGGATGTTTATGATAAATGAGTTAAATTATGGAGTTTTGAATAAATGAGTATTTGTGATACCTGGGTAGTAGTAAGAGTGGGGGTTCATCACGCTTGCTCCAGGTTAATGTTTGAGATTTGATAACAATGATGATTGCTTTTAAACTGAACGAATATATGTTTTGAGATCTTGGGCAGTAGCAGGGGTTGTGGTTCGTCCCACTTGCTCCAGGTCAGAGATTGTGACGCCTGGGTAGTAGCGGCAGTAGTGGTGAATCCACTCGCTCCAGGTTGAGCTTTTAGACACCCGCCTGGGTAGTAGCCGCAGTAGTGATTATTTCACTGACTCTGGGTTGAGCGGGCAGTAGCAAGGGGGTTGTAGCTCAAACCTACTTGCTCCGCAAGGGTGTTTCTGTCCAATGGTTAGCTACCAGGACATGTCGGGTTGGCTATATAACCGACAGATGATATCATCAGCCATAGGGCAGGCATTCATCATTTGCATATGTTTGAATTGTTTGGGTTTGCCTGTTTGTTTTGGATTTCTACATCATATATGCCATGTTACCTGACTATGTGCTACTTGTTCTACTTCTACCATAGTTGTGTATTACTTACCTGTATTGCTTGTGTTTGTACAACTGAGAGGCCCCTCATGCTAGTGTCGGTGGATGTTGAGGGCTGTTCTTGATGAGATGATTTGATGATGCGATTGCATGATGATGATGATTATTGAATGAGATAATTTGAACTCCCTGGATAGACACAGTGATGTGGTTTCACTAGCTCCAGGTGCAGGTATGACGTATTGATATAGAATTGTTGAGATAGAATAACTGGTGATAGTTTTGCTTATGATTCTGAGTCTGATTCGTGGAAGAGTCAGCGAATTGGGAAACATGTGAAACATGAATTAAATTTAGTACTCCCTTATGACAGTTGCCTATTCATGGATTAGCGAGAACCTAGGATGAATAATTGGCGAAGAAGTTTAGGATGCTTAGTGAGTTTTTATTGCAGTACATTGAATTTATTTGGCACTTTTACTGTACTGGGAACCCATGGGCCCGGGGTTCTCATTCCGTATATATCTCTTGTTTTTCAGATACAGGTTCATGTGCTTAGAAGTGAGTTGTGGGTCGTCTGAGAGACGGCGAAGATCTTTATTTCCTCTACTTTGTGTTTTGATTAGAATCTCTCCACCTTTGTTTTGGAAAGTTTATATTATGTATTGAACTTTTTGAATTTGCCTATAGAGGCTCTCATATTTCCTTTGGGAGAGATTAGGATATACTGTTGTCAACTACTTTCATACTGTACCCTAGCCGGCCTAAACTTCACGGGTCGCGACTAGTGGCTATTTACTTATGTTATAAATATCTATTTGTTATCTATCTCTCAATCTCCTCTACGCCTTGTCCGTATATCGTTTTTGGCTTCACGGTTTATCTTTTGTTGTCGAAACGTGAGTGATACGTCTTCGCGATTTTATTTCTACTCTTTTCAGGCTTCTCGATTAATACTCCTTTTCGAAATTACCTATATTTATTTATTAAAAATCCACCTGAGAGTCGTACCACCGTAATATCATTGACTTATGACTCGAGCATAAGGATTTGAATATTAGGGTGTTATAACAGTGAGGTCAAAATTAAATAATTAACAAAATATCCTACATAACAACAGTACAAGAACAAAATCGATAATCTGGAGAACAAGTACAAGCTCCAGAGGCACAAAATCAACCATTGATGCATCAATACATTTATTTATCATTTTTTTATAATATAAATAAAATATTTTCTATAAAACTAAAGAAAATGATAAATAAATGTATTGATGCATCAATGGTTGATTTTGTGCCTCTAGAGCTTGTACTTGTTCTCCAGATTATCGATTTTGTTCTTGAACTGTTGTTATGTAGGACATTTTGTTAATTATTTAATTTTGACCTCACTGTAGGACTAAATTGATGCTAAATGAAACTTTTTTGGATTCAAATAGAACACTTTAAACCTTAAGAACCAAAACAGAATTACGCCCAAACCTAAGGGACCAATTTAGTACTTTACCCTAATGAAAATGGTATGACTAAGTGGCAAATATTACAATTTCTCAAAATATATGAAGTTCTTAATACTTTTTTGTATCTTATGAAAATTTATGCAAAGGGATTATACATACGAGAAATCTTACTAATTTTTTTTCTAATTTTCACTCACTAATTCTTATAAGGGTAAAGTATATTTTTTGTCCTTAAAGTTTGTTAAAAGTTTCAAAAATACCCCTAAATTTTATTTTGTTTTAATTTTGTCTTAGATGTTTTCGATTTGCATCAAATATACCCTTGGCGGCCAAATTTATGATGAATTTAGCAACAATTTCATAAAAACAATCTTCAACACAAACAAATCAAACATAGGTGTCATATATTTTTGCTGGATTGGTCCTAAATTTTATGAAAATTTAGTTGTCAGGAGTATATTTGATATAAATCGAAAACTTTAAGAATAAAATTTAGAGATATTTTTTAAATTTTTGACAAATATTAGGGATAAAAAATATATTTTACTCTTCTTATAAAAAAGAAACTTGGCATCCAATAACAAATGTCTTAACCATATATATGATTTGCTAAAAGTAGTAATAGGAGAAACAAATAAATCACAAATCATTTAATTTTATCAAGCTATATGACAAGTTGGTAAATATCAACTTGAATCTTATAATTTTATGGAGTTACTTGAACCCTATCATCTTGTTTACAATATATAATTTGTTCTTTGACTAAGTCAGAAATTGTAACCAGCTAACTTATCCAAATCACCACCATAGTGCTTCAAGATTTTTCCATTAGAAAATGTTCGTTGTGCAACTAGTTATCTTGTTCTCAATTTATGTTTTTTGATCTATTATTGTTGTTGATTATGGTTTTGGATGTTAATGACGGTGATAAAAGGATTAGGGTTGGTAATTTCGCAGTAGAGATTGGGGAGATGGTGGTTGGGGTTGAAGTAGTGACAATGTTGGTACAATGGTGCTGGTAGTGATGATCATGATATCAGTGAATGGGAGGCAATGGGATGAGTAATGACAGATAGATGTGATGGCCAAACTAACGAGTGGAATTAAATCGATGAGGGTGATGATGATGAAACTGAAGAATTGGTAATTTTCTTAAAATTTAACTGTTGACTGAATAAATTAATCATAGATTAAATATTTGAATCATTTTATTAAACAGAATATATCTTTATTATTTTATCAAAATCGAAATTTTATAGATGCCAAAACGCCTATTTACTCATATATTCATTTTACACACAATTTTTTTGATATGTTTTTCTTCCCCTCTTTAACCTTTAGGCACGAAGTGCTTGTAACAAATTAATATAAAGAATTAAAGATAGTATTTCCTCGTACAAGAAGTAACTAAAATATTCTAAGGTTAGAAAAGTAAGAAATAGAACCATTTTGGAACAGATACATGAACACATCTTTTTGTAATTCAAAGAAATTAAAAAAAAAAAAAAAACGAAAGTTATTTGAG
>NC_029791.2:28234189-28244890 GCF_000816755.2 Arachis ipaensis | reverse complement strand
GAGTGTTGTTCTTCTTTTTATCAGTGCTGCTCTAATTTCTATATATAAGAACTGAGGTAAAAGAACAAACTGCTTGAAGATGTGCACATTTCCATTATGGAGGTCAAGGTGTGCAACCAAATTATGAGTGATGAGGTCAATAGATTAAACCAAGTTAGCCTTTGTAAACATCACTGGACTAGCTATGCAGAGCAAGATTAAAACTAGATATATACAGATTAAAACTCATTTCTTAGTTGCTTGTTGATTGTAAGGAAAAAAAAGTATGCATCAAGTGGAAGGAATCACAGAAGGATTACAAGATGCTGCTCTATGCTGAATGCAGTTCAAGCTTTGTTCCATACTCCTCTGAACCATGTCTTGTAATAACCTTTTAGCTGTTTCAGCAGCTTTGTCTGCTCCATCTACGCGTTCAGCGATGTCATAAACAATTTTCTCCAAAACCGAGGAGGCTAGTCTTCTTTCCGGGGGAGAATCTCTAAGCAAATCCAGAAGCACACGTGCTCTATCTTGCGCTTCTGATGTGCCCTCCACTGTAAGGCGTAACAAACCTGGGATTGCTCCTTCTTTGAGGATAAGTTCCCGGTATTTGTCTCGGCAGCTTAGACACAATGACAGCAGAGCTCCAACAGCATGTTGTGTGCTGACTAGTGATCCATCTTCAACTGTCTCTACTAAGGTTAAAATCCCGCCGTCTGCAACTGAGATTGCGGTTCGTCCCTCTTCAAAGTTGGAGAGAATCTCGAGTAGCGCCGTAGCTTTCTCGGCAAACTTGGAGTATTTCTTGCACTCTTTAAGGAGGTTGATGAGAGGAGAAACAGCACTAGCATTAAGGAGTTCAGTAGAATTCTTCTCGATGATGGTGGAGAGATTATAGAGGGCTGTAACGGCATCAACTCTGCCTTGAACACTTCCAGAGTTGAGGATCTGAACAAGCAGAGGCGCAGCTCCAGAAGCAACAATTATGGGCTTATTGGGAGCTGCAGCTGAGAGTGACAAGATTGCCGCTGTCGCTAATTCCCTTATACTACTATTTTGCGTTTTGAGGAGCTCCACCAGAGGAGGGATAGCACCAGCTGTCACTATTTTGACCTTGTTTCTAACAAATCAAAGTAAAAATCCATACTTATGAGTTGCATGACTCATGGAATTTAAAAATGATATATATATATATATAGTGAAGAGTGAAGAGAATCAGCCAAAACCATAAAATCACACATGTAATATTAGAGATAGTGGAGCGTGCCTTATGGTTGTTATGCTTTTTAAAGTTGAAATTGAAACCAAAATAACCCAATTGATATATGCATAACGAGACCAGGCAACTTTGTTCATATAAAAGCACTACTGTTGGATTATATGATGACAATTGTCTCTATTGCCAGCACAGTATCACTGTAAGATTAATATACATTTAATAAAAAACAGAACATGACTAGCATCTTTATCATAACCACAGAGAAAGTAGTCCCACCCATTACAGTTTACACTGGGATGAGATTCACAAGTTAACAGTATTGACTAAACTCAACCAATTTCACACCTAAACATGAACCTTAAATCTCTCTCTGTACTAACAAAGGTAGTAAGTAATCACCCATAGTTCCATACGACCAAATGACAAGCAAAATGTACAAAAGAATCAGCAAGCAAACATACTGCACTGACTTTTATAGTTTTTGGGTAGAAAATCGAGAAAAAGGGTTGTGATTGAGCATTTAGATACAAATTGGAAATAAGATTTACAATTATACAGTCCAGATGTATCAAGCGATCACAATCTTTTATCACCGGGGTTAGAGGACAGAGGAGCAACATCAAGCAGACCCAAGAGAAAGAGTGCAGGTAAAAATAATTTCAGTGTGTGGAATTATTTATCAACTAGATTTTGTGAAGATTTATTAGTGAAATAGTGCCTTCATTTTGACAAAATTAGTGAGTTCAAGACATTACCATGAGCTGAAGCCATTATATATGTCCCATTCATCGATGCAATTATCAGGCTGCCTATATTACACCTTTATGGTGCGGCCCTTCACCGGATCCTACGTTAACACGGGATGCTTGTGCACGGGGCTACCCCTTTATGTTCCTCTTCCATTCTACATGTTATTCTATAGTTAAGTTTCCTATGGTTATGGTGCTGATTTAAAGGTGCAAAGCATGTTACAATTTAGTTAGAGCAGAACTACATTTATTTTTAATGAGGTTCAGTTTAGCTCTAGTTAGTGTAAGAAGCAGTAACTCATGACCCTAATAATGGATTCCAGAAAAAAAAGAATGCCTAATTCCACCAAATTCCTCTTTCATCTTTGCTTCTTTTCTTTCACACACACACACACACACACACACACACACACTTCTCTTCTTTTTTAGTTTCCTCTTTTTTTCTTCCCTTTTGGATTGGTCTCAGAAATTCCTTTTTCTTAAATTTTGTCCATTCCACCTAAAACTCCACTTAAACACATACACAAAAGAAATAAGATATTAAAATAATTAACAGTAACCAAATCGAAGCACCACATCAGATTCCAACAAATTTCCTCAGACTTCACACACTACACAATAACACAAAGCATAAACATGTTGCAGAGGGAGGGATGAGTTAGTTACAGATTAGTTACCGTTCGTTGCGGACGGCGAGGTTGAGGAGAGCGAGGAGGGAGGAGTGACGGGCATCGGGGTTGGATGACGACAGCATGAAGACGAGAGGCTGGACCACTCCAGCCGCGCCCAGCCTGGACCTCGTCTTAGAGGACGAAGGCGATTTCCTGACGAGCTTACGGATCTCTCTGGCTGCCTCTATCTTCCACTGAAGGCTGCCGCTCACCAGCTTGTCCGACACCTGCTGGACCACCGCGCACTCCTGCTGCTGCTGCCTCTGCCTCTGCCCTTTCCCCTTCGCTGACAGACCCAATGCTATCGCTGTTCTTGTGTCGGACAAGCCTTCTTCTTCTTCTTCCACGTCGTCGTCGTCTTCTTCTTCCTCTTCTTGGTGGCGGTGAACATCTTTCGGTTCGGGTTCCGGTTCGGGTTCGAGTTTTGTGGTCTCTCCCACGCCCATCTCTCTCTCAGCCTCTTTCTTGCAATAGTTCAATGTCCAGAGATGCGGTGCTTTGGTTGCTCCCAATTCCGGGTTTTGTTCTGATTTTTTTTTCTCCCATCCTACAATAAGTCAATAATAATATTAGTCGGATAGGCTCTCACACACTACTATTTTTTTTTCCCTTTTAAAAAAAAATATCCAAAATTTTTGTTTATGTTGTGATAAGATCAAAATGAGTTATTAATATGGACAGCTAATTTTGTTTTCAATATTAAAGAATTTAATTTTTCAAGATAAACCAAAGTTAATGAAGTTGAAAATGTAAAGTTCACTCGCGTATAAATAGAGAAGTAATATGAGAAACAATAGACCTAATAATAAAACATTTTTTTCTCTCTTTATACACTATTAATAGTTTTTCTCTCTCTCTTTACGTTACTCCATATAAATGTATGTGTTCCGTTCGGATCTGGCCGAGGTCTATATCTTCCAATCGAGGCTGCTCAGCTCTTAGGAGAGTTATACGTCGTCCAAGAGGCAGTTCTCCAAGAATAACTTCGGCGCGATGAAACACGGTGGCGGGAGCACCTGCAAAAGCACTCCGACGCTCAAGTAAGTGTACGAATTATAAAAGATGAAAGTAATGAATTAGAGTGAGTTTTGTAACTTATTTTTTCCTGAGCTATTTGGTTTCGTTTTATAGATGAGTGTTAAGTTTCCTTCTGTTTGGTTGTTCCGATATTGTCGGCTCAGTTAGCAAGTTCTGTTATTGTTGGTAACGGCTGGGAAGTGGGTTTTGACTTGTGATCGTGCTCAGGTTGTGGCTTCTGCTTAGCTGGTTTGTTTTCTGACTTTGTGGTCGGTTAGGATAGTGAAATTTGTTACCGAGCTTCTCGGGGTATACGTCAGTATGAATCATCTTTATTGAGTTAATTATATTAATATTAGAGTCTTCTATTTACACATCTTTATTTTATATTTAGTACATATTCTTTATTTATTTTTATAACACGTTATCAGCACGAGACTCTAATCAAATTTTAGAAAGACTCAAGTAATAAATTTTCATTATGTCGAAACTCTCTCATCTTGAATTTAATGTTTTTGATATATTTGGAAACAACTATTTATCATGAGTATTATATGCTGAAATTCATCTTGATTCAATAGATCTTAGAGATACCATTAAAGTTGAAAATAATGCATCCCAAAAGGATAAAGCCAAAGCCATGATCTTCTTTCGCCGTCATCTTGATGAAGGATTGAAAAATGAATATCTCACATTAAAAGATCCTGCAAATCTGTGGAAAAACCTTGAAAAAAGGTATAATCATCAAAAGACAGTGATACTTCCTCAAGCTCAATATGAATGGACACACTTGCGTCTACAGGATTTTAAATCCATAAGTGAATATAATTCAACAATGTTTCGAATCACCTCACGAATTAAATTATGTGGGAAAAAGATAACTGATAATAATATTTTAAAGAAAACTTTTTCGACCTTTCTTGCCTCGAATGTACTCCTATAGTAGCAGTATCGAGAAAAAGGATTTAAAAAATATTTTGAGTTAATTTCTTGCTTTCTTGTTGTTGAACACAAACAACGATTTACTTTTAAAAAATCATGAAACACGCCCAGATGGCGCCGCCCCATTCCTTGAAGCAAATGCGGCAAATCATAACCTCAGAAGAGATAAGTGGCAAGGTTTTGGCAACAAGAAAAATTATGGAAGGAAGAAAAATTATGTTCATAAGAAAGGATCTCACCAGAAGTGGGATAAAGAAAGAAACAATTGGTAAAATAAATCAATAAAGGATAAATATTTTCGTTGTGGTGGAAAGGGTCATTAGTCGCGTACCTGTTGTACTCCAAGGCACCTAGTCAATCTTTATCAAGTATCTTTGAAAAAAGACGACAAAGAAAAAGAGACGAATTTTATTTCAAATGATGCTGAAAATTACACCACTCGTTATGAAGTATCTGATTTTTTTGAGGATCGTGAAGGAAATATTGATCATTTGATCAATGATGGAATATTTTAATATGTGGATTTGTTAAGTACTTATATAAATAAATAATGTAAGAAACTTCTTGTTAAGTTTTATTTTCTATGCATTTGAATTTTAAGTACGATGTATATAAATAATGTTTAATAAAATATTTATGAATTTCAAAATTACTGAATGTGCCAAGATAATAATAATAAAATTTTTAGTATATACTATATTTCTTAGAAAAATATTTTCAATCAAGAAAATAATTTCATTGTGCAAATATTTCTACTCATTTTATTATTATTTGACTTTGAAGAAAATGGCAAGGACATATAGTGAAGATGTTTGCCATGCGGATAGTGCAAGTTCGGACACCGTTCTCAAAAGTAATATATATTTTACTCATCTTGTGCCAAAAGAAGAATATGTTAATACTATTATTAGCTCAGACAATATGATAGAAGACTCCGAAAGAGCTATAATTTTGTTTTCCGGAGAAACAAAATTCATAATAAATAATACACTATTATCTACCAAGTTTCTAAGGAACTTGTTGAGTTTTTAAGATATTCGCCGAAATAGATATCATATTGAAACAATGAATGATGGAAATCATGAGTACTTGTATATCATAACTCATGATTCAAGTAAAAAGGTTATATTAGAAAAGTTATCCTCACTTTCATCTGGATTATATTATACTAAAATTAGTGCAATTGAATCACATGCCATTATAAACCAGAAGTTTACTAGCTCAAATGAATTCATAACTTGGCAAGATCGATTGGGTCATTAGGGAACAACCATGATGCGGAGAATTATTGAAAACTCCCATGCAGAAGATTCTTAAATCTAGTGAATTTGTTGTGTTGCATATTCTTAGGAAAAGTTAATTTTAAGGTCATTACCAGTAAAGATTGGATTTGAGTCTCTTGAATTCCTATAAAGGATTCAAGGCAATATATGTGGATGGACATATTCATCCACCATGTGAATCTTTTAGATATTTTATGGTCCTAATAGACGCATCTTCAAGATGGTCACATGTGTGCTTATTGTCTTCTTGAACTTGATGTTTGCGAGATTACTTGCTCAAATTATTCGATTAAAAGCACGGTTTCCATAAAATCCAATCAAAGCAATTTGCCTTGATAATGCTGGTGAATTTACTTTTCAAAACTTTTATGCTTATTGTATGGTTAATGGAATAAGCGTTGAACATCCAATAGCTCATGTTCACACACAAAATGGATTAGCAGAATCACTTATTAAATGCCTCCAATTAATTGCTAGACCCTTACATAGAGAACAAATCTCCTAACATCAGCTTGGGGGCATGCTATTTTACATGCTGCAGCACTTATTCATTTGAGGCCAACAAGTTACCATCAGTTCTCTCCTATACAATTAGCTTTTGGCTAGTAGCCAAATGTTTCCCATTTAAGAATATTCGGGTATGCGATATATGTTCCCATTGCACCACCTGCTCGCACTAAAATGGGACCCCAAAGAAAATTGGGGATATATGTTGAATATGATTCTCCTACTATAGTGAGGTATCTTGAGGTACAAACTAAAGATGTATTTAAAGCCCGATTTACAGATTGTCATTTTGATGAATCAAAATTTCCAACCTTAGAGGGAGAGAATAAGCTTCCTGAAAAAGAACTTAATTGGAATGCATCATCCTTGATGCATTTGGATCCTGGATCATGGCAATATGAACTAGAAGTTCAAAAGATTATATATTTGCAAAGAATAGCAAATGAATTGCCTGATGCATTTTCTGATACAAAGAGGATAACCAAATTTTATAGACCAGCTGAAAATACCCCAATTCGAATTGATGTCCCAGTTGAACAAGTAGCCACTGAAACAAATTCACGCCAGAAGCGTGGTAGACCTGTCGATTCCAAAGACAAAAATCTTCGAAAAAGAAAAGAGGTAAATATCATTCCTGTTGAAAAAGATAAAGACATAGTAAAGACACCTGCAATTGTCTAAAATTCTGATATAGTTTTGATGCTAGAAGATGTTCAAGTACCTAAAAATTATGAAAATGACGAGATCTCGATAAATTACGTTTTTACAGGAGAAAAATGGGACCGAAATAAGACAATTGTCAATGAAATATTTGCATATAATGTGGCATTAAATATCATGCATGAAAGTAAGGATCTTGAGCTAAGAATAGTCGAAGAATGTCGACAAAGGAATAATTGGCCAAAATAGGAAGAAGTTATGAAGGCTGAGTTAGACTTACTTGCAAAACGTGAAGTCTTTGGACCTGTAGTTCATACACCAGAAGATGTAAAACCTATTGGATACAGATGGGTATTTGTGAGAAAACGAAATAAGAAAAATGAATTGTACACTACAAAGCTCGACTTATGGCACAAGACTTTTCACAAAGGCCCGATATAGATTATGAAGAAACATATTCCCCTGTAGTGGATGAAATAACATTGCGTTATTTGGTCAGTTTATCCGGATATCATAAACTACATATGCATTTAATGGATGTGGTAACAGCCTACTTATACGGATCATTAGATCGTGATATTTATACGAAAGTTCCAAAAGGACTAAAGATATCTAAACCATCCAATGAATATTCGCATGGGTTATACTCAATCAAATTGCAAAGATCTTTATATGATCTAAAGCAATCTGGACGAATATGGTATAATTGTCTTACTGAGTATCTGGCCAAAAACGGATTTAAGAATGATGATATCTGCCCATGCGTTTTCATAAAGAAATATGCATCTGGATTCATTATAATTATTGTGTATGTTGATGATTTAAATATCATTGGAACCCCTGAAGATATTCTAACAATAATAAAAGTTCTAAAAGAAGAGTTTGAGATGAAAGATCTTAGAAAGACTAAATTTTGTCTCGACCTGCAGATCGAGCATACAAAAAATAGGATCTTTATTCATCAAACAACATATACAGAAAAGATCTTGAAAATATTTTATATGGATAAGTCGCACCCATTAAGTACCCCAATGATCGTAAGGTCTTTGGATGTGGAAAATGATCAATTCTGTCCTAAAGAAGAAAATGAAGATATCTTTGATCCTAAAGTACCATATCTTAGTGCCATTGGTGCACTAATATATCTTGCTAATAATACACGACCTGATATATCATTTGCTGTGAATTTACTAGCAAGGTATAGTTCCTCTGCAACCAAAAGATATTGGAATGGAATCAAACAAATCTTTCGATATCTTCATGGAATGGTTGATATGAGATTGTTTTATCCCTATGGATCCAAATCACAACTAGTTCGCTATGCAGATGCAGGATACTTGTCTGGTTCTCACAAAGGGAGATCTCAAATAGGATATCTATTCACATATGTTGGTACAACTATATCATGGAAGTCTACGAAACAGACGATTGCAACAATATCCTCTAATCATGCTGAAATACTAGCAATACATGAAGCTAGTCGTGAGTGTTTTTAGCTCAGAAGTTTGATCAAATATATTCTATCATCATGTGGACTGATTGACCATAAGATAGTTCCAACTGTCCTGTTTGGAGATAATACAGCATGCATAGCTCAACTTAAAGGCGGATACATCAAAGGTGATAGGACAGAGCATATTTCTCCCAAATTCTTCTTCACTCATGATTTTTAAAATCAAGGAACAATTGATATCCAACAGATCTGCTCAAGCGATAATCTGGCAGATTTATTTACAAAGTCACTTCCAAAATCCTCATTTGAAAGATTGGTACATCAGATTGGGATGCGCTGATTTCGAGATATTAAATAATGGTGATAAGAGCGGGAGACTGTACTCTTTTTTCCTTGATCAGGTTTTTTCCCATTAGGTTTTTCTTGATAAGGTTTTTAATGAGGCAGTTCATATCACAAAAGACACTACAAGAAACATCATTAAAATCGACGGCCAAATCAACGGCTAAGCCGTCGATAATATTAAATTTCGACGGCAAAATGGACGCGGGAGGTGGTCGCTATTAAGCTTGTCGATTTTTTAAAATTCTAATAAAATCGATGGCTT
This sequence comes from Arachis ipaensis, assembly GCF_000816755.2. Taxonomy (NCBI): domain Eukaryota; kingdom Viridiplantae; phylum Streptophyta; class Magnoliopsida; order Fabales; family Fabaceae; genus Arachis; species Arachis ipaensis. The sequence goes on along the minus strand of NC_029791.2, from coordinate 28,235,803 downwards.
GCCTTGTCGTCGATAATAATGAAATAAAATTGACATCTCTTTCGTCTATAATATGATTTTAAAAATTCTACATACTTACTAAAATCAACAACGTTGCCGTCGATTTTATATAATAAAATCGACGGCACTTATGTCGATATTTGTTTCAAATAAATCTACAACAGTTTTGCCTATAATATGCTTAATAAAATAGACAACACTGCTGTCGATATTTGATTCAATAAAATCGACAACAGTTTCATCTAAAATATGCTTAATAAAATCGACAGCATTGCCGTCGATATTTGATTCAATAAAATTGACACAGTTGCCGTCGATTTTAATAGTTATATGTTTTAATTATTTTTTTATTTAAAAAATAGTAAACAATTAATGCAAATAAACTTTTAAATATATACATAAAATTTATACAGAATATTAGATAACAAGACAAATAAACTTTTAAATATAAATATAAAATTTATACTAAATATTAGATAATGAATTTACAAACTTATCAAAGTAATAAATAATCCTCTAACATAAAAACTCAAGATAAGATAAATAAATAAATTTAGACTTATATTCATTTAAATTGCAATCCACTAATAATACAAAATATTTAAAGTAAAGTAATTAAATAGCTTAGATCACTCTGCACACCATGTGAGGCAGTGTTGGAAGGTTCATTAGTTTGTTGAGTGCATGATCTTGGCACACCCGGAGTAGGCATCATGTGAATCTGAGGCTCCCCTTTCGGCCTCGGCCTCGGCCACGGCTGCAATCTCCGTCTCTACTGACCATATCCTGTACACATTTTATTAAAAGGTAAAACAGAAAATTAAAATTTTTTTATTAAAATGACATTCTTTAACAATTCATAATATATTCAGATACATACCTTAACTAAACTTGTGATCTATCAAATTCATACATACCTTAACTAAACTTGTGATTTATCAAATTCAGGAGGCAAGTCCATATGCTTTCTATAAAGGACCATTAAAGAAGCAATGTTAAAAAAGGAAACCTTTTATGGTAATGATAGCAACTTCCGTAGACGTTAATACTAAATAGTTTTGAATGAAGACTAAGCTAAGCTTCAGTGCATCTTCTTAGTGCTACTAGCCATGTTTGGATTCTTTACTCTTACACCTCCCTTAAGTCTACTAGCCATGTTTGAATTGTCTTAACTCATCCTAAAGAAAAAAAAACACAAAATCACATTTAAACAAAAACAAAAAATAATTTGTGCTCTGTTTAGACTGCAAGATCGTTTTATAAAATACAATTTTGAGTAATTACCCAAATCAATCCTTAAGGATTTTAGAATCGGACATTTTAGTCCCTAAGAAAAATTAATACACAGATCAATCCCCAAGGTTTTACTCCAGCAGACAAATTAGTCCCCAATTCATTTTTCGGCAGAGTAATTACCCAGATCGGTCCCCAAAAATTTTAAAAACGGACATTTTAGTCCCCAAGAAAAACTAATGTACAAATCAATCTCCAACGTTTCTCTCTATTAGACATAATAGTCCTTCGTCCAAAAATAAAACAAAATAAAATAATTATTATTATTAATTGCACAATAATATTGTACTATATTTTTTGTATTTTTTAGACAAAAATAAT
>NC_029791.2:28223379-28233945 GCF_000816755.2 Arachis ipaensis | reverse complement strand
TTAAAATCATTTGATATTTTTGTATTTAATATAATCAAAAGATGTACTATTTTAAAAAATATGTTTGCATTAAAAAAATATGTATTTAATATAAATCCAAATTAAAATATTTTTTAATACATATTTTTTAATACAAACATATATATTTTTTTTACATAGGACATCTTTTGATTATATTAAATACAAAAATATCAAATAGTTTTAATTTTGAATTTCTTATAAAATAATCTCTAATAATTTTATTATTATTATTATTATTATTATTATTATTATTGAGTGAATATATATATATATATATATATTTATCATTATTTTTGTCCAAAAAATACAAAAAATATAGTACAATATTATTGTGTAATTAATAATAATAATAATTTTATTTTATTTTATTTTTTGACGGAGGACTATTATGTCTAACAGAGAGAAACGTTGGGGATTGATTTGTACATTAGTTTTTCTTGGGGACTAAAATGTTCATTTTTAGAATCTTTGGAGACTGATCTGGGTAATTACTTTGCCGAAAAATGAACTGGGACTTATTTGTCTGCCGGAGTAAAACCTTGAGGATTGATCTGTGTATTAATTTTTCTTGGGGACTAAAATGTCCGATTCTAAAATCTTCGAGGACTAATTTGGGTAATTATTCTACAATTTTTACACCATATTGACAGCAGGACCTGTTAGCAATGAACATATTGACAACAGCACCTGCATAAAATCATTAGCTTTAACAATAAGCATTTATACAACATATCATATCATGAAACAGAAGAAGAAAAATATGTCCATGAATGCATTATCTTGGATATAGTAAAAGCAGGACTCCATTGTTCTTTCAGTATATCTAGGCAAATATTGCCATTACTGTTTATTTTGGGATGGAATACCTTGGTCCTAAATGCAACCTGTAAAAGTTTATAATTTTTTATATTAATCAGATTCATTCAACCTTTTACTATTTATTGTACTATTTATTCTTCATCCACTTCCCACAGAAAGGACTAATCCTTTTAAGGTTAAGCCTATAGTATAAGACTCCATACATACTGCCAATGATCCAACCCTTTATGATTAAGTTATAAACATGTTTTGTAATGAAAGTTACCCTTCTGACTAAAGCTGCTTTGAATTTAAAATAAGCTTATCAAGTAATTCGCCAAACTTGTCGAGTAAGGTTGCTTAGGCTGCTGCTGAAGTTGGCAGTAGTTTGTGTTTGAGAGAACACTGCACACTGGATTTCCTATAAGACTGAAATTCAAGAGATTAAACATTTATAATTGTTAATCAACTTCCTAAACCATGCAAATGTTTTCTAACTAGATAATTACATCAATGTGTTTTTGTATTGCGAACGGAATATTACTAAGGAAATCTAGTCGTCTTGAAGATCAACAAGCTGCAATGGACAAATGTTGTCACCTAAGTCTAATGTATTGTTCAATGCATTGTTCCTCAATTTCCTGCAATGCAAATAACATCAATTTTTATATAACATAATAAAGGTAGATTCAAAATAAGGATCTTAAGAACTTACACTTGCTGAATTTGAGGAATGCTAAAGAGCTTTGATGGAAGAGGACCTTCCAAGGATCTAAACTTCATAAATTATAGATAACTATAATACATGAGTTTCCCTTAGTATTTACCTATGCTATACTCATTTCTTTTTGCCTTAAAATACTTTTTACTTGTTTATTATTGTAGTTAATAATCAAGAATTAGCAGGGGATGCCTAACCCATATTTAAATGGGACTTTCATAATTTCTTAACAAGGATTAATTACGACACATGAATTAGCTTATGTTATGATCATTATATTAATTAAACACATAAAGAGTATACAGTACCCGAAGACAAATATTTCAAAAGGGGACCATGATGCATGGACAACTAATAATAAGTAAAAACGATCTCTCTCAAATAAGGCAAAATAGAAATTTCAACTACAATAACCCATCAAACAAATTTGCTACTAAAGTACAACTTCGAGTGAAGTATACAAAGAGACTTTATATTATATTATATATTTATATATCTATACAAGCCTATGAAAATGCAAAACGTGCATCATATGAACCTTGAAGTCAGAATGATGATCGAGTGAGTAAACATTCTTAAACATAATTGTCTCCTAAGTAAGTACAGTGAAGTACTAATAAGTCACTTACCTCTTCTTTTCTTTTGAATGTATCTGTGTTTTCAGATATAAATTCCAATAACAATTCCAACCACCAAAGCAACCACTGAACTAACTATTGGAACAACTAGCACTGCTACATTCACTGCACAGCAAGACAAAAAAAAAACTATATTCAAGAACTAAGATACAACAGTAAAAAGTATTCAAATTTTCTTCAATCTGAAAGCTGGATCCTTAATTGGAACTGCAATTCACTTACCTTTTGAACTCCAATTTTCTTGTTTCTTGTACCAAAGCAGCAAGTATATATATAAAAAAATCCTATTGAAACTAGGAAGTAGGATTAGAGAAGAGCTAAACTTGATATTCGTCCTAGATTTTGTGTGACGAATGAGATTTGAGTCTTTTGATTCTCCTTACTTCAGGCTCAATTGTAAAGGACTCAATGCTTCAGGAGATGCAAAAGCTATGGTCTCTCTTGAGCTAACCTAAATTATTGATTTCGCAACATATATTATATATTCTCTTCAAATTTAGAGAACAGGATATTACAATTAGGTCAAGTTTACACCTGAAATAGGGAATTTCTAAATGAAACTGAAGTTAGCTTTGGAAAGAGTTCAGTAACAATCAGAAAACGATACCTGGTTCTTGTGAGCTTGATTGAAAGAGAGCTAGAAAAGGACCAAAATAGGAGGAGCGACGGCAGCAACAGAGAGAAGGAGCGGCCGCGGCGCGAGCAAGAGGAGCGACAGTGGGGAGCAACAGCGGCACGGCAGCAACAGAGCACGCGGCGACGTGAGCAAACGGAGTGACAGCGGCGCAACCGTGACGGCGGCAGCGGAGAGTGAGGGTGGTGAGGAATGCAGAAAAGAATATAGAGGCTTTGTTCAACTCGGCTGCGGGATCGCTAGAGAGGGAGAGAGTAATTGAGTGCTACTACTTTTGAATTGGTGGGTCGCTGTGTGTTGCTCCCTTTGACCCAAAATTGTGCTTCTGAATATGGGCGCGGGAAGTGGGCGCGGGATTGTTTTTTTTTTTAGCAATGAAAATCGACGTAGAGTTGTCGATTTTAATTTGAAAAAAAAAACATTTTTTACGTCTATTTTATATATTAAATCCACACTATTTATTTGATTTTGGGAAGCAATTTAGACTGTTCCAATTTATCGACGGAACTGTTGTCGATATTTTAAATATAAAAATAGACGACATGGTCGTCGATTTTAAAATAAAAGTATTTTCATCTTCCTAGTTCGTCGACGATGTGACGATAGTTTAAACAGGGTTAATACAGCATAAAAAAATCGACGACCAGACCGTCGATTTTATTATTTTATTTTTAAATTTTACTTTTTAGAAATATCGACAGCAAGCCGTCGAAATTTATCGACGGGAGAGGTAGCCGTCGATTTTTTGCGTCGATAAATACGCTTTTTCTTGTAGTGAGATTTTGTACTCTTTTTCCTTCACTAAAATTTTTTTCCATTGGATTTTTCTTTAGTAAGGTTTTAATGAAGCATAATCCTAGATGGGCATTGACGCGGTGGAAATTGGCGAGTTAAGAATTTATTATAAGAGATACGTTGTAAGTACAGTTCTTAACCAACCAGAAATCTGCTTATCAATTTAGAAGGGTTGTCACAAAATTTAAATTAAAATACTGGGAGTATGAGTCCCAAGTCGTCTCCCAACGAGCTGCAGAAAGGTGTGCTATTTTATTAATCAGATGTTTTCAAAAAAATAGTTTGAGTTGAACAACAGGAAATTAAATTAGAGAATTTGTGTAATTTTAAATAAAAGCCTTGGCTGGGAGTAGATTAGTTGGAAGCCCTATTCTTGTTGGAGTACTCTCAAGATTAATTGATAATTGAGGGTTGTTCTGTTTAGTTATCCCTTACTAGGTAAGGGAAAGTCAAACAAGTTGGAAAGCTATTTCTATTCACAAGTTCCAATCCGTTCAATTGAAAAGGATTGGTGTCAGTGACTAGAGGGCAAACCAACAATAAACCCAATTACAATTTTTCTTTTAAACATTCCAACTCAAGGTCTTCCTTTCAATCAACTCACATCCAAGTTATGGAACTACTCGCTTATTGTGAATGTAGAATTCATAACATAAGAAAGGGAAATATAGAAAGACATGATAAACAATAATCAAAGGGATCAATTAAAAATAAAAATAGTTCTTGTATTAATAAACTCTAAAAATAATTCAATAATAATTCTAAATAAACAAACGACATGGAAGAGTAAGAGACAGGTAAAGAAAACAAACTAGAATGACGAAGTCTTGCTGAGGTAATAACTCTTCTCAATATCCCAATGCGAAAAGCAATAAAAATAAAATCCTAAGAACTATGAATGTGTAGAGAGAAAACCTAGAGGAGGAGTAAAACTAGATCTAAAACTGAGAATTGTCTGTAATGAATTGTTGTTTTCGTTTTTGCATGTTCCTTGGCTCTAGTCTGCTTTTTTTAGCCGAAAATTGGGTCAAAACAGGGCCCAAAATCGCCCCCAGCAAATTCTGCAGATCGCGCATGTCACGCGATCGCGTCATTCATGCGGACGCGTCATTCGGCGTTTTGCCTTGCCATGCGTGCACGTCGTCCACGCCTCCGCGTCACTTGTGCAGTTCCAATCCGCGCGGTCGCGTGAGCCATGCATCCTCGTCACTGCGATTTCCTCTATGTCACGCGGTCGCGTGAGCCATGCGTCTGCGTCACTTCTCGCTGGTCATCTCCTCAATTTCTTGTGTTCCTTCCATTTTTGCAAGCTTCCTTTCCAATCTCCAAGTCATTCATGCTCTATAAAGCCTGAAACACTTAACACACAGATCACGACATCTAATGGAATGAAGGAGAGTTAAAATACATAATTAAAAGTCTTTAGGAAGCAAATATTCAATCATGTAATAATTTTAGGAAGGAAATATAAATGCATGCCAATCATATGAATAAGTGGGTAAAGAATTGATAAAACCATGCAATTAAGCACAATATAAACCATAAAATAGTGGTTTACTAACCTCCCCACACTTAAACATTAGTATGTCCTCATGCTTAGTTGAAGGAGATAAAATAAATGAGTAGGAACATGTAAAACTCATGTAATGCAATGCAACCTATGTATATGAATGCAACTATATGATTCTTGTCTACTTGATCAAAAGCAAATAGGTTCTTCGAGACAATTACAAATCAAACTCCACTAATTCAATTCTTATATAGTAAGAACAGATAAAAATGCAAGGAGGTAGCTCATGAAAGTAGGGAACATAGAATTTAAGCATTGAACCCTCACTGATGATGTATGTACACTCTAATCTCTCTAGTGTATAGGGCAATCACTCTATCCTTCTCTAATCATACTTTCTAATTTTTGTTCTTCACCTAACCAATCAACAACATTTAATATATTAATACAAAAATCATGAGGTCTTTTCAAGGTTGTAATGGGGCCAAGGTAAGGGTAAGGATACATATATGGCTAAGTAAGCTTATAAATTGAATCTTTAATTAACCCAAGCTTCAACCCAACATATATATATTCTATATAACTTCAAATTCACACCCAGCTACCCAAAATTTCTCTTTCACATTCCATACTCATGTATCAACTTTTTATTTTAATTTTATCATACATGCATTGATCTTTGAATTCTTAACTTAGCATTGGGGTAATTTTTGTCCCCTGAATTATCTATTGAATATTTTTGAATTTTTTTTTCAACATAAACTAAAAATAAACATAGCTAATCAATACACATAGATTTTTAATCCTTATAGTTTCACATGAGTAGGTACCGAAATTCTCATTGTATTATCATGACACATTCCCTTATTATCTTTTGTTCCCACAATTTTCCATACTTAATTAACACACACAATTCTATCTTAAGCTAACCAAAGATTCAATTGGGGTATAAAATTATTTTTTCGCTTAAGGCTAGTAATGTGGTAAAATACAGAACAAATAGAATTTAAAGGCTCAAAGTGGCTAACAAAGGTAATTGAAAGGGTAGGCTTAATTTGGATAAGTGAGTTTAAACAAGTAATGGCCTCAATCATATGCAAACATATAAATATATTAAACATTGGACATATAGGATGAAACAAAATGTAGATTACAATCATAGAGAAGTAAACACACAAGAATAAAATAATTATGGTTAAATAATGTAACCATGCATTTGGGCTCAAATCTCACAGGTTGTGTGTTCTTTAGCTCAAAAATCATGTTACAAATACAACTTCAAGCAATTTTAACATAAAAGTTTTGATTAAAATTAGTGAAATTTTGTTCTAAAGATAGGGTCTTAGAAGAAACTTATTGTCTTTTCAATTAAGTAGAACATGCATGCAACTAATCTATTACTATGCAATTTATCCTATTCTACAAAAAAAAAAACTAACTAAATATCCTAATTTATTGGTGTTAGGGAAGAGAAATTACCTTCGGAAGTCAAGTACTGACCGACCTCCCCACACTTAAGGCTTTGCACCGTCCTCGGTGCCATCTGTCAGGAACAAGGGTGGACTGGTAGCAGTATCTCCACAGGCGGGACCGTCATGGCTCCCTGTGCTGGTAAAGGACGTGGAGTCCAGGGTGTATGAGTCCTTGAATTTTTCCATAATCAGCTCCTTAAGGTATGTGAATCGGCGCTTGTTACGGCGCTCTCTCATCTTAGCTTTCTGTTCCTACCGATCCAACTTTTCAAGTATCTGATGGAGCAGTTTGTTTGTTGTAGGTGCTTGTGGTGCTGATGGAGGGATGTCCTCAGCCGGCTCTGTAGGCTGGCTAGTAGTGGCTGCTGGGAGTCTAATATATTTCCCGTTAGAGACGTATTGATCATCCCGTGGAAGCATGGCTTTGGTGTCCCCAGCTCTGTAGGAGACTCCGGTTACTGAGACGAGATCTGAGGCCAAGGCGGGAAAAGGTAAGTTGCCTGCAATCTGTATGTGTCCCATGGCATTCCGGATGTGTCTTGATAGGTTCAGAGGCTGGTCTGTAAGGATGCACCATAGTAGAACGGCCATGTCTGTAGTGAAGGAGGACTCGTGAGTGCTCAAAAAGACGTAATGGGACATGATCTGTGCCCATACGCGAGCCTCCAAGGTAAGTGTTGAAGCCGATATTCCCTTAGGGCGGGAACGATGGTATCCGTAGATCCATCTGCTGCCAGGTAGTGCGATAACTCTGAGAACGGCGTCCCAATCAAATTGGTACATCTGGCGCTTGAGTGTGGCTTCTTAAAAGGCGTCCAATTCTTCTGGAGCAGGGGGAAGATCTAGAGCTTGTTGAATGACCTCTTCTGTAACGGGGACTTGCTTCTGACGTACGTAGACAGACTGCAGAGTTGGCAGGTGGAAACTAGAGTAGAACTCAACTACCCAAGAAAGATTAACCTGCCTTGGCTGTCTTTGGAGGAAATCCCATTGTCTTCGTTCAATTTGTGGCTCAACAAAGGTAGCAATATTGGGTGGGAGGATAAGAAGGTATTCGTTGTTGTAGCTCTGTTCTGCCAGGATAGGGAATATCTGCTCACAGTAGCGATTGGGAAATCGCGCAGTGTCCTTTGCTGGGAAGGCTTTCTCTTTTTCATTAACCTTTATAATCCTCTTAATTCTTTTTGTTGAGGGTTTGACTGCAGTTGAAGAAGGTTCTGCCACTAATGCTCTTTTTGTTCCTCTTCTTGCTGGTGGTTTGGGAGTAGCTTTCTCTTTTTCTTTCTTGGTGGCCATCCTGAAAAGAGAAAAAGAAAGTAACATGAATTCAAAGGGACAGAGCAAGAAAGAGGATGGTATAAGTGATAATCAATGCACGGTAAAGAGGATGTCGTTAACACATGGTCATGACTACATGTGAAAAGTTCACCAATGGAAATATAGAAAGTGCATTTGATGACAATTAAATGCAAGATATTTATTGGCATGCAGGCAAAGGCATGAGTAGCATAGATCAAGCATTTAATTTGTTAAATATGTTATCACTCGTAACAAACTAACCATCATGTTTGTATTGATAATTAAATTAAATTAATAAAATAGTAAAGGAAATTTATGAAAAGTAAGCATTGAATAGTAGAATAGAATAATGTAGAAAATGCATAATGCCATATGGGCTTTTTCACAAACACGTAGCATGCATGATGAATAAACTATTGAAAATAATAATTTGAACATGCAAGCAACCCTTTAAAAAGTAATATATAATTGCCAAACAATTTTGCAACAATCCACAAGCATATAATGAGAAATAATGACTCAATTAAATTTCTAACACTAATGAAAAGAAAAAAAGAAAGAAAAAGAAAATATGGATAATGAAAGTAAAAAGAAAAGAAAAGAAGAAAACATAAAAATAAGAAAGATAATGGAAAAGTAAGGAAGGTAGAGGAAAAGAAAAACCTTGTTAATGGTGGTGAGAAAGTAGAAAATGAGAAAGAAGGAAGAAGGAAGAATGAAGAAATAAGGAAGAAAAAGAGAAAATAGGATTTGGGGAAAAGAAAGATAAGATATTTTGGCAATTTAGGGTAAGCTGTGCGGCGCAAGCGACGCGGACGCGTGGGTGACACGTTCGCGCGAATTGCGCTTATTTGGATTGACGCGGTCGTGTCGGTCACGCGGTCGCGTGACACAGTTTATGCTACTGGCGCGAGGGCAGCCTCGCACTCGCACAACTCTCTGTTCGAAATCTTAATTTTGCCAAATTTTGGGTAACGCGATCGCGTGGGTCATGCGATCGCGTGAGTGGCCAATATTGGGAAATGACACGGATGCGTGGGGCACGCGTTCGCGTGGTAAGGGCTGTGCGTCTAGCGCTAGTCCAGCACCACTCCAGCATAACTTTTAGCTATGCACCCTTTTCACGTCGATTTTCAAGTTACGCGGCCGCGTGGGTGATGTGGTCGCGTGGGAGGCCAATGTTCCCACATGACACGGACGCGTCAGCGACGCGGACGCGTGGGCTGATTTGTGCCAAAGGCACACCTCCAGCCACGCTCCTGCGTGACTCTCTGTTCGCTCTCTTATTCTTTCTGAGCCACCTGAGACGTGGACGCGTCATTGATACGGTCGCGTCGCGTGAATTTTTTTTTTTAAAATAAAAATATGCAAATGTAGATGCAAGTTAAATGTGCGAATAAGGAAAAGAGTTATTGAAAAAGAAAACTAAGAATAAAGAAAAGAACGATCATACCATGGTGGGTTGTCTCCCACCTAGCACTTTGCTTTAACGTCCGTAAGTTGGACGCTCCATTAGCTCAGTCTTCGGCTATGTGTGGATCTTCCAAGAAGAAGATCTCGAGCTCCTTGTTTTTCTTCAACTTCTCGCCATGGTACAGCTTTAAACGATGTCCATTAACTTTGATGAGTTCAGAGCTTGAAGGATGACTTAGGTGAAAAACTCCGTACGGGTCGGCCTTCTCTACTCTGTATGGACTTTCACATCTTGATCTCAACTTGCCTGGCATGAGCCTCAGTCTAGATTTGTAAAGGAGGACTAAGTCCCCAGGTTGGAACTCTTTCCTCTTGATGTGCTGATCATGTACAGCCTTCATCTTTTCCTTGTACAACCTTGAGTTCTCATAAGCTTCCAGGTGAAGGCTTTCTAATTCTTGAAGTTGCAATTTCCTTTCAGCTCTGGCTGTTTCAAATCCCATGTTGTACTCTTTTACTGCCCAAAAGGCTTTGTGCTCTACTTCAACTGGGAGATGATAGGCTTTTCCATAAACTAAGCGGAAAGGACTCATCCCAATGGGTGTCTTCTATGCTGTTCTGTATGCCTAAAGTGCATCTTGGAGCCTGGTGCTCCAGTCTCTCCTATGAGGTTTGACTATCTTCTACAAGATACGCTTTATCTCTCTGTTTGACACCTCGGCTTGCCCATTAGTCTGAGGATGGTAGGCTGTTACAACTTTATGAATTATCCCATGCTTCTTCATTAATCCTGTTAGTCTCCTGTTACAAAAATGGGTGCCTTGATCGCTCACGATTGCTCGTGGGGATCCAAAGCGACAAATAATGTGGTTTCTAATAAAGGAAACAACAGTGTTAGCATCATCAGTGCGGGTAGGAATTGCTTCCACCCATTTGGAAACGTAATCCACAGCTAACAATATATAAAAGTAACCATTAGAATTTGGAAATGGACACATGAAGTCAATGCCCCAAACATCAAAAACTTCACAGAAAAGCATAATTTGTTGAGGCATCTCATCCCTCATGGATATATTACCAAATTTTTGGCATGGAAAGCAAGATCTACAAAATTCAGTAGCGTCTCTAAAAAGAGTAGGCCACAAGAATCCACAGTCCAAGATTTTTCTAGCAATTCTTTAAGGGCCAAAATGTCCTCCACTCTCAGATGAGTGGCAGGCCTCTAAAATGGACTGGAATTCTGATTGAGGCACACACCGTCTAAT
>NC_029791.2:28218835-28223186 GCF_000816755.2 Arachis ipaensis | reverse complement strand
AGTGCGGGTAGGAATTGCTTCCACCCATTTGGAAACGTAATCCACAGCTAACAATATATAAAAGTAACCATTAGAATTTGGAAATGGACCCATGAAGTCAATGCCCCAAACATCAAAAACTTCACAGAAAAGCATAATTTGTTGAGGCATCTCATCCCTCATGGATATATTACCAAATTTTTGGCATGGGAAACAAGATTTACAAAATTCAGCAGCGTCTCTAAAAAGAGTAGGCCACCAGAATCTACAGTCTAGGATTTTTCTAGCTGTTCTTTGAGGGCCAAAATGTCCTCCACTCTCAGATGAGTGGCAGGCCTCTAAAATGGACTGGAATTCTGATTGAGACACACACCGTCTAATTACCTGGTCAGCGCCACATCTCCATAAACATGGGTCATCCCATATATAATATTTAGACTCGCTTTTCAGCTTGTCTCTTTGATGTTTAGTAAAGTTTGGAGGAAAAGTGCGGCTAACTAGATAATTAGCTACAGGTGCATACCAAGGGACTACCTCAGATACTGCTTGCAGGTTATCAAATGAGAAATTATCAGCTATAGGAGTGGAGTCATGCTTAATGTGCTCAAGGCGACTCAAATGGTCTGCCACTAAATTCTGGTTACCACTCCTATCCTTAATTTCTAAATCAAATTCTTGTAGTAGCAGTATCCAACGTATAAGCCTTGGTTTGGATTCCTTTTTAGCTAATAGATACTTTAGAGCTGCGTGGTCTGAGTACACTACTACTTTCGTACTAAGTAAATAGGCTCGGAATTTATCCAGAGCAAAAATAATAGCAAGAAGCTCTTTCTCAGTAGTAGTATAATTAGACTGAGCGGCATCTAAAGTTTTAGACACATAAGCAATTACAAAGGGGTCCTTACCTTCACACTGAGCCAGTGCTGCACCTATTGCATGGTTGGAAGCATCACACATTATTTCAAATTGCTGGCTCCAGTTTGGTCCTCTCACAATTGGAGCTTGAGTCAGGGCGGTTTTCAGCTTATCAAACGCTTGTTTGCAATCCTTACTGAACTCGAACTCAATATCTTTCTGCAGTAGTCTGGATAAGGGAAGAGCTACCTTACTAAAGTCCTTAATGAATCTCCTGTAAAAACCTGCATGGCCAAGGAACGAACGGACTTCCCTCACAGAAGAGGGGTAAGGTAAACTAGAAATAACATCCACCTTTGCTGGATCTACAGAAATACCAGTATTAGACACAACATGTCCTAGTACAATCCATTGTTTGACCATAAAGTGACATTTTTCAAAATTCAATACAAGGTTTGTATTGACACATCTATCTAATACTCTAGATAAACTATCCAAGCAAAGAGTAAAAGAGTCACCATATACACTAAAATCATCCATAAAAACCTCCATACAGTCCTCAATAAGATCAGAGAAAAGACTCATCATGCACCTTTGGAAAGTAGCTGGTGCATTGCACAAGCCAAAGGGCATTCTCTTGTAAGCATAAGTCCTAAAAGGACATGTAAAAGTGGTCTTTTCCTGATCTTCAGGAGCTATATGAATATGGAAATAGCCTGTGTAACCATCTAAAAACAATAATGTGATTTACCTGATAGGCGATCCAGCATTTGATCAATGAATGGAAGAGGATAGTGATCCTTTCGAGTGGCCTGGTTTAGGCGTCTGTAGTTAATGCAGACACTCCAGGCGTTCTGAACTCTGGTTGCCATGAGCTCTCCATGCTCATTCTTCACTGTAGTGACTCCAAACTTCTTGGGCACCACTTGTACTGGGCTTACCATTCACTGTCTGAGATGGGGTAGATGATATCTGCCTCCAGTAGTCTGGTCACTTCCTTTTTGACAACCTCTAAGATAGTGGGGTTCAGTCTTCTCTGGGGTTGACGGACAGGCTTTGCTCCCTCTTCTAAAAATATTCTGTGCTCACAAACTTGAGGGTTGATGCCTACTATGTCATCCAAACTCCAACCAATTGCCTTCTTGTGCCTCCTCAGCACACTAAGCAACTGCACTTCTTGTTGAGAAGTGAGTTCCCTTGCAATGATAACTGAAAACTTCTGCTTGTCCTCAAGGTAAGCATATTTGGGTGTGGAGGGAGGGGTTTCAATTCTAACTTCTGCTCATGGTCAGACTCTAGGGTATCTGGAGCTGGTAACAATGGTAAAGCACTTTTATTGTCCTCTGAGAATGTCCCCACACTTGGACCTTGTCATATGTACCTCTCTTCAAATTCCTCCTGGTGAACTTCAGCCACGGTTTCATCTATGATGTCACACTGGAGGATAGAATGATCCTCCGGAGGATGCTTCATAGCTCCATTCAGATTGAAGATTACTACTCGGCCATCTATTTCAAAAGAGTATATTCCTGAAAAAGCATCCAATTTGAACTTTGAGGTCTTCAGGAATGGTCTTCTGAGTAGGATTGATGATGGCTTTTCTGAGTCATTTTGGGGCATCTCCAGGATATAAAAATCAATGGGAAAGGTGAGCCCCTTAATGCCCACTAATACATCTTCAGCAACTCCAGCCACTGTAATAATGCTTTTATCTGCTAACACAAAACAAGCTGCCGATCTTTTTAAGGGAGGGAGCCTCAAATTATCATATATAGACAAAGGCATTATACTAACACATGCTCCTAAATCACACATGCAGTCAGAAAATATCACACCACCAATAACACAATTAACCATACATGGACCTGGATCACTATACTTTTTAGGTATACCTCCCATTAAAGCAGATATAGAACTGACGATTGGATTTTTGATGGTATAGAATTTCACAAATGAATTCTCGTTGCAAATATAGTTTCTAAACCAATCATTAATTCTTTCATACAAAAAGTTGTTTGTCACTAGTACAAACCCCTAAAATTTATAAACCGAAGTATTGGACCTCGGGTCGTTCTCCCTAGGAATTACAATAAAGTGTCTTGTTATTGGTTATGAGTTATTTTGGGATTTTGGATAAGAAGCATGAAAAGTAAATGGCAATGAAAATAAACTAACAACTATAAAAGGCTCTTGGCAAGGTATGAAAATTAGAAGTCCTATCCTAGTTATCCTTCTCAACTAAGCTAAAACTAAACTAATGGTGACTAACTTCTAAAGTGTGAAAAGTATGAAAAGTATGAAAAGTATCTAAAGTCTCCCCATTCCCCCTTCAATCCTTGGCTTAAATAGCATCAGAAATGAGTTGGATTGAGCTCACAAGGCTTTAGAATTCGCTGGCCACGTTTTGTTTTAAGTGAACCAGGTGGCAGCAACGGCGCGTGCGCGTACTATGCGCGTACGCATCACCATGCGCGGTTCAACCATAGCAAATCTTATATTGTTTCGAAGCCCCGGATGTTAGCTTTCCAACCCAACTGGAACCGCATCATTTGGACTTGTGTAACTCAAGTTATGGTCGATTAAGTGCGAAGAGGTCGGCTTGACAGCTTTCCGGTTCTTCCATTTCTTCATGAGTTCTCCAACTTTTCATGCTTTCTTTCTTTATTCCCTTGATCCAATCTTTGCCTCCTAAACCTTAAATCACTTAACAAACATATCAAGGCATCTAATAGAATCAAGGTGAATTAAATTTAGCTATTTTGATTCCTAAAAAGCATGTTTTCACATTCAAGCACAATTAAAGGAGAATATACAAAACCATGCTATTTCTTGAATAAATATGGGTAAAAGGTGATAAAATCCCCAAAAATCAATACAAGATAAACCCTACAAATGGGGTTTGTCAACCTCCCCTCACTTAAACCAAGCATGTCCTCATGCTTAAACCAAGAATGAAGTAAGGGTATGGCATTTATTCAATGGAAACTAACTAAATGCAATCTACCTATATGCAACTATCTAAATGAATGCAAGTGCTGGGTCAAAATAAATCAATTCCCAAGAAACATATATGCACAAGGCTAAGGACTAGCAAGTCTAATCCACAATTGAATTGAGTCATTAAATATTTTTACAAACTTGCATGAAAAGAGATGATCATAGGTGAAAACATGTAATTGAGCATCAAACCCTCACCGGATGTGTTTGCACTCTATTCACTCAAGTGTTTAGGGTTGATTCACTCAATTCTCCTCTATTCATGCTTTCCAAGATTTATTTTTCTTCTAACAATCAACATTTATTTCATGCATGCACACAAGTATCATGAGGTCTTTTCATTGGTTGTAATGGGGCTAGGGTCAAGGGTCAAGGTAGGATGCATATTTGGTCAAGTGAGCTTGAAATTTGAATCTTTGATAAGCTTAAACTTCCCACCTAACCTATGACATCCTATACAATTAAGTTCTAATCTAGCTACCCATTCTTCACTTTTTCACATACTCATGCATTTTCTTTT
>NC_029791.2:28215817-28217697 GCF_000816755.2 Arachis ipaensis | reverse complement strand
TTATTGAGCTTCGCTTTGGGGCATTTTGTCCCCTTTTTATCTTCTTTTTTCTTTATTTTCTTTCTTTTTCTATTTTTTTTCTTTTCTTTTCCATATTGTTTTTCTTTTTCTTTTGTTCTTTTGTTTTTCTCATTTTTTTTCTTTCTATATACAAGAGCATCAATGCATAAGGTTTTACATTTGGTCAATACATGAGTATGTACCCAATTCCCAATATTTTCAATAATAATACAAAATACCCTTTTATTCACCCAATGTCCCAAGGTTCCCACACTTGAATGATACTCACACACACTAGCCTAAACTAATCAAAGATTCAAATTAAGGGACAATTATTGTTTTTCGCTTTAAGGCTTGTAATGTGCTAAAATAAGAATAAGTGGGTTAAGCGTAGGCTCAAATTTGGCTAACAAAGGAAGATAAAAGGTAAGGCTATTTGGGTAAGTGAGCTAATAAAATGATGGCCTCAATCATATAAATACATGAATACACAAAATAATGGACATAAAGAATCAATTAACATTAAGAAATATTAGGTGTGTGAATTCTAAATTGCGCGGTTTAGAACACACATTAGTATAAAGAGCTATGTCACAAAAGAAGCATGCAATTCACTTATCCTAGTGTGCTTGAGATGCTTTAAGTAAGCTTGTAAGGTAAGACAAGCATTAGAGAAGCATGAAAGCATTCAAGTCAAACATATGGACGGATATAATCATGAACACAATGCATTAAGGTAAATGCACAACATCATCCATCAAGAGGTTGCCTAATCGAGGGAAAAGGATCCAAATCACATGGTGGCTAGCTACAACATGCAATTCAAAAGAGCTATAAGCTCGAAGACAATTCTCATCACTTGGTATTTTTTCAAAAGGTAAGCATGAAGAACTCAAAACCAAGTAACAAAATATAACCTCAATCATAGAATCCAACAAAGATTATCTAAAACATTCATGCTAAAATAGCATTTAGGCAATAAGGGATATAGCAATGTATAGTAAACAAAGTCAATACTCCAACACTTATGATGAAAAGAGAGAAAATAAAATGAAAACTAAATATGAATTGTTGCACATCCCTTGTCATCTCCTCTTGTCCTTGAAGAAGAACACCGAGGGTTTCATCCATTAAGGATTGGGGTGGATAAGAGGGTTCATTGTCTTGGAGAAAGGGTTCATTATAGGAAGGTGGTTCTTCTTGGTAAGGTGGTGGTGTGTATTGAGGTGGTTCTTGGGAGTAGTAATCTTGGAATTGTGGTTCCATGTATGGCTCATATGGTTCAAAAGGAGGTTGGTATGGTGGGTAAGGATCATGATCATATGGAGGTGGTTGTTGAAAATAGGCTTGTGAGTGTGGTTGAGACTCATGTTGAGGATATGACTCATAGGCATATGGTGGTGGTTCTTGAAATGAGATCTAGAGTTAATGGCTCCCAATCATCAATTACTTGGATATTAGTAACTCAAGAGTTCCTAAGTTACCTTCCCAAGCCAAGAGGAACAAAATCTAACTTATATCTAGAAGAGGCATTTCAACAAACACATAGAGTGCAATAGAAGTAAATATTATTAATTGCAAGAATTAAAGGAATCTACAACTACAAAGGCAAGAGATCAACAATAGAAAAGCAAAGAAGAACAATTATTATGAATTACCTCTTATTGAATTGGAAGAAAGTAGAAGGAACAATACTAGATCTACAACAAAATATAAGAACAACATAAAGAAAATTACAATAAAAGAATAGAAGAAGATGAATGTAGCAACAAAGAATTGAGAGATAGAAGGAGATGAAAGCATGAATTAAAACCTAGATCTAAGAACTAAACCTAATCCTAATCCTAATTCTAGAGAGAAGAGAGAGCTTCTCTCTCTAG
>NC_029791.2:28212597-28215791 GCF_000816755.2 Arachis ipaensis | reverse complement strand
ACTAAGCTAAAACTAAACTAATGGTAACTAACTTCTAAAGTGTGAAAAGTATGAAAAGTATGAAAAGTATCTAAAGTCTCCCCATTCCCCCTTCAATCCTTGGCTTAAATAGCATCAGAAATGAGTTGGATTGGGCTCACAAGGCTTTAGAATTCGCTGGCCACGTTTTGTTTTAAGTGAACCAGGTGGCAGCAACGGCGCGTGCGCGTACTATGCGCGTGCGCACCACCATACGTGTAGCAACTATGGAAAATCTTAAAATCCCCAAAAATCAATACAAGATAAACCCTACAAATGGGGTTTGTCAAGAACTACCTAAAGGAATAGTTTCTAATTCATTAATTTTGTCTTTATGTATACATAAATATTTTAGAAACTTTGCGTACTTAGGTACCTGCTGAATAACATCAAAAAGGGGAACAGTTACCTCAACTTTTTTGAATATTTCTACCATTTTGGGATCAGGTTCCAGCTGCTTTCTGGGCTTCCTTGCAAGTTGTGGAAATGGAATGGGAATGGTGTCCTTCACAGCTTCAGCGTCCTCTGGTGCTTCTTCCCGTGGTTGAACTTCTTCTTCATCAACCATGTCCTGTATGTCCTCTTCCTCTTCAACATCTTCTACCTCCACCAACTCTTCAGCTGAGGCGTGTTCTGGTGGGTTTGGCTCCTCCTGATTCCTCTCCTGCAGTGTGGTTCCGGACTTTAGGGTGATGGCATTGATACCACCCTTTGGATTGGGTAATGGTTGAGAGGGGATTCCACTGGAGCTCAAAGGCTGGTTATTGGAGTTACTCATTGATCCAATCTGTGAGATAAGAGCTTGCAAGGTAGAGTTCAGACCATTTAGAGTAGAATTAAGGTTATTTTCCATGGCCTGTTGTCTCCAATCAATAGATTGTAGTAACTCATCATTAGCAGATGAAGAAGGATAAGTGATCTGAGAGGTCTGCTGTTGGTTATTCAGTGGTCCTTGGGATTGCCTCAGATGAGGTGCTCTGTATGGCTGGTTCTGGTTCTGCTGCCTATTGTTGTTGTTATTCCACCTTTGATTTCCTTGATTGTCTCTGCCTTCTCTGTTATTGTTGTCCCTCCAATTCTGGTTAGAATTATCTCTCCAATTCTGGTTAGAATTGTCCTGCCCATGGCTGTAATTGCCACCTTGATTGTACCCTTGGTTGGGGCGGTCATAGAAGTTATGAGTGGCTGCCACGGTGTTATCTTCCTGCTGGAGCTGCGGGCATTCATCAGTATAATGGCTATAATCAGCACAGATTCCACACACTCTCTGTGGGACTAACTGTTGGCTTTGCTGTGGTGGAGAAGGTTGAGCTTGCTGACTTTGTTGTTGATTCAATTGTATCTGCTTCAGTAAGTTGGTCATTTCACAGATACTCTAAGTTAGAGCAGTAGTCTCTCTGCTAGAGGATACTTCTGCAACAGCTTTTGAACGACCTTGTTTCTGCCTGTGGTTCTGAGTAGATTCAGCTGTCACTGATCAATTGCTATGCCTCATCAGTGGTCTTGTACTTTTTCATAGACCCATTGCTAGCACTTTCCAATGTGGTCTTATCTTGGGGCCTCATACCCTGAGTGACGTAGCCGAGTAACACTATCTTGTGAATCATATGGTGGGGGGCATGCTTCCAGAAGGTTGTTGAAGCGCTCCCAGTATTCATAGAGAGTCTCGGATTCATCCTGAACAATCATGGAGATGTCTTTCCTCAGTTTATCAGTAACTTCAGCTGGAAAGAATTTTTCCAAAAATTCTCTTCCAAGTGTATCCCAGTCGGATACAGTTGCTGCGGGTTGAGTGTAGTACCACTCTCTCGCCTTTTCCTCAAGAGAGAATGGGAAGGCTTTTAACAAAATTGAAGTTTTATCTGCACCATCACGCCTAACAGTAGAACAGGCTGCTTGGAAATCTCTCAGGTGCTTGATAGGCTCTTGAGCAGGTAAGCCATGAAACTTAGGCATCAAGTTTAGCAGTGCAGTCTTTATTTCAAAGTCTGTAGCCACCGCTGGGTGATGCGCTTGAAACGGTTGCATTGAAAAATCAAGGGCTCCAGCCTCCTGGATAGTAATTCTCCTAGGTGCTGCCATGTCACCTACACGTAAATCAACCGAATCAGTAGAACGGGGGCTGGTTCTTCCTCAAGTGACGTTTTAGATCCACTCTCAGAGAGGACTAACCGACGCCGAGCTTGCCTTATTCATGAAATAGTTCTCTCAATCTCAGGATCGAATACTGGCAAGCTTGGATCAGGAAGTGAACGCGTCATCTAACGAAAGAAACATGCAGCTCATAGTAGCAAAATAAAATAAAATACAAATAAATAAATTCCAATTAATAACTTTAGCACTCTATTGCAACTCCCCGGCAACGGCGCCAAAAATTGACGCGGCGAAAATTGGCGAGTTAAGAATTTATTATAAGAGATACGTTGTAAGTACAATTCTTAACCAACCAGAAATTCGCTTATCAATTTAGAAGGGTTGTCACAAAATTTAAATTAAAATACTGGGAGTATGAGTCCCAGGTCGTCTCCCAACGAGTTGCAGAAAGGTGTGCTATTTTATTAATCAGATATTTTCAAAAAAATGGTTTGAGTTGAATAACAGGAAATTAAATTAGAGAATTTGTGTAATTTTAAATAAAAGCCTTGGCTGGGAGTAGATTAGTTGGAAGCCCTATTCTTGTTGGAGTACTCTCAAGATTAATTGATAATTGAGAGTTGTTCTGTTTAGTTATCCCTTACTAGATAAGGGAAAGTCAAACAAGTTGGAAAGCTATTTCTATTCACAAGTCCCAATCCTCTCAATTGAAAAGGATTGGTGTCAGTGACTAGAGGGCAAACCAACAATAAACCCAATTACAATTTTTCTTTTAAACATTCCAACTCAAAGTCTTCCTTTCAATCAACTCACATCCAAGTTATGGAACTACTCGCTCATTGTGAATGTAGAATTCATAACATAGGAAAGGAAAATATAGAAAGACATGATAAACAATAATCAAAGGGATCAATTAAAAATAAAAATAGTTCTTGTATTAATAAACTCTAAAAATAATTCAATAATAATTCTAAATAAACAAAGGACATGGAAGAGTAAGAGACAGGTAAAGAAAACAAACTAGAATGACGAAGTCTTGCTGAGGTAATAACTCTTCTCAATATCCCAATGCGAAAAGCAAT
>NC_029791.2:28210492-28211837 GCF_000816755.2 Arachis ipaensis | reverse complement strand
TTGCATGTTCCTTGGCTCTAGTCTGCTTTTCTGGGCCGAAAATTGGGTCAAAACAGGGCCCAAAATCGCCCCCAGCGAATTCTGCAGATCGCGCATGTCACGCGATCGCGTCATTCATGCGGACGCGTCATTCGGCGTTTTGCCTTGCCACGCGTGCACGTCGTCCACGCCTCCGCATCACTTGTGCAGTTCCAATCCGTGTGGTCGCGTGAGCCATGCGTCCGCGTCACTGCGATTTCCTCTATGTCGCGCGGTCGCGTAAGCCATGCGTCCGCGTCACTTCTCGCTGGTCATCTCCTCAATTTCTTGTGTTCCTTCCATTTTTGCAAGCTTCCTTTCCAATCTCCAAGTCATTCATGCCTTATAAAGCCTGAAACACTTAACACACAGATCACGGCATCTAATGGAATGAAGGAGAATTAAAATACATAATTAAAAGTCTTTAGCAAGCAAATATTCAATCATGTAATAATTTTAGGAAGGAAATATAAATGCATGTCAATCATATAAATAAGTGGGTAAAGAATTGATAAAACCATGCAATTAAGCACAATATAAACCATAAAATAGTGGTTTATCAGGCATCCAAGGAGGAGTATTGTGATAAGATCAAAATAGATACCCATTAATATGGGCGACTGATTTTGTTTTCAATACTGAATGACTGAACTTCTCAAGGCAAACCAAAGTTAATGAACTTGAAAATGTAAACTTCACACGCCTATAAATAGAAAAATAATATGAGAAATAATAGACACAGCAACAAAACACTCTCCTCTCTCTTTATACACTACTAATAATTTTTCTCTTTTTATCTCTCTCTTTATGTTACTGCATATAAATATATAAATCATTTTTATTGAGTTAATTATATTAATACTAAAATTTTCTATTTACATATCCTTATTTTATATTTAGTACATTTTCTTTATTTATTTTTACAACAGTCTAAAATAAATTTCTATTTTAAATAGTTATGTAAAGATAAATTTTCATATTAAATTAACGTGTGCGGATAATATAAGATAGATTAGTAAAAAGCAAGTGTGAAAAGAAATTATTAAGAAGGATAATGTTATATTATATTTTAATTTAATTTATTTAAAGATATTTCTAATACTCTTCTTAGTTTGTGTATATAATGTTGAGAATGAGACAATAATTCATGAATAGTTTGACTTTGTTTGACAAAACTAAGCGGATGAATTTGAGAGTTGAGTTATAACCTAAATTTGAATTTATATATTAAAAGAATCAAATTTAAATATAAACGTCATTATCTCATGACTTGATTTTTTATGTTAAATGTTTAAATTTTTCATTAATTTCTAAAAAAATAAGTGGT
>NC_029791.2:28202616-28210385 GCF_000816755.2 Arachis ipaensis | reverse complement strand
AATAAAAAATGATAAATACCAAAAGAATATATTAGAAAAAAAATATTAAAATAAGAAAGATAAAAAAAAGTGAGACTATATTCGTTTTTAGAAAAAAACATTAAAGAGTTCAGTAATAAGACTTCTCACTATTACAATTATTTTTTGTGGCTACATTTTTTTTTCAAAGATCAGTTGATTACAACTAGGTCAGATCTTCTACAAGGTTATTGTAATTATAGATTTCTATCGGAAGTTTGAATTTCCAATAGCAGACATAACATTATACTCTTCCAACACTATTAGAAATTTGATTTTGCAATGAATATATCTATTACTTCCAGATCTTGTCAAACCTTTGTTGTCTGTGAACAATTAATTAAGCAGTGCATAACTAATTCTAGGACATTCTTGCATTTAAGATATATGACTGAGAAATTGGAAATTCTAGATTGGATACACTGATTTATCCGAAGGTCTCCATGAATAGTTTTTCAAACAAAGAGCTTAAATTTTGTTGAAATTTTGATGGACCAAATTGATTTCCAAAGCATCTTTTGGGTGAAAACTTTTGGAAGAAATTCTATATGGGCGTGAAAATTTTTGAATGCAACTGCATAACTATAATTTATAGAGTAAGAACTACTCTTTTCTTTAGTCCATATTAATTTTTCTGGGCTTGGATTTCTTCTAGTGTTGAGTATATTTTGAGCTACAGAAGGGAGAAGTAGGCGTTAATAAGTAATGAATTGCAGCGATCATTAGTTTGAAGTAAGTGTGAAACCCATCGAAGATTTTGGATAAGAGACAATGACTGAGATCTTTAGATTATGCTAGTATTATCACCCCACACTTCTTCATAAATAGGAATTAGATTACCCCTATCTACTTGTCTTTTCAGACCTTTTTCTAGAACTCTGCGATCTTCCAAAATACTTCTTCATTCTTAGGATGGATTGGTTTTTAGCTAGACTTTTATAAATGATGAGAAAGAAAAATACTTACTTCTAAGTACTTTATAAACTAGAGAGTTTGTCCTAAAAATTAGTTTCCAATCTTATTTTCTTAACATAGCTAAGTTGAATGCTTTCAGGTCTTTAAAGTCTAATCCTCTTTAGCTTTCATCCCGATATAGAGTGTCCTAGTCAATCCATTGCATCTTGCGTTCATTATTCTTTTATCCCCAACAGAATTACATCATTTTTTTAAATACTTTTGATTATAATATCAAAGAGTTTAAAAAAACTTAAGGTGTAGATATGAATGACAGTACCGATTGCTTTAACTAGAACCTCCCTTCGACTCATGGATAGCATTGATCTTTTTCACGCTTGAAATTTTTTTGAGTCCTTATCTTCAATGTATCTGATTGTGTCTTGTTTCGAACTATTTATAATTGCAGGGAGACCAAGATATTTATCTTGTGAACTAACATGGAAAACCTGTAGGAGTTGAGCTAGGGCCACCAGTATATACTCGGGCGTATTTTGGTTAAAGAACGCCGACGACTTATTCAGGTTACCAATCTGACCGTTAACCTGACTATACTCTTGTAATAGATATAATGACATGTCTGATCTGTTGCTTTACTAAATAGTATAGAGTCATCAGCAAAAAATATATGGCTGATAATAGGATACCTTTCGTTAACTCCGTGCTTAGTAAAAAATTACCTCTATTATCCTCTGTGGAACAAATGAGAAAGACCTTCTGACCAAAGTAGAAAAAAAAAGGGAAAGAAAGTCCCCTTAATAGAGCCCTCTTGTTGGCTTAAAGAATCTATGAGAAAACCCATCTATAATAACAAAATAAAAAATCGTAATGACATACTCTTTCATCCAATCTATCCATTTATCACAGAATTCCAAATTTTTCATAATTACCTACATAAATATTCATTCTACTCGATCATAAGTTTTATTCATATCAAGCTTCAATGCACATTCAAAATCACCCTTAGTAGTGCATGTACCTATGGGCTATCATCATATTGTCACTTATTAATCGGCCCTTAATAAACGCACTTTCATTCTCACTGATAATCTTGTTCATAACCATTTGCATTTTATATATCGAGACATTAGAGATAATTTTGTAGAACATTGTGCTCAGGCTAATAGGTCTGATCTGACTCATGGTGTCGGCACCTGGGATTTAGGAATCAAACATATTTGAATATGGTTTAGCGCCCTCAGTAT
The DNA here is from genome assembly GCF_000816755.2 of Arachis ipaensis. NCBI lineage: Eukaryota > Viridiplantae > Streptophyta > Magnoliopsida > Fabales > Fabaceae > Arachis > Arachis ipaensis. The sequence goes on along the minus strand of NC_029791.2, from coordinate 28,208,208 downwards.
TTTCATCCTATAAAAAAACTCATAACTACTCGAATTACATCTTGTTTGATAGTGTCCCAATAAAAGTAAAAGAATTTTGCTGTAAATCCATATGCTTTGAGAGTTAAGAAGGGATTGACAAAAAATAATGTGCTTAATTTATCTTTCAATTACTGGTTTAAGAATGCAATTCTCCTTGCTTGTCACCTTAGCTGACAAACCTTCCAAAATCTCAGTAAGGTTATATGGATTAGAAGTAGTGAACAATTCCTCATAGAAGGATTAAGCAATTCTACTAATACCAATTGTTCTCGAATAGTACTCACCATTCATATCTTTCAACTTTTCAATTCGACTGTGTCTAAAATTCATTCTGAACCTAGAGTAAAAGAATCTAGTATTCTGATGTCCCCTTATAACCACCTCACTCTAAACTTCTCCTTCCAATACCTTTTCGCCTTCTCTATATAGAATCTTATAGGACAGATTTCAAAGAGAGGATAGTAGCTCTACTTACTAGGACATTCTTAGCTTTTTTAGCTTCTAACTTCACCTTTGTCTCTTGAATTATCTTCTTCGAATTAATATGTTTGCTAATATACACTCAAAAATGTTGTGACGATACTATTTCAGTTTGTTAAACAATATGCACATTAGCGAACCTGAGTGTTTTGATTTCCAAGTCTCCTTGATCATGTTTGAAACTGCAGTTACCTCACACCACTTCTCTTGGAATCAAAATCTTCGTTTTGTCTTTCTACTATTCACAACTGAGCCTAACAAAATAGGGAAGTAGTCTGAGCCTTGGTCTGTCAGATGAAGAACATGGCCATCAGGGTGATCCCTGAGTGAGCTAGTTAGATGAAATCAGGCATCTATGAAGACATTCACATAAGATTGCTTCCAAACTACATGTTGCACCAAGTGAACTTAGGTCTTTCATATCCCAAATTTCTCAATCCTCCTCCATTGACAAAATTAGTGAAGCTTTCAATAGAATTAGAGCTTTTAGGCCTACATCCGTCCTTCTCATGATGGAAAAGAATAATATTAAAGTCACCAATAACTAAATAAGTGCTAAGAATTGAGGAAAAGATTTGAGTTACCCTTTCAAATTGTTGATTTTTAAGATTTTTCTCACTATGAAAATGAACAGTCACCATATTTCCATAATTTGCTATTGCTGAAATCTAACCAGCTATAGTCTATAAAGAAACCCGCAAACTCAATCACCAAAATTTGATATTCATACTTTCAAGCCAGTACCAAACTCCCAGTTGTACCTTGAGGGTAAACATAGTAAGAGTAAGAGTTTTTGAAGCCTAATCTATCACATTGACTCTGAACAAACAAGACACTATTTTTAGTTTCACAAAGAAATAATACTTCAGAAGAATGAAATTGACAAATCCCTTTGATATTGTGAACTACTAGGGTCTTCCCTGAACACCGACAGTTTTACATAAGCATCTTTATTGAGATAGGGGTGCAAATTGTGGTTTGACACTCTCCCCTATTTCATCCATGATCAGATCCTCCATATTAGCTCCCTTCTGCCCATTCTCTCCTTCTAGTTCAAAGCATCTTCATTTAGTTCCTGCTACTGAATTTTCTCCACCATAGTACTCCTTTTTAAATGCTTCAGTGAAGTCTTCTGTTAGTTGAAACCTAGCTTTAGCATTTCCTATATCTCAGTTCTAATTAGAATGCAATGTTTTTTATGCAAGGCTAATTGTTTGTTGAAGAGAAAACTCAATGGTCTTGAGTGATCGATTTAGATTCTGCTTATTGTCTTCTGTGACTTTATTTTCTATTGGCCCTTACTGCTAAACCACCACTCAACCTCATTTCACATATTATTATTACCTCTCCTAGTCTGCAATGGTAGAGGTTGTTCACCTTGGTTATCTCACTTTTTTTCCTCCATTGATAAGGCTTCTAAACTTTGAAGCAAACACACCAAAATAGGCTTCTTTGATCTCTCTCCATGTTTCCAGCCAGATCTTGGCTTACTAGGATTAGTGTTTTCTTTCATAGCCTCAAATCTTTTCTCCATCTAGTTTGCCTTCAGCCATTCCCCACGTTCACCTTCTAGGCTATCATCTTCAGCACCACTCTCCTGAATATTAGAATAACTTCCAGCTTCATGACCTAGATGGCCACATAAGGAAGAAAAGCATTATATTCTTTCATATTGTACTTGAATTGTCATTACTCTATCACTAGGGCCTACAATTTTTATTGATTGCTATAGTTCCTAAGTTGTATCTAAGGAGATTCTCACTTTTACTATCTATCTTCTTTTCTTTGACAAGGAAGACACTCACATCATGAACAGAACCGAGAGATTCTCCAATTTTCTTTCCCAATTTTTTTTTTATTTTACAATACTCTGGTAGCCCCATATATAATTGGATCCAGATTGGAATAAAAGAAAATCCTCCTTTGCCATCTCCATGTCCACCGACCACCTTTTAATATTGAGGATATAGTTTTTGAATAGCCACAATATTCCCTTTTCCACCTCGAATAAATCGGTCTCCTTTTCGAAAAAGATAAATTGGAAAGTATTATCATCATGATCGAGAACTCGCAGGCCCTTCGATTGCCTCCAGATTGTATATGTCACAACGTCAATTGTGCCAAGGCTAAACATTTTGTTTGCCAATATTCTACCAACCAAACTTCTGCTACATTCCTCAAATCCACCTTTAACATCTAATTCATCAAAGCAGATAACCTCTTCTAATTGTAGTCTCTCCCTATCCCTAACCTTCAACCCTTTTCCTTCTTGATTATCCATATCACAATCAATGATTCTTAAGAAAAGGCTTAAAACAGAGGAAGAATTAGGATTCTACTAATAAGGTTTAAAACCAGAGAAGAATTATTATTCCACTTATAAGACTTAGAAAAAGAGAAGCAATGAGATTTCACAAAGAGTTATTGGACCACGTAAATCCTAGTAGAGCATGCAAACCCTAAAGTGCACACTGTAGAGAGAATAGTCAAGTGTGCATGTAATTGGTGCCTCTTCCTGGCTATTCCACTCCAAGCTAAAAGCTAGTCGAATCTTACTTCGTAACCCAATGAAAACGGAGAGAAGAAGGCCAAGCAGGGGTGAGTTTGATTAGTGAGCTTAAGTTCCTTTTCCAAAGGATGAGAAATGGCATGAAAGAAGAAGGCCATTCTTTTTAAGTGGAAATGGCAGAGTTCCATATTGACTTAGATAAGATTGGAGAATGAAGCTAAGCAAGGCTTTAAAAACTGATGATTGAATGATTTGAAAACTGAAAAGCAGTCATACTTCACCTAAAGAGAGAAAACCAATAAATAACACCGTTCTAAGTAAGAGACGGAAAGCACTCCCTTTACCTTAATGGATGAAGAGTTACGTACAGACTACACAGAGGCAACTAATGGTCGTGTACCCAAGGTAAGATAAAAGCATAGGTCAGAAAAGGAGATCAAATCATCACTGAGATGGCCTCTTCCTCAATTTGCTTTTGAGGATCTCTAGTTGACGGGGGCAGCCAACAAGGCCTACTTCTCAACTGATTCACCAGAAGGGCTGCTTATGAGAGCTAAGGTAACTAATTCATCATAAAAAAAAGTAAAAGGCAGAAAAAGACTACAATGCCACAAGCAAGAGAGAAAAGAGAGTGCATATCACTACCAGTGCCATCAAGATCGGGTACAAGCACTTCTAGAATAGCAAGTTCAACTTTTGGATGCTTAAACAACCACACCCTTTCCTGCGCCTCTGCACCCCCTTTCATCTTCGGTTAGCGAAAAAACGGATTCAAATAAATAAACAACGACAAGGCAATGGGGCCTAAAGCACCCCATTTATACCACAACTAAAAAAACCTATTCATTAGCTAAACTCACCCCTATTCACTTACGAAGCAATCAGACTCGCCTCTTTTTTTTGTTTATTTATAAAAAGCGTGTTCAATGCGTCAAGTTTTAGTATGAAATCACCCTTCCACTATTGCTAGGAAGGGCTTTGCTTACATTACACCTCTGGTCTATCAAAGTTTTTTTCATCGTCCAAGAAGAAATGCCTCTTCAAAAGAGAATCTCGAAGAACATAACTAGACAATACTTAACTTACCAGCCTTACTAGGCAAGAACATCAACCAATTCTAGAACTACAAGATGATACCTTAGAAGTGACCTCTTCTAACGACAAGTAGAGGCATACCCTCATATAAAGGAGAGCTGCTTTCGCTCTATTAGAAAACTAGACAAGAATGGATGTCACAGTGAGAAGCTCAACCACGTGGCACAAAACAGTGGGTTGGGGTTCCTGATCTTGTCTTCCTTCAGACTAAAGGTACAAGTCTCAATCTGAAGTCAAAGAGAAAGTAATAGATAAATAGATGCCCATTCTTTCCCTGGTGTAGCTGCTGCAAATCACCTATTGAGTTACGAAAGGGAATCCACCCTTTCTTCTCACATGCACGAGTCTCGTTTTCTTTTTTCTAATAGGATCAGTAGTCCGCTAGTGGGTTTGGGGACTTTCTGGATGAGCTTGAAGCTTAGGATTATTTTAGGGCAGTATTCAGTGGAGAGGACTTCGGATACATGTCTTCCGGTCTGTGACTCCGTCTGTCAATGTATTTCTTTCTATCACTGGCCGTGTTCTGAATGAAATCGAAATCCCGTTTGTTCACCCTCAGACTTGAGACTAAGCTTTCTGCCTTGCGACTAGCCTCTCTCACTCAAGATAAGGTCAGGTGATCCCTTTCTTTTTCCTTCTCAGTTAGGTCCAATAAGTCTCTTCCCTTTTTCCGATCAATAAGCCCCTCGATCCCTTTCTTTATCTTTCATCCTCCCTGAACAGAATAAGTAAGGCCCCGTTTTTTTCAAATAAAAAAAAAAAAAGAAAGGGTAAACATTTGAAGTGGCGAAAGCCTATGATATAGTAATAAAGAAAGTACGTTAAGGTTACGAAATAAAGTTAGCTGGTTAAGGAAAGCTCAGGTTATGAAATCGCTTAGTCATTTATATTATCACAAGTATTCATATCCTATTTTTTCTACTTCTTTAGTTCTTAGTCTCTCTATTTAAAAACTTCTACATGATATCAAGAGCATTTTTTATCTATGGCTGAACCAAAAAAACATATCATCTGAAAATATCATTTGAAAATAATCAATTTTCCATCACCACCACTCAAGCAATTGCTTCTTCTGCAGCAAAGCCACTTTCCATTTCTTTGGTTGAGAACCTCAGCAATGATAATTTCTTAACCTGAAGACATTTAGCAACTCTTATAATCTATGGCTAAAAACTTCAATATTACCTTGATGTTCAGCAAAATTTTCTTCAACCACCAATAAATCAACAAATACAGAATCAAAGACTTATCAAAGATTGGCACACCGAAGATTATAGTCTCACATCTTAGTTATATACATGCACACATATTCTAATAAGCCTTGTAACAGAATCTATAACTAATTCCTATACACACTTCACTATTCTCTCTACACACACATCATGTAACGTACGATGGTTTAATAACATATATTATAATTATTTATATGAAACTATATTATAAGTTGTATGCTTTTAATTTATAATAATATTTACTTTTATGCAGAC
>NC_029791.2:28186486-28201374 GCF_000816755.2 Arachis ipaensis | reverse complement strand
ATAAATCTGAATAAATTATTTTATGTTAAAAGAGAGTAGTATATCTATATATTAATATTTTAATATAAAATCTTATAGTCGCCATTTTATATATGATTTTTGCAAAGAATATAAATTATAATTGATAGATTGACAATATATATACAACAACATAAATAACAACAAAACCTTGTCTCACTAAGTGGGATCGGCTACATGAATCAAACGATGCCATTGAGCTCTGTCATGTATCATGTTTACAGAGAGACTGTTTACATGTAGATCTCGTTTGACCACCTCATAGATGGTCTTCTTAGATCCTCTTCTGCCTTTCACCCCTTATCCATTTTCCATCTCATCCACCCTCTTGACTGGGTGTTCTGTCGGTCTTCTTCTCACATGTCCAAACCACTTGAGACGCGATTCTATCATCTTTTCTACAATGGGTACTACTCCAACTAGGGGTGAAAATAGGTCAGGTCAGGCCAGGCTTTGCTCTTAACAAGCCTGACTTGTCATGTAGTCAATTGGTTTGAGCCTATCCTGCAGCCTGCTATATGCTTTTTTTAAAGTATTAAGTCTGGCCTGTTAATTAATTTTTAAAGTATTTAAAATATACAAAACTATTTATAATTAAATATAATAAATTTAAAATATCTCATAATTTTGTTAATAATAAAAAAATTATTTATATATGTAATTATGTATTAACAGGCCCAGGCAGGCCTGGCAGGCCAATAAGGCTAATTAGTGAGCCTGTGTCTGGCCTATTAACATAATAAGGCTTTTATAAGAGCATGAGTCTGTGCCTATTTTATAACAGGCCAGGCCAGACCAAGCCAAATACAGGCCAGGCTACAGGCCCCTGGTAGGCTGCCTGGCCTTTTTTCACCCCTAACTCCAACTCTCTCCCTTATATCTCCATTCCTTATTTTATCCAATCACGTATGACCACTCATCCATCTCAACATCTTCATCTCTGCCACACTCAGCTTATGTTCGTGCTCCCCTTTGGCCACCCAACACTCCGTACCATAAAGCATAACCAGTCTTATAGCAGTCTTATAGCAGTGCGATAGAATTTACCTTTAAGTTTTAAAGGCACTTTTTTGTCGCATATAAAACCAGATGCACTCCACCATTTTGACCAACCTACTTGGATCCTATGATTTACATCCTGTTCAATCTCTCCATTATCCTGTATGATGCACCCAAGATACTTAAAACTTTTAACTTTTTGTAGGATATTTTCTCCACTCTTCACCTCTATACTAGGGTTTTTCCTTCTCAAACTGAACTTACATTTCATATATTCCGTCTTGCTACGACTTATGCACAGACCATACACTTCTAGAGCTTCTCTCCATAAGTCTAGCTTCTTATTTAGGTATTCTCTTAACTCTCCCATAAGGACGATATCATCGGCAAAAAGCATGCACCATGGCACAGGCTCTTGGATGTGCTCTGTGAGTACTTCCAAGACTAATGTAAAAAGGTATGGACTTAAAGATGATCATTAGTGTAATCCTATACCAATAGAAAATTCCTCTGTCACACCACCTTGAGTCTTCACACTAGTTTTGGCCCATTATACATGTCTTTAATTGCACGAATATATGCGATCCTTACTCTCCTCTTTTCTAAAACCTTCCATAAGACCTCCCTTGGCACCCTATCGTACGTTTTTTTCAAATCAATAAACACCATATGTAGATCCATTTTATTATTACGATACCTCTCCATCATCCTTCTTAGTAGGTATATCACTTCGGTGGTGGATCTGCCTGGCATAAATCCAAATTGGTTCTCTATTACTTGTGTCTCTTTTCTCAACTCCCGTTCTATCACCCTTTCCCATAACTTCATGGTATGGCTCATGAGCTTGATCCCTCTATAATTTTTGCAACTTTGAATATCCCCCTTATTCTTGTAGATAGGTACCAAGGTACTCTTTCTCCACTCATCAGGCATCTTCTTTGACCTTAAAATCTCATTAAAAAGCTTGGTTAACTAGTTGATACCTTTTCCTCCAAGGCCCTTCCAAACCTCAATCGGGATATTATCAGGTTCTACTGCCCTGTCATTTTTCATCTTCTTTAGAGCCTCTTTTACCTCGAAGTCTCGAATCCTTCGATAGTAGTCAAAGTTTTGATCTTCTTCCCTTGTGCATAACTGACCAAGGCTCGGAAGAGTCTTATGTCCTTCATTAAATAACTCGTAGAAGTAGCTCTTCCACCTTTCATTTATCTTCTCCTCTTGAGCCAGCACCTCTCCATCTTTATCCTTTATGTACTTAACATGATCCAAATCTCTCGTTCTTCTTTCACGGCTCTTTGCGGTTCTATATATACATTTTTCTCCTTCTTTTGTGCCCAAAGACTGGTAAAGACCCTCATATACTCTTGTTCTTGCTTCACTTATAGCCATTTTTGTCTCTTTCTTAGCCGTCTTATATTTTTTTCAATTATCTGCATTACGGCATAAAGACCACTCTTTAAAGCACTCCCATTTTATTTTTATCTTTTCTTGTACACTCGCATTCTACCACCATGACTCCTTGTCACTTGGTCATATTCCTTTAGATTCACCAAAACTTTCTTTTGTTGTTCTTCTAATAACTTCTGCCATCTCCCTTCACATCTCTTCTGCGCTTCCATTCCCATCCCACTTTACCTCTTCTTCTACCCGTCTTAGGAAACTTCTTTGTTCCTCACCTTTCATCCGCCACCACCTCGTCCTTAGGTTCTTCTTCGTATGATGTCTTTTCCTCAACTTTTGCTCAACGCGAAAATCCATGACGAGCATCCTATGTTGTGTTGTCAAACTCTCTCCCGGGATAATTTTACAATTAATGCAAAATTTTCGGTCGACTCTCCTCAACAAGAAGAAGTCGATTTGAGTGCTTGTTATGCAACTCTTATAAGTTATAGGATATTTATCTCTCTTTTTAAAACATGTATTTGCGATGAGAAGGTCAAAGGTTAAGGAAAAGTCCAAAATAGTTTTACCCTTGGCATTGATCACTCCGAAACCATGACCTCCGTAAATACTTCCATACCTAATCCCTTCTCTTCCAACATGGCCATTTAAATCTCTTCCTAAGAAAATCTTATCTCCCGAAGGTATGTCTTGGACCAAACTCTCAAAATCCTCCCAAAACCTTATCTTGTGTTGTTCGTCCGAACCCACTTGCGGTGCATAGGCGCTAATCACATGAAAAGCACCTCCTTCCACCACAAGTTTGATAGAGATGATTCGATCTCCCACCCTCTTGACATCCACTACATCCTTCTTCTACTGCTTATCCACAATAATACCAACCACATTCCTATTCTTCACCTTTCCTGTATACCAAAGTTTGAAACTGGAAGTATCCAACTCCCTAGCCTTCGCACCAACCTATTTTGTTTCTTGTAGGCACATAATGTTAATCTTCCTCCTTGTCATGGTGTTCACCACCTCTATGGATTTTCTTGTTAGAGTACCGATGTTCCATGTCTCAAATCTCAACCTTCTATCAGTACGACCTTTACCTTTTACTTTGTGAACTAACTTATTTACCCTCGTCCGTTCACAAAAACGCGAAAATCCTTACTCATTTAACACTACATCGAACACCGATGCAGCGGCTCTTGCTCATTTGACACCGTACTCGAGCTATACAGCACGTTGCTTCCGAACAATGACCCAGCTTTAGTACAATAATGTCTTTGATTCATGTCATGGAGATTCGACTATGTTTTTATGTTGATTGTCAAAGACCTAACATAACCCTCCTCCATTATCCGGACTTTGGGACCAACTATATACCACAAGTGTAATATAGACGGAATTTGACAACATATATAATTAATAATTTTTATATGTAAATTATAATTTATTTATAGAGTTATAAATTATATTCATATTATTTGAATGAATTCATAAATTCGAATTTGTTGGAAACTTTTTTAGTCAAACTTGAATAAGCTTGAATAAAATTTTTGTTACACACGTTAGGCGAACAAAATTCTCGTGAGCTGAATTTAAGTTTGATCTTGTACGAGTGAGTACCTCATCTCACTTCAAGCGCTAAGTGTTATTAGCGGTAGCCGAATAGAATTAACTAGTCAATCAATTCTGGAATAAGTCACTTTCAACGGTAATTGTTATTTTGATCACACACAAACTAACCTGAATCGGTACTAAAAATTAATGATGCTGAACAATTTGATAAAGCAAAATTGATAGTCTATAACATACAAATTTACATTAGTAAGATAATACTATAATCATAACGTATACATTTTTTTTTTTTTTGTGAACGGTATAACCTATACCAATACACTTAAGAACATTGCATTCAAAAAGCCATAAAGAATATACCCTAAGCGAAGTACAAAGCCTACTTTATGTTGTTATTCATGTCGTATTAGCAATCATAGTGATTTAATTATATTCTCGTACTAAATAACAATCCTAGTTTATCGAGTGACCAGCAACCCTAATCGCATTAATCACAAAATACACATCTAACTTTTAGTTTAAACTTAAATTGCCTTAAATTTTCAATGAGGAAATCAATGAAACAATGGCATCAAAGACTAGAAATGCCTCAACTCTTGGAAAGGCCAATTTAGCATTCATCACAGGAAGGAACATAACTGGGATTTCAGGAATCAAACATAGCCTAGATCTATATTTAAAAAATAAAAATAATATAAATGAAGGAAGGAAACTAAAATGCACAAGTGTTTCTAAATCCTAACCCCCACCTTTTCTTTTAAACATAAAAGATTATAAATATATGATGCATCTTTTAGCTGAAACAATAGACAGTTTTTCTTAGCCCATAGCAATACAACAGCTTCAGTAAATAATTTTCTTGCTATCAAAAATTCTCACTTTACAGGTAAGACAAAAGAGGCACCATAAAAAGCTTCCCCCCCAACAACCTAAAACCTTCCAAACCCTATAAACTCACACTAGAAAAGAAAGAATGGACAATTTTCTCAACACTCAACAATACTCTTAATAGAGTTCAAGAACCTCAATGAAAAAGAAGGGAAGGGAAAAAAAAACTTGAAGCTATCAAAGAAGGGATAAAAAAAGGCAGGTGAGAAAGCAAAAAGGGAATGCCTGCATACGTTTCTTTTCTAGCTCGTCTAACTTTTTTAACTGTCAATATTGGTTACAGGTGTCCTACCTTTCATGTCATCAACCCAAGCAATCAGAAGCTCCTATTGGCAAATTTTTCCCACCTTGTTACACTCAAATGCAGCCAATTATTGTCATTCGTGTCCTTGTGGAACTCCAACCACAATTTTGGAGTTTTTCTCAAAATTTTTCCCCATATAAGGACTTCATAATATAAATGGTTTTATCCATCACGAAACATGTCCTGACCTTAATAGTTGCTTGGCCAATTGATCTGTGCATGCTGAGGCTGCTGATAAACATTGCCTCCCGGTCCTACCATATCAACTGCTCCGGCCATTGTCTGAGATTGTTGTAGAAGCGGATGAACTGTTGCAGCTGTCACTGCTTGTGCTGGGTGATAAATGCCGGCAAAGGTGCCATGGCCACCCTGAGTTGGGGTGAAAGTGACATGTGGTCCCTGCTGTGGGAGGTTGTAGAATGAACTAGTTGGCAAACTGGACATATCTCGACCAGGTGCAGCCACCCACACTGCGGAACCTTCGCTCTGCATTGATAACCAAAACATTATTATCAAAGGTAGTTATTCTGGTAGTGAAAATATAAACACTAGTGAAGTAATCAGAAAATATAAATTTGAAGGAGATGGTATTAAACCTCCGCATGGGAAGGTGGTACATTTCGTCATTCATATTATGATACATAAAGACATTAATCGAAAGGAACAAACCTGCTGTCCGCCAATGTAAACATTACTTTCCTTGAACTGGGATGAACCAAGATCCTCGTTAGAGGTTGAATTCCCTGCAGATGCTGCAGAACTGTGATTATAACCGGCTGGAGAGGAGCCATATGCACCATAGGCACCTGGCATTACAAGGTGAGTTGGGTTAGCTGCATTTCCTCCAGGTTTGAATTGCGGAAGAGGATATTTCATCCCTGTGGCAGCCACTGCTGGCGGAGGTGGATACACAGTGCTGGCCTGAGGTTGTTGAGGAAATGCACCATTACCGAGAAAGTGGTGAATTGGAGGCGGGACGTAAAATGGCGAAAAATAGTGACCATATGGAATGTAGTTAGGCGGGTAGTGGGATATGTGAACCCCACTTGGTGGTCTGAAAACAGGTACAGGTTGCTGAGTAACGGCTATTGAGCTTTGCATTAGCCCAGCAGCTTGGGTCACAAGCGGCGTTGGACCTGCTGTGGACAAGACACCTCCCTGCAGAATAGCATAAAGTTTTTGATAAATCATGTTTGCTGCATCAATCAGGAAAAATTATACCTACATTCAACTGTTTAAAGTTGATCTCTTATGGTTTCTCAAAATAGTAAACCACGTTACTATCAAAAAAGATAAGGGTTAATTGAACTTTACCACCAAACTGTATACACGGTGTAAAGTACACATGGTATAAAGTATAGATGGTAAACCCCTAAAGTCTAAAAATGTGCAAATCTGCCTCCTGAATTTTCCAAAATGTGCAGATTTTGGAAAACATTATATCTCCTTGAATTTAGATCTTTTCAAAATATGCAATACCTTAATGAGTTATTTCTGTTAACCATTGACGGATAAATCTGCACATTTTAGAAAGTTTAGGGATGGGTTTACACATTTTTAAAATACAAGGGTGCACATGGTGTAACGAAACTAAGGTGAAGTCAGTTCTTACAATTATAGAGAACAAAGCAACTAAGGTTGCTATTTTATTTTACATACAATAGAATATTGGTACAGAATGTAATATTTGCATAATAGAGGTAAAAATTAGACACTAGATCCACTTTATAATCTAAGAAACAAAGAGTTTTTTTTTTGTTTTGGGGGGGAATGTATTCAAAAGACAGTGTTCTCTTAAGGTCTTGTATGGTTGATTCAGAAATAAATTTGAATAGCAATACAAACCTCTTGTGGAGACTGAGAATTCGATGCAGGCAACACTGCAACATTGCCATTGTACTTTGTAGCAGCCCCAGCAGAAGGAAATGGAGAAAGACGGCCATCACCATCAGCCCCTGAGCGGTAAAACTGGGCATAATAATTAGTTGGATCAAATGGTTGATGGACCTATATCAAGAAAAGAATCAAATTTAACTTTCTAAGAAACAATTATGCATAATAATAACAAACAAAACAATATATGGGTAGCAGATCTCACAACATAGCTAGGAAGCCGGGAAACGTCACGTGTTTCCGATTCAGAATTGTCAAATGGGGCAGCCTGTGTACTCAGAGACATTGGGGGCACAAAACCAAAACTGTAATTTGAAGAAGTATGCACCCCGGAGTATTGATTACCTCCAGATGGTAAAGAATTGTCTTGCTTGGATTCATTATACTCCGGTATAGCACTGGAAGACCCATCAACCTCATTGGATGACAAATTTTCGGCAACATTAGAAGGTGATTGCGGATGGTCAGCATAATCTCCAACCTCAGATGTAACAGCAACATTTTGACTGCAAACATAAAAGGTGCAATCAGCCAGAAGGACAAAGTTTAAACCTACACAAAACAAATTAAAAAAAAATACTTGTTGCAGCCAAAAAAAAAAAGGGGGCAAACTACGCTCAAGTTTTTGTTTTGATCAGTGGTCACTTGTAAGAAATATCATTATCCAGGGCAAAGATTCACTTCTCAAAAGTGATACCAATGATAACAGAGTTTCAGAGAAGAGAAAGTTGAAAGAGAAACAGAGAGAAGAGAGAGAAGCAGAGAATTGTAGAAATAAGAATCTGTTCATATTAGAGTACTGAACCAGTACTTATATATATATATATATGAGAATAGTGTTCAGCACACTAGATGAGAAGGCACCTTACAAACTTTAGTTAGGGACTGTTAGGGAGGAATCTATCCTAGCTGGCAATTCCTATAACTACTCTAACAGCTTCTAGATTCTTCTAGATTCTTTATTCAGCTCACTCTATTAAATGATTACACACACAAGCAGTTAAAGATTCTTATTCTCTCCATTCCAAAAATGGAATTACTTCCAGAATTCTAATTCTCTCATGGATTTAATAGAACTCAATGTGATTAGATTCTAAGTGTTTGAGGTACTAGATTTTTCAAAGAAAACAGTTAAGCATTCCTACCTTGAAGCCTGCTCATCCACCGTCTCTTCAACGGCCTGAGATGTTTCCGAAGGAGGTGTGGAACTCTTTTCACTCTCAGGACCACTAACAAAGCTTGTATCGACTCCAAAAGTGACTCCCAAACTTCCAAAGCAAAATTTGTTCTTCTCAGACTCGGGCACAAAGATATGGTTAGGAAGTATAACATGTTGACGCTGTGGAAGATGGAAATCCTCCAGCTTCTTCTGCAGCTCTGTAGTAGCTTCTTCAGAGACAAGGGAACTAGGGGCAGACGATAACTGCCCGGTTACCTCAGCAGAAACGGCACGAGCCTCAGATGCACTAGCTGGTCTAGAGCCCTGATTGGTCGTATTTGTTGGCTTTGGTTTCCACTCCTTAGTAGAACCAGCTGTATGAATCACAAACTAATCATATTTTGACAGGCATAAAAAGGAAGGAAGGAATAGAAACTAATTATAAATGTTCAGATGTCAATCTAACAAAAGCCTAGAAGTTCCTATCCTACTAGTTAACGGAAAATTATAACTTCACTTGCGAGTCTTCCTCCATCTGCTCCAGCTACTAATGGGATCCTAACAACAGAGATGTTTCAGATGGCAAAACCCTGACTATACTATAATAAGAAGAAAGTGGCGTCAACTACATAAACCAAAGGATGCAATAGTGCACTCTTGAAAACCACTTCATGTCTTTAGACAGAGCATTTAAATAAAAGCCCCTCACAGTAGTTTTATCTATAGATATTACTAGTCTTCCTCTAACTCCAGCAAATACACTACCCTGCATCTAACTCATACATCTTACAAAAGTTATACACGTCTTCTTATATGTTCAAACAAATACCTACATTTTTACCAGATTTTTCTCAATAAGTACTACCCCAACTTTTTTCCAACAATATCCATACATAATCCTATAGTTTAGTGTGTCTAATCATCCAGTGCAGCATTATCATCTCTAGAACATTGAGGTTATTCCCTTGTTGGATCCTTAGTGACTGATGAGATTACAAGTCTAAGTAGGAAAGGAAGAAAAAAGATTAGGACTCCAAATAATAAAATAATATACTGAAATGCTGTGATATGATGTACTTCCTCCATTTCAATGTATTTAGATGCAAAATAGGTCTAGATACACTAATTTTTAATGTATCAAAACAATCAAAGCAACAGTTATTTCGAAGGAGAGGGAGTAATGTACTGTTATACAGGCAGCAAAACACTAAGCACTATTTATATAGAACACTCCTAATCATGAAATACTAGTAAATACAAAAACCGATACTTATCATCTAATATACTCTTTAATATTAATTCTTGTTGACTAGACTTGTTGACAATACAGGAGGCAAAAGTGTACTTGAACTACACGGATATAAAGTACCTTTCTGATTGCCAATTAATTGTTGTGACCTGCTACCGTAATTAGAGGAAGGTCGGCTATTTGAAGAACTCCCATGAGTGGCTGACGATGAAGTGGATGAAATCTCAGAATGGTGATTTTTAGTCACTCCCTGAGATTTGACTTGAATCTTTCCTTGCACAGAAGAGCTACCAGTCTCAGAAGCTGGCATGATGTTAGGGAAATTTTTTAGTTAATTAAATTTAAGAAAAACTTTAAAACCCACAAACTATGAAAGAAAGTAATAAAATATCAAATACCCTAAACCACTGACCAGCAACTACTTTGTTCTCACCAGTGTTAACAGAATTTAACTCCCCAGGAGGACGTTGGCTACCAACATCACGTCTAATTGCACCAACAGCACCAGGAACCCATGAATCACTAGATGGAACCAGCACCGGGTCTGAAGAAGAGAAATATGCAGCTGATGAAGATGCAGATCCAGACCCTGAGCAGTTACCGGAGGATTGCAGTGACCCACTTCCAGATGTAACAGTTGAAACTTTATGTGAACTACTATCAGAAGGCAAAGCACTACCCAAATTATTAATAGGACCCGGTGGTGGACCCATTCGCTCTCTAGCTCCAGCTGATGACGGGGAAGGACTCACACCACTAGTAGTTCCAAAACCTTCAGTTTTAGGACCATTGGCAATAGTCGACACAGAGCTACAAAGCACATATACAGGTAGTTATATAGTTTGAAGAACCAATCGTACCAGGATAAAATATAAACAGTCATGATATCAATCAAAGTTACCAAAACATGAATTTTAGTTAATATAGTCACCTAGTTCCAGAACATTTTTCTTTAGATAGCTCCTCTTGAGCAGCTGGCAAAGGCGTCGCAACCTTCTCAGCTACTTGATGAGTCCCAACATCTTTGGCCGTGCCAGAATTCTTGCTACCTCCAGCATCTGAGAGAAGTCCACAAAAAGAATCACAATCTTAATTAGGTGCTCTAAACCTCTGGCTGGTCAACATAATACCCAAATTTGAGCAGTAATGCACACTGGAATAGAGCTTTTTGCTACTATGTGATCTCTAATATATGGATCAAACAATGCCATTGTGCCCTAGCATAAACAGTATAAATAAAATAAGCCACTAGCCCACTAAAAATTAAGTCCTTTCCAACGGTTTCATCTAGAGCTTTTCTTGGTCTACTTCTACCACTACTTGTTGGATCAACCTCCATCTAATCTACAATTCCTACTGGAGTTTCTTCAGATCTTCTCATTATATGACCAAACTACCTAAAGTAGAAACTATCATATTTTCCACATTCCACAATAGTGTCACCCAAAATTGTGTTTGATGAATTAATTTCTAATTTTATTTCATTTGGTGTATTCCCCTATCCATCACAACATCCCCATCTTGGCACCATAGAATTTATTCTCGTTAGTTTTTAATTGCCTGATATATAGTCCCGCAGATTTGAAAAACGGTGCAAGAAAATGGCCAAATGATGCTACAAATCCAGACTCATCTATCTCTTTCTAAACGTACTAGACATGAAGCACCAAAAGTAGTCAGATAATAACTATTTTAGCTGATAAAGGAAGAGACAAATGTCAGATAGACCGAAAGAAGCTCAAATAAAAGCAGTTACTCACCATGAGATGCATTATGAGGTGAAAAATTTCCCCGACCACCCCTAGGCCCCCTCCCTTGGGCACCAGGCCTCCATCGTGGCTCTACAGACTCTCTGTTGTTAAGATTCTGCAGAATTACAAACAAATAAAAGAAACAAAAGCAGAATCAGCAAACTGAATTGAGTGATTAGAACAATCTTTAAAAATAAGTCCAGCATAAGTAAATTACAGGAGCCACATTACATAAATAAACAAGTGACAAAATTTCTATAATACTGAAAAGTTCCCTCTGTCCAACAAATAAATAACAGAAGTCCTTAAACTCACCAAAAACGAACTATTGGCGGAAAAGAAAAACATCCACCAAGTAACTTTAATTGAAAGTTTTTAATTTTAAGTACTAAAAACATCATCAAAACAACTACTCCACCATTGCTGTCTTACAATAAATAACTTACCTCCTTTCTTTTGTCCCTCTTTCTTTTGACCTCATGAAATGTGTCTGTAAAACATATTAAGTGTTATTTTCTTAATAAAGATATCACAATAACTATGATACTACAAACAACCTATAAATTCATATATAATTGAAACAAGAAGTTCAGAACCAACAGCCGTAGATACCATGCATGAATGAAAGGAAGAAAGATTAAATGAACATCCCATGAGAAGGCAAATCAATGCCCAAGCTACTTCAAAATGCCAGCAAAAATACAAATACAGTAGCAGATCCTTATATACAGAATGATGCCAACTTGAAACTTCACAAAACAAATAGCTCAAAGGGCAAAGAGATGAGAAAAATCATTGAAACAACTATAAAGATAAGATATCTCGGCCAGTTAACTACGATCCAAGAATTTATAGTTTGCAAAGACAACTAGAACTGTAAGGGCCTGTTTGAATAACCCTACTTATGACTTTTTTTAACTTTTCAACAGTCAATTTTTTCTAACTTGTTCTGTTTGGCTATTCAGCTTGGCACTATTCAAAAGTAAAAACTCTAATTGTTACTCATTTTTGTTTGTCCTGTTTGGTTATTCAGCTTGGCATTATTCAGCTTAGCACTTCTCAAAAAATCATGTTCAATCTTTTTTGGGAAGCTAAAATATACAGCTTCTCAAGAAGCACTTAAAATAAGCACTTTTATTACTACATATTCAAATATAGAATAACGTATGAATACTTCCAAAAGCTCCATTTATATGAGTGCTTTATTGTTTATAACTAGAGAATCCTAACCCTCAGAGGAAAAAAAAGTACATCCAATAATCAAATGGCCCTAGCATACTCTCCTTGAGCAAGGTCTAAAACTTGAGTCTTGTGAATGGGGGGGAAGCTAATGTGGGAAGAGCTTTAACCCTATCATAAGCCAACCTAGCTCATACTAGATTAGCCAGAGTTCAATAAAACCCTGAATACTGGTAGTTCAAAAAGAATGAATCTGTAAAATTTAATAGATATCAAAGAAGATTGATGCATATTAAAAGCATCAAGCTAGATTAATGTAATTAATAGCAGATAGCAGCTCATAGCAGTTAGCCAAAAATCCACCATACAAATCTAGAAGATAGTATTGCGACCTATACAATAAATACTAACATAAATCACGAAAAATTAAAAAAAGGAGATATATTCAAGATTTCTAACAAATCAAATTCATCAAACATATCAATAAATTAAATAAACACATAAAAATGTAGCCTAGCTCCAGAGCCAGAACTAAAGATTGTAGATCGCATAAAGGCAGACAAGGCAAATGCAAAACACATGTAAAGAGCGAAAGACGGAATAGGAAGTGGCAGTATTTTGAGTGGCAGAGTGGGCAACTGGGCATATTTTACAGGCAAAATAGAAACGGTTGATTTTCAGAATCAGAAATTAAAATTGTAAACCTGCCCGCCTCTTTTCTCAAAGAAGGGTCTTTGCCACTATTTCTGCAACTGGCCGTGATGGAAAATAGCAGCTGACATGGCTGCAATGCAAAATACAAATGAACTACACAATTCTCATAGCATTTTTTGTAAAATCCATGAAGCTTCATGCCTCACTATGTTAGATACCAACAGAACAATAATGGAGAATTGCAATTGCTACATATAATTAGCAAATTGGCATGAATCTTAGCTACACCAAAATTCTTGTAGCACAGCACTTCATTCTTATGTCATGGATCACCACAATAAGCAGCTATAGCAATATTTAATGAGCTAGTGGCTGCAATTCTACAAGGAGGAAAATTCCCAATACTAACATCATCAAAAGTCTAAGCCAACCTTCCGGCTTCCTCAGTGAGCTTCACCAATTTTTGAAGTTCGCGTTAATCGGCATCTGTAAACTACTTTCAGATCATAAATAACTATGTTAGCGTTGCACATGGCATATTGCTCTGTGAAATTGAAGGTTAGGGTTTCCTCTATAACTCTATTTCATGTCACTTTGCCCCTCCGACATGAATATAGCATACAACTCACAAATCAGCATCGCAAACCCACCTTCATATTTCTATCTTGCATGCGGCTCCTTCTCCTTCAACTGAAAAGGTCAGTTGCCTTGCAGCCATGCAACGGTGTTATCTGTGTAATTCTTCTACTTCCTTTTGTTTTCTATTGCTTTTCCTAGTTGTGGAATATTTCAAGTTATTTGCATTTGTAATAAGTTCTGCCCTAAATTACTTAAAGAATTTATCTTTTTTCCTAGTAATTTTGCTTTTTCTCTATTTCATGAGTCTCTAATTATTATATCATTTTATTGTGATAAATGTCCGAAACTACTAGGACTATCAATAATGCATATTTTACAAACTTCCCAAGTTTTCTCATTGCAGGTCCTCTGTAATAGTATTGCTCTGCGATCTGCTATGTCGCTACTCGCTATTAAGTCTATAACTGAATTTAAGAAGGCCATTATTTTGAAAACCTAAGTGTATCATGAAAAACCAGTCCATGGTAGAAGAATACAGGAACAGGAACTGCAAGCAAATCATTATGAAAAAACAGTGGTTGCCTACAACACAATATCAAATAAAAGCATATTTCCAAACATTATTAAGCCATCTTAGTCCATGAATCTGCACCTCTTGCAAACTCAAAAGGCAAAAGCAATAACTTTCAACGTCCCCAAGATATATCGCTTGCTTAGATAACTGACTCATTGAAAGTGAAAGCTTTAACACAAGATCAGTTCAAGTTACCACCAAAAACAGATTCAGGATGTTAAATAAGATCATAGAAACAAAACATTATAACACACAGTCAAGTCCATAAGCTAAACACATTAACCAAATGCATCTAGGTAGAAAATAGAAACTGAACACTTTGGTCCAAAAACTGAACTTTCTTTATGGCAAACTACACAACGCGCCTCAGAAATCAAAAGGGATATTAAAAATTGTTCTATCATAACCACCAAACAAAAGTGCATCAACAGTAAAGAAATTAAAAAATATTAAAAAGAAAAGGGGACATGGCCTTAATCATATCAAACACTCATTCAAAGTCCCTACTCCAAACACTACCCCAAAAGAAAAAGAATCAAAATTCCAAAACAAAGCAAAGGGAACCCCAAATGAGAAAAAACAGAGAGTCCCAACACATGGATCACATGGGAACAAACAAAGATTGGGATTAGGATCAAGATCAAAAAATAAAAAAATATTCAAATCCATGAAAA
>NC_029791.2:28184414-28186386 GCF_000816755.2 Arachis ipaensis | reverse complement strand
GGAGAACAGAGAAAGAGAGAGGGGTACCTAAATAGGAAGACGAAGACGAAGAAGAAAAACAGGGGTCAGTGATTGGTTTTTTATGTGGTGTGATTAACAGAAAACCAGAGAAAAAAGGGACTGAGAAATAGATTTACAATGAGGAATTGGGAAGAGAGAGAGAGAGAGAGTTATGATCTGTGTTTTTGAATGGGGCTTTGAATTGATCTATTATGAATTCACAAGTAGCAGAGAGAGAGAGATAACCAAGTGTGTGTTGTTTTTTAATTTTTTGTAATTTATTTACAGTGAGGGGCTTTTCATTTTCATTTTCATTTTCATTTTCTTTCTAGGCTCTCTCTCAAACACGCACTGTCTATGGCTTTTTTTCCTCCCACTTGCCTCTTGTTTTCCTTCCTAATTTCCTCTTACTTGCCTTTTATTTTCCTTTTTTCTTCATCTTCGAGTTTTCCTTTTGCTTTTAGATTAATTTCCTTTTTCATTTTATTTTTTATTTTTTAATAAAAAATGTTATTTACATATTTAAATGAATTTTACTGATTAGAATGTAGCTCAATTTGGTAAAGATTTTTAAAAAAGTGTTGTATTTTTAAAACATACAAACTCTTTATTTTATATTTAATAAATTAAAAAATTATGTACTTATATTTACAATTTTAAAAAATAAAGTACTTTTATAAACGTTTAAAATTGAGCATTTTAAAGTTAGTTTATACTTATTAAAATTAAAATATTTAATATAATCTCATACATTAATTAATATCTAAATTTAACTTCTATATTTATATTTATTATAATATTTTGAAAATTAGTATTTTTTATATATAATATATATGAATATATGAATTAATTATTTTTGAATATTATATTTATTAATTATAATTTAAATAGTTCGACTAGTAACCTATCAGTTAAATCACTAATCCAATAACCAAATGTTTCAAATGGATTGATTATCGATTCGATTCTAATAACTATGTGCCAAACATAAATGTTAAACTTTTAAAAAACTATATTGTAAGAGTTGATTTTTATTGACTACTCTTAAAAAATAAAAATTTTATCAAACCAAACTTATAAAGTTACTTGCGAAGAATATATAGATAAAACTAAGTTATGATATACAAATACTATTTTATAGTAAATAATATGATATGCAATCAAAGAAAAAGTAATATATTTGTGGTATATGGAAAATTGGTACAATATGTGTGATCAGTAAGTAAAAATGTGGTAAAGAAAATGTATACTACGAGGGATAAGTATTGTTTTAGTCTCTAACATTGAGGATCAGAATCGAAATCGTCCCTAACATAATTTTTTATTTAGAATCATCCTTAACGTTTTTTTTTTTCGTATTAAAATTGTCCTTTTAAATTTTTTTGGACAAAAATACCCTCCACCACTATCGGCACCTTTACCTCCACCACCAGCACCAGCACCAACAGAAATTCAACAACTCAACATAAATTCAACAAACTTAACAAATCAAGGAATCATAAATTCAACAAATCAACACAAATTCAACAACTAAATCAACACAAGTAGAAGCAGAAAGCAGAAAAAATCAACACAAGCAGAAGTAAAAAGCAGAAACCGAAGCAGAAACAGATGCAGAAGCTCAAGCACAAAGCCAAATCAACACAAGCAGAAGATCAAATTCAACAAGAAGCAGAAGCAGAAACTCAAGCAAAAGCAGAAAGCAGAGGCCAAAGTAAGGAGCAGAAGTCGAAGCAAGAAGAAAAAGCAGATGCAGAAAAAGAAGCAAATGCAAAAGCTGAAGCAGAACCACCGGCAGCTCGTGGGTGACGGAGCGACGGTGGCTGGGCAGATCGGCGGTGGCAGGAACCCAGCTTAGCCTCAGATTCCTCTCTCTTCTTCGCGCGCCACCCTCCTCGCGTCGAGCTCCCCTTCCCGGTGACACACTCCACGGCGGCGGCAGAAGCATCCATGAACGGCGGTGACGTCTTCC
>NC_029791.2:28169745-28184342 GCF_000816755.2 Arachis ipaensis | reverse complement strand
TTTTAAAATTTTATAATTTTTTATTAAAATAAGGATAGTTTAGGAATAAAATTAAAAATTTTGTTAAAAAGAACGATTTTAATACGAAAAAAACATTAAGGATGATTCTAAATCAAAAAATACGTTAGGGACGGTTTTGATTCTGACCCTCAACGTTAGGGACCAAAACAATACTTATCCCTATACTATGATTTTGTATCACAAGTATGAATAGAATTTGGAGAAAATGGATCATAGGTGAAGACAATCACCTACACATTGAAAGGAAAGATGTTATGAGTAAGAAAGAAGAAAATAACAGGAAGAAAGTTCGAAGAAGAGTCTAAAAAGAAAGAAGACTATGCACAATGCTCAATGTCTCCTTCTAAGTCTTATTCAGCTATTTGATGCTTTTCTCATCATGCTTTCCTTCCGTGGGAGTTACTTACATCCACTTGGGTCCTCATATCCCCTTTCTATTGTATGGTTCTATTGACTGTTCTCTCTCCTCTACTTGTATTAATACTCCCTCTATTGAAACTTGACCTTGCCCTCAAAGTCGAAAATAGGATATTGAATTCACATGACCTCATATGACTCACACGTGGCTTCCTATGCTGATGAGTTTTACCACTTACCATTCCTCTTAATCATTCGATGTCCCATAACTATCTGTGGTTGTAAGTGACATCCTCTTTCATCCACTAATAGTGGGAAGGGAAGGTGCACCTTCACATTTTTCAACAGCGAGATACGAAAAACCTAATGGATCTTAGCCAAAATAAGAAGTTTCAATTTGTATGCCACTGATTTTTGTCAGTATGGCTGCAATTTTAGGTAGACAAAGTCTCCCACCACGAATTCCAACTCCCTGCGTATGCTGTCAGCCCGAGCCTTCATCCATGCTTGGGCTTTTTGTAAATTGAACTTCAGAATAACCAAAAGAGCATCACATAGTTGCAGTAATTCCTGCAAAGCTGGTGGATGGTTCGGGTTAGCTTCATATCTTATCAAAGGAGGAGGGTCCATCCCAAACACAGCCTTAAAGGGTATCATACCGATAGGTGAATGAAATGAAGCGTTATAGCCATAAGCTGCCTAAGGTAGGAGCTTATACCATTCCTTTAGATTCTCCTACTTATAGCACCTCAAATACATCTTTAGGCATCTATTAAACTCTATGTTTTGGCCTCCGATTCTGGATGATACGCGGAACTTCTAGCCAATAATATACCCTGACTTGTGCATCACTACTCCCAAAATTTACTCATGAAGACTTTATCACGATCTAAAATGATGGATTGGGGCACATGCCGTGTATGCTAACCACATTCCGGATGAAGACTTCAGTAACTTTCGGCGCCATAAATTTTGCTAGAAAGAGAATAAAATGGGAAAATTTAGACAAGTGATCGACAATGACCAAGATCACTAAGCAGCCATGGGTTGGTAGTAGGCCAGTGATAAAATCCATTGAAATGTCCTGCCAAATTTGAGATGGGATTGGGAGGGCTTCGAGTAAGCCAGTCGATGGTTGTGTGCTATACTTGGCATGTTGGCAAATAGAGCAAGTCTTAATGTACCCCCTACTGAGTATGCCATATCTTTCCAATAAAACTGGGCAGATAATTGAGACAATGTCTTTTGTACATTTTCATGTCCCCCAACAATGGAATCATGAAACTCCTTCAGTAATTGTTGAATCAAGGCTGAGTGTGTTGGAATAACGAGTTTGTCATTCCAGTACTAGAACCCTCGTCTAATTTGCAACTTTCTCGAGTTTAACTCTGCCTCCGAAAAATCAGACTTAGGTTGACAATGCTGATCTTCCTGTTGTAACAACCCAATTTTTGACAGGTTTGGATCACTGTCAGTCATCAGGTGTCACCTCCCAGTAATCCTATAAAATTCTAGACTCGATAATATTTACTACCTATGAGCCTTTCGTACTAACAAAATCGCGTATGTTAGCTTATTTTTATCATATGCTTTTCTTAGTAAACCCGTTAGCAACAATCAAAACATCATCAGAGATATATAATATAAAGTAAATAGCAAACTAATGGCAAAATTAAAATAGCAACAAGATTACAGAAAAGCTTTTATACATATATATGTCTTAGGTTAGTTCATACAAACTTGACATGCTTAGCTATATATATATATATATATTTTTTTTTTTTTTCTTTCCTTTTGCCGCATTTCATTCAAAGGGTTGAAGGGAGATAGTGCATCAAGCTGTTCGCAAGGGCTAACTTGATCCTCTTCCCCAGGATCCCAGATGAGGAAACCCTAGGAGAGCCGCCGACTCCAACTACCGTCCATGTACGATCCCTACTAGATCTGACCAAGTACCCATCCTACCTCCTCTACGTTCTTGACAGCCCATCTTTGTCTCAGTAGAGTCTTTCAGTGGCATGTTTCGGTCCTCTTTCCCATTACTTAGAAAAAGTGAACCACCGGTTCAGGTACAAGAAACTATCATTACTTCCTGGACAATTAGACATCCAACCCGTAATCGCAACGACCCAATTACAAGAGCGGAGCTCTACCAACTGAGCTATATCCCCCCGAGCCAAGTGGAGCATGCATGAAGGAGTCAGTCTTCTATTCTTTTTCTTGGCGCAGCTAATACAATTGAAAACTTTTCAGAATACCTCGTTCATATAGAAAACCCCTAAACTGGTACCCAGACTAACAGAGAGAAGAAAATATCAAATTCTACCCCTCAAAAATGCTATAAAAGTGAGGGAAAGCAAAGTCTAAGGAATAAAGATCATCTATCCTACATTCTTCTCACCATCGAGGCACAAGTCTGTAGGCATCATCTCAGGACTAGTCTCGAGAATTTCCTGTAGGGTCCGAAAACACATGCTCCTCTGGTACCTATCTGAATAAAACTCCAGTGGTGGTAGACAAGTCGAGATCTTCCATCTGGAGGGGGGAAGGAAGGGGTGAAAACCTATATGGTTCTCAGTAAGGCAACATCGTGAAAAACACATCTCTCTCGTGAAACCTAGGATTCTGGCTCTATCGTAATAACTCGCTTGCTAAGTCTCTCGGCTACTTCCGCTGCGCGGCTCTGACATGACTCTATCTTGGCATCTTCCGTTGGGGTTAATATAGCTCTTTATGCTATTCTCTATGGCTATTGTTCCTAGTTTTACTATCTTAATCTAAATTTTGGAGAAATTGTAATTATACAACTTTAAAACACAAACAAGAATCAGAGAATAGAAAATTAACAAGAAGCAGATAGCACGTAGTAGAAAGAATGAACAGTAAATAATCACAATCAAATGCGCAACCAATTTATGATGCATGCCTGTTCCTAGTGTAGGCCATGAGCTCATGCGTCGGTTGTCTACCCGCAACCCGACGTTACTCGGGGCGAACCCTGAATATGGTCTCTTTACTGTGTCAGTCAGACACAATTATCATCATGAGCGAACCCATGTCAGTTAGGATGTCTTGGCATCACGATAAGAAATAGTGCTATCAGTTAGGCGAACATTCCCGCATTAGCAATCTTAAGCTATCAGTCAGACGGGCACTTTCACAATAGCAATTTGGCACAAGGCCCATTCAACATACATTATGCTATCAGTTAGACAGACATTCTCGCATTAGCAATCTTAGGCTATCAGACAGGCGGGTACTTTCGCATTAGCACTTTGGCACAAAGGCCAATTCAAACCAACAAACAGTTCTCATGAATCATTATCTATTCATGGTTTCTCATTTTCTTTCTTTTCATCATGCCTCTGCATCACCTTATAAATACGCATACCTCCGCATCACCATATAACTAAGCATACCTCATCATCACCATGTTACTAAGCATACCGCCGCATCACTTTTTAACTTTAAACCTTCCTAGGGACGACTTACATTCTTATTCATTTTCTTGACTTGTCTAGCCTATTACCTTCTTGGGGACTGGTCTTCTATTTAATAATTAATATAACAAACGGACTCAGATTCGTGCAAAATTTATGTCCACACATTTTTTTTGAACTCAAGTTTCTAAAGAACTAAGAATCATATTTTTCTGGGCAGTCTAACGCTAGATATTGAAGAAAAACCGAGACTGTTATTCTAGATTCTTGGAACAGTACATTGCTGTCTTGTTATGTGGTTTTTATGTTGTGAAAGCTTATGCACATACTATCTCTCTTGGTAAGGTCATTTTAGAGATCCTAATCTTTAGTTAGAATTAGGTTTTTCTGCATTTGCATTAGAATTGAATTTGAAAACAAATTCAGTAAAAATCTGCTACTACCATTAAGAAGATTTCAGAAAAATACAACAGACTATTCTGTTTTTGAAAAATCTACAATAAATTCAGTTCTAATCCGTTACTTCTAGATTTTAGTGAAGATACACTCTACACCGTTAAGGTTTAGGAAAAACAAGTTCAGATTCATAGCACCTCGTTTGGTTAATTAAATGTCAGTTGGAAGTGCTGCCCTGTTTTTAGTAATTGGTTCTGAATTTCCTGCGAACAACCTAGCTTCCAAGAGACATAACTAACTATACAAAATAGCTATGGACGTGAAATTTATACTCATTTAAAATAGACTTATAGATATGTAAAATATTTTTGGAAGCAACACAAAATATCAAATAAATCAAAAGTTCTAGCGGCTGGAAGTTGATACTGCAGAGCCAGAAAACCAAAAAATTTTACAGCAACCACTAATTTTCAAAAATTCACATCTTCCAAACCACTTGGCCAAATTCCCTGAAATTTTTATGGAGAAATCTTGACCTCTTGAAGTTTATTATAGAAATAATTTTGCTTGTAAAAACTGGCCAAATTGCTCCCAGAAATTATTTTAAGTTGCTGTCTAATCTATTTCAGAATTTCTTCAGCAAGGCTCCCTAATTTTCCATAACCAAATTTGATCCTCTAAGTTTCTAACTCATACCAATCAATAATTCTCATTACTCATTACCATATCTATATGAATTATGCCATAACTCCATCCAAGAGCCTTAGTTTCATATACATCAAGAATTTACACAATAAACATAACATGATTACACTTTCATAACATTAAAAATCTACACTACATCCAACAACAATAATTCAACCAGTTAACAGAATTTTCAGCAACATCAATCATGTTAGCTCATCATCATCAATCAAGATCACATCTAATAATTACCCATAGCCAATCTACAATCCCTTCCCTTACCTCTTTTAAAGTTCAAAATTCTATTTGTGCCTCTTCCTTAAATTAGAAGCCCTAACCACACGAAATTGAAGCTTCAGTCAGCCACATTTCATGACATCACTCTATTTTTCTTGTTGCTCTGATTGATGGAGAACAAGAAGAATTGGAAAGACACCTCCTTAACTTTCTTTTGGTGTCTGATAAACCACTATTTTATGGTTTATAATGTGTTTAATTGTGTGATTTTATCATGATTTGCTTATTCATATGATTAGCATGCATTTATATTTCCTTCCTAAAACTATTACATGATTAAAAACTTGTGTCCTAGAGACTTTTAATTATGTATTTTAATTCCCCTTTATTCCATTCGATGCCGTGATCTGTGTGTTAAGTGTTTCAGGCTTTATAGGGCATGAATGAATTGGAGATTGAAAAGGAAGCTTGCAAAAATGGAAGGAACACAAGAAATTGATGAGATGACCAGCGAGG
The DNA here is from genome assembly GCF_000816755.2 of Arachis ipaensis. Taxonomy (NCBI): domain Eukaryota; kingdom Viridiplantae; phylum Streptophyta; class Magnoliopsida; order Fabales; family Fabaceae; genus Arachis; species Arachis ipaensis. Next base: position 28,178,691 of record NC_029791.2, on the reverse strand, counting down.
AGTAACGCGGCCGCATGGCTCACGCGACCGCGCGAAAGAGAGGAAATCGCAGTGACGCGGCCCATGGCTCACGCAACCGCGCGGATTGGAATAGCATAAGTGACGCGGAGGCGTGGACGACGCGCCCGCGTGGCAAGCAAAACGCCGAATGACGCGTCCGCATGAATGACGTGATCGCGTGACGTGCGCGATCTGCATAATCTGCAGAATTCGCTGGGGGCAATTTTGGGCCCTGTTTTGACCTAGTTTTCGGCCCAGAAAAGCAGACTAGAGCCAGAGAACATGCAGAAACGAAAAACAACATTCATTCTACACAGTTTTTAGTTTTTAGATCTAGTTTTACTCCTCCTCTAGGTTTTCTCTCTACACATTCATAGTTCTTAGGATTTTATTTTCTATTGCTCTTTGCATTAGGATATTGAGAAGAGTTATTACCTCATCAAGACTTCGTCATTCTAGTTCGTTTTCTTTACTTGGCTTTACTCTTCCATGTCCTTTAATTTACTCAATTTTACTATTGGATTATTTTAGAATTTATTAATACAAGAGTTACCTTTATTTTAATTGATTCCTTTGAGTTTTATTTATCATGTCTTCCTTTAATTCCCTTTCCTATGTTATGAGTTCTACATTCACAATGAGCGAGTAGTTCCCTAACTTGATGGGGAGTTGATTGAAAGGAACCTTGAAGTTGGGATGCTTAAAAGAAAAATTATAATTAGGTTTACTGTTGGGATGCTCTCTAGTCACTGACTCTAATCCTTTTCAATTGAGCGGATTGGAACTTGTGAATAGAAACAGCATTCCAACTTGTTTGACTTTCTCTTACCTAGTAAGGGATAACTAAACAGAACAACCTTCAATTATCAATTAATCTTGAGAGCACTGCAACAAGAATAGGGCTTCCAACTAATCTACTTCCAGTCAAGGCTTTTATTTAAATTACTTAATTTCTCCAATTTAATTTCCCGTTCGTTCAACTCAAACTCTTTTTGAAAACATCTGATTAATAAAATAGCACACCTTTCTGCAACTCGTTGGGAGACGACCTAGGATTTATACTCCCAGTATTTTTATTTTAATTTTTGTGACACCCTTCTAAATTGATAAGCAGATTTCTGGTTGGTTAAGAACTATACTTGCAACGCATATTTTATAACAATTCTTGACTTGCCAATATCCGCCACGTCAATTTTTGGCGCCGTTGCTGGGGAGTTGCAATAGAGTGCTAAAGTTATTAATTGGAATTTATTTATTTGCATTTTATTTTATCTTGCTACTATGAGCTGCTTGTTTCTTTCGCTAGATGACGCGTTCACTTCCTGATCCAAGCTTGTCAGTATTCGATCCTGAGATTGAAAGAACTATTTCACAAATAAGGCAAGCTCGGTGTCAGTTAGTCCTCTCTGAGGGCGGATCTGAAACGTCATTTGAGGAAGAAACCAGCCCCCGTTCTACTGATTCGGTTGATTTACGTGTAGGTGACATGGCAGAACCTAGGAGAGTTACTATCCAGGAGGCTAGAGCCCCTGATTTTACAATGCAACCGTTTCAAGCGCATCACCCAGCGGTGGCTACAGACTTTGAAATAAAGACTGTACTGCTCAATTTGATGCCCAAGTTTCATGGCTTACCTGCTCAAGAGCCTATCAAGCACCTGAGAGATTTTCAAGCAGCCTGTTCTACTGTCAGGCGTGATGGTGCAGATGAAACTTCAATTTTGTTGAAAGCTTTTCCGTTCTCTCTTGAGGGAAAGGCAAGAGAGTGGTACTACACTCAACCCACAGCAACTGTATCCGACTGGGATACACTTAGAAGAGAATTCTTGGAAAAGTTCTTTTCACCTGAAGTTACTGATAAACTGAGGAAAGACATTTCCATGATTGTTCAGGACAAATCCGAGACTCTCTATGAATACTGGGAGCGCTTAAATAATCTTCTGGAAGTATGTCCCCACCATATGATTGACAAGATAGTGTTACTCGGTTACGTCATGTAGGGCATGAGGCCCCAAGATAAGACCACATTGAAAAGTGCTAGCAATGGGTCTATGAAAAAGTATAAGACCACTGATGAGGCATGGCAATTGATCAGCGACTTAGCTGAATCTACTCGGAATCACAGGCAGAAACATGGCCGTTCAAAAGCCATTGCAGAAGTATCCTCTAGCAGAGAGACTGCTGCTCTAACTCAGAGTATCTGTGAAATGACCAACTTACTGAAGCAGATGCAATTGAATCAACAACAAGTTCAGTAAGCTCAACCTTCTCCACCACAGCAAAGCCAACAGTTAGTCCCACAGAGAGTTTGTGGAGTTTGTGCTGATTATAGCCATTATACTGACGAATGTCTGCAGCTCTAACAGGAAGACAACACCGTGGCAGCCACTCATAACTTCTATGACCGTCCCAACCAAGGGTACAATCAAGGTGGCAATTACAGCCATGGATGGCAGGACAATTCTAACCAAAATTGGAGAGACAACAACAACAGAGGAGCAGAACCAGAACCAGCCTTACAGAGCACCTCACCTGAGGCAATCCCAAGGACCACAGAATAACCAACAGCAGACCTCTCAACTTACTTATCCTTCCTCATCTTCTAATGATGACTTACTACAATCTATTGATCAGAGACAACAGACCATGGAAAATAACCTTTATGCTACACTAAATGGTCTGAACTCTACCCTGCAAGCTCTTGTCTCACAGATTGGATCGATGAATAACTCCAATAACCAGCCTTTGAGCTCCAGTGGAATTCTCTCTCAACCATTACCCAATCCAAAGGGTGGTATTAATGCCATCACTCTAAGGTCCGAAACCACACTATAGGAGAGGAATCAGGAGGATCCAAGCCCACCAGAAAACGCCTCAACTGAAGAGGTAGTGGAAATAGAAGATGTTGAAGAGGAAGAGGACATACAGGACATAGCTGAAAAAGAAGAAATCCAACCACAAGAAGAAGCACCACAGGGCGCAGATACTGCAGAAGACACCACTCCCATTCCATTTCCACAACTTGCAAGAAAGCCCAAGAAGCAGCTGGAACCTGATCCCAAAATGGTAGAGATATTCAAAAAGGTTGAGGTAACTGTTCCTCTTTTTGATGTTATTCAACAGGTACCTAAATATACAAAGTTTCTAAAAGATTTATGTATACATAAGGACAAAATTAATGAATTAGAAACTATTCCTTTAGGTAGTTCCATATCTGCTTTAATGGGAGGTTTACCTGAAAAGTGTAGTGACCCAGGTCCATATATGGTTAATTGTACTATTGGTGGTGTAGTATTTTCTGACTGCATGTGTGATTTAGGAGCATGTGTGAGTATAATGCCTTTGTCTATATATGATATTTTGAGGCTCCCTCCCTAAAAAAGGTCGGCAGCTCGTTTTGTGTTAGCAGATAAAAGCATTATTACAGTGGCTGGAGTTGCTGAAGATGTATTAGTGGGCATTAAGGGGCTCACATTTCCCATTGATTTTTATATCCTGGAGATGCCCCAAAATGACTCAGAGAAGCCATCATCAATCCTACTCGGAAGACCATTCCTGAAGACCTCGAAGTTCAAATTAGATGCTTTTTCAGGAACATACTCTTTTGAAATAGATGGCCGAGTAGTAATCTTCAATCTAAATGGAGTTATGAGGCATCCTTCGGAGGATCATTCTATCCTCCAGTGTGACATTATAGATGAAACCGTAGCTGAAGTTCACCAGGAGGAATTTGAAGAGAAGTACATAGGACAAGGTCCAAGTGTGGGACATTCTCAGAGGACAATGACAGTACTTTACCATTGTCACCAGCTCCAGACAACCCAGAGCCTGACCACGATCAGAAGTTAGAATTAAAACCCCTTCCTCCACACCTCAAATATGCTTACCTTGAAGACGAGCAGAAGTTTCCAGTTATCATTGCAAGGGAACTCACTTTTCAACAGGAAGAGCAGTTACTTAGTGTGCTGAGGAGGCACAAGAAGGTGGTGCGCAGAAATCGTGACGGTTCCATTCCTTGGTAACTGATGAGCGGATAATTTATACACTTTTTGGCATTGTTTTTAGTATGTTTTTAGTAGAATCTAGTTACTTTTAGGGATATTTTCATTAGTTTTTGTGTTAAATTCACATTTCTGGACTTTACTATGAGTTTGTGTGTTTTTCTGTGATTTCAGGTACTTTCTGGCTGAAATTGAGGGACTTGAGCAAAAATCAGATTCAGAGGTTGAAGAAGGACTGCTGATGCTGTTGGATTCTGACCTCCTTGCACTCAAAATGGATTTTCTGGAGCTACAGAACTCAAAATGGCGCGCTTCCATTTGCATTGGAAAGTAGACATCCAGGGCTTTCCAGAAATATATAATAATCTATACTTTGCCCAAGTTTAGACGACGCAAACTGGCGTTCAACGCCAGCTCTCTGCCCAATTCTGGCGTCCAGCGCCAGAAACAAGTTGCAAAGTGGAGTTCAACGCCCAAACTGGCACAAAAGCTGGCGTTCAACTCCAAGAATAACCTCTGCACGTGTAACACTCAAGCTCAGCCCAAGCACACACCAAGTGGGCCCCAGAAGTGAATTTATACATCAATTACTTATTTCTGTAAACCCTAGTAGCTAGTTTATTATAAATAGGACCTTTTACTATTGTATTAGACATCTTTGGTCTCAGTTTTAATCCATTGTTCATCTTAGGAGACTATTGATCATGTTTAGGGGGCTGGCCATTCGGCCATGCCTGGACCTTTCACTTATGTATTCTCAACGGTAGAGTTTCTACACTCCATAGATTAAGGTGTGGAGCTCTGCTGTTCCTCATGAATTAATGCGAAGTACTACTGTTTTCTATTCAATTCAACTCTTTCCACTTCTAAGATATTCATTCGCACTTCAACCTGAATGTGATGAACGTAACAATCATCATCATTCCCTATGAACGCGTGCCTGACAACCACTTCCGTTCTACATTAGACTGAATGAGTATCTCTTAGATCTCTTAATTAGAATCTTCGTGGTGTAAGCTAGAATGATGGTGGCATTCAAGAGAATTCGAAAAGTCTAAACCTTGTCTGTGGTATTCCGAGTAGGATTCAATGATTGAGTGACTGTGATGAGCTTCAAACTCGCGAGTGCTGGGCGTAGTGACAGACGCAAAAGGAGGGTGAATCCTATTCCAGCATGATCGGGAACCTCAGATGATTAGCCATGCCGTGACAGGGCATCTTGGACCATTTTCACAAGAGGAGGGGATGTAGCCACTGACAACGGTGATGCCCTTGCATAAAGCCAGCCATAGAAAGGAGTAAGACTGATTGGATGAAGATAGCAGGAAAGTAGAGGTTCAGAGGAACGATTGCATCTCCATACGCTTATCTGAAATTCTCACCAATGATTTACATAAGTATTTCTATCCTTCTTTTATTATTAAATTTCGAAAACCCCATTACTATTTTATATCCGCCTGACTGAGATTTACAAGGTGACCATAGCTGCTTCATACCAACAATCTTCGTGGGATTCGACCCTTACTCACGTAAGGTATTACTTGGACGACCCAGTGCACTTGCTGGTTAGTTATGCGAAGTTGTGAAGATATGTTGAGACCATGGTTCTGTGCATCCGTTTTTGGTGCCATCGCCAGGGAATCAATTTCGAACAATAATTCACAACCTGAGTAACAATTTCGCATACCAAGTTTTTGGCGCTGTTGCCGGGGATTGTTCCAGTTTGGACAACTGACGGTTCATCTTGTTGCTCATATTGGGTAACTTTCTTTTCGTTTTCTTTTCAAAAAAGTTTTCAAAAAAATTTTTCAAAAATCTCTCAAAAATTTCTCCTTTGTTTTCGAAAAAATTTTTAAAATAAAAAAATGTTTTCAAAAATATATTTTTCTTCAGATTTTTTAAGAATGAATTCTAGTGTTTCATGAAACATGTTGAATCCTATCTGGCTGTAAAGCCATACCCAAACTGCTTTGGGATTGGTCTTCAACTAATCACCTCAATGGATGTAATTTACATACTAAAGCTTGGCTGGCTATTAAGCCATGCCTGACCCTTTGATTGGAGCTTTAGACTAAAGAGCATAAGATTCCTGAAATTCATATTAAAAATTTTGGAATCTTTATTTTTCTTTTTCAAATTGATTTTCGAAAAATATAAAATAAAAATACAAAAAAAATTAGAAAATCATAAAAATAAAAAATATTCTTTTTGTGTTTCTTGTTTGAGTCTTGAGTCATGTTATAAGTTTGGTGTCAATTGCATGTTCATCTTGCATTTTTCGAAAAAATTCTTGCATTCATAGTATTCTTCATGATCTTTAAGTTGTTCTTGGTAAGTCTTCTTGTTTGATCTTTGCATTTGCATGTTTTGTGTCTTTTCTTGTTTTTCATATGCATTCCTGAATTCTTTATGTCTAAGCATTAAAGAATTCTAAGTTTGGTGTCTTGCATGTTTTCCTTGCATTAAAAATTTTTCAAAAATGTGTTCTTGATGTTCATCATGATCTTCATAGTGTTCTTGGTGTTCATCTTGACATTTATAGCATTCTTGCATGCATTCATTGTTTTGATCCATAACTTTCATGCATTGCATCATTTTTCTTGTTTTTCTCTCTCATCATAAAAATTCAAAAAATAAAAAAAATATCTTTTCCTTTTTCTCTCTTAAAATTTCGAAAATTAGATTTGACTTTTTCAAAAAATTTTTAAAATCAAGTTGTTTCTTATGAGTCAAATCAAATTTTCAATTTAAAAATCTTATCTTTCTCAAAACCTTTTTCAAAAATCAAATCTTTCTCATTTTTTTTAGTTATTTTTGAAAATTCCAAAAATATTTTTCAAAAATCTTTTTCTTAATTTTACATCATATTTTCGAAAATAACATCATCAATTAATGTTTTGATTCAAAAATTTCAAGTTTGTTACTTGCTTGTTAAGAAAGATTCAAACTTTAAGTTTTAGAATCATATCTTGTGATTTCTTGTGAATCAAGTCATTAATTGTGATTTTAAAAATCAAATCTTTTTCAAAAAATAATTTCAAAAATATCTTCTTATCTTATCTTTTTCAAAAATTTGATTTCAAAATATCTTTTCTAACTTCCTAACTTCTTATCTTTTCAAAATTTGTTTCAACTAACTAACTAACTTTTTGTTTGTTTCTTACCTTTTTCAAAACTACCTAACTAACTCTCTCTCTCTAATTTTCGAAAATATCTTCCCCCTTTTTCAAAATATCTTTTTAATTAACTAATTATTTTAATTTTTGATTTTAATTTTCGAAAACTACTAACCTTTTTCAAAAACTATTTTCGAAAATCACTCACCCTTTTTTCAAAATAATTTTCGAAAATTCTTCTCCCTCATCTCCTTCTATTTATTTATTCATCTACCAACATCTCTTCCTCACATCACTCACCAAATTCGAACCCCCTCTTCTATCTGTGTTCGAATTTTTTCTCCTTCTCTTCTTCTACTAACAATAAGGAACCTCTTTACTGTGACATAGAGGATTCCTCTTCTTTTCTTTTTCTCTTCTCTTTCTTATGAGCAGGGACAAAGAAAAAGGCATTCTTGTTGAAGATGATCCAGAACCTGAAAGGACTCTGAAGAGGAAACTAAGAGAAGCTAAATTACAACAATTCAGAGACAACCTTATTGAAAATTTCGAACAAGTAAAAGAGATGGCAGCCGAACCCAACAATAATAATGCAAGGAGAATGCTTGGTGACTTTACTATACCTAATTCCAATTTACATGAAAGAAGCATCTCCATTCCTACCATTGGAGCAAACAATTTTGAGCTGAAACCTCAGCTAGTTTCTCTGATGCAGCAGAACTGCAAGTTTTATGGACTTCCATCTGAAGATCCTTTTCAGTTCTTAACTGAATTCTTGCAGATCTGTGATACTGTTAAGACTAATGGACTAGATCCTGAAGTCTACAGGCTCATGCTTTTCCCTTTTGCTGTAAGAGACAGAGCTAGAATATGGTTGGACTCTCAACCCAGAGATAGCCTGAACTCTTGGGATAAGCTGGTCACGGATTTCTTAGCCAAGTTCTTTCCTCCTCAAAAGCTGAGCAAGCTTAGAGTGGATGTTCAAACCTTCAGATAGAAAGAAGGTGAATTCCTCTATGAAGCTTGGAAAAGATACAAAACAGTTGACCAAAAAGTGTCCTTCTGACATGCTTTCAGAATGGACCATCCTAGATATATTCTATGATGGTTTATCTGAACTATCAAAGATGTCATTGGATACTTCTGCAGGTGGATCCATTCACCTAAAGAAAATGCCTGCAGAAGCTCAAGAACTCATTGACATGGTTGCTAATAACCAGTTCATGTACACTTCTGAGAGGAATCCTGTGAGTAATAGGACGCCTATGAAGAAGGGAGTTCTTGAAATTGATACTCTGAATGCCATATTGGCTCAGAATAAAATATTGACTCAGCAAGTCAATATGATTTCTCAGAGTCTGAATGGAATGCAAGCTGCATCCAACAGTACTCAAGAGGCATCTTCTGAAGAAGAAGCTTATGATCCTGAGAACCCTGCAATAGCAGAGTTAAAATACATGGGTGAACCATATGGAAGCACCTATAATCCATCATGGAGAAATCATCCAAATCTCTCATGGAAGGATCAGCAAAAGCCTCAACAAGGCTTTAATAATGGTGGAAGAAACAGGTTTAGCAATAGCAAGCCTTTTCCATCATCCACTCAGCAACAGACAGAGAATTCTGAGCAGAATCCATCTAGCTTAGCAAATCTAGTCTCTGATCTATCTAAGGCCACTGTGAGTTTCATGAATGAAACAGGATCCTCCATTAGAAATTTGGAAGCACAAGTGGGCCAGCTGAGTAAAAGGATCACTGAAATCCCTCCTAGTACTCTCCCAAGCAATACAGAAGAAAATCCAAAAGGAGAGTGCAAGGCCATTGACATAA
>NC_029791.2:28163557-28169601 GCF_000816755.2 Arachis ipaensis | reverse complement strand
TGTTTATTTATCTAATTTTCAGTGTTTTTCATGTTTTATTAGGTTCATGATCATGTGGAGTCACAAAATAAATATAAAAATTGAAAACGGAATCAAAAACAGCAGAAGAAAAATCACACCCTGGAGGAAGACCTCACTAGCGTTTAAACGCCAGTAAGAAGCATGTTTTGGGCGTTCAACGCCAGAACAAAGCATGGTTCTGGCGCTGAACGCCAGAAATGGGCAGTATCTGGGCGTTTGAACGCCAGAAATGCACCCTAGAGAAGAGCTGGCGCTGAACGCCCAGAACAAGCATGGTTCTGGCGTTCAACGCTAGAAATGGGCAATAAATGGGCGTTCAACGCCCAGAACAAGCACCAATCTGGCGCTGAACGCCCAGAGTTGTGTGCAAAGGCATTTTACATGCCTAATTTGGTGCAAGGTTGTAAATCCTTAAGCACCTCAGGATCTGTGGACCCCACAGGATCACCTCAGGATCTGTGGACCCCACAGGATCCCCACCTACCTCCACTCACTTCTTCTCACCCCTCTTTCACACAATCCCATAAACACTCTTCCCCAAAACCCTTCACCAATCACCTCAATTTCTCTTCCCCATCACCTCTTCACCACTCACATCCATCCACTCTTCCCCATAAACCTACCTCACAAACTCCACATACCTTCAAAATTCAAAATCAATTTCCCACCCAAACCCACCCTATTTGGCCGAAACTAACACCCTTCCCCCCCACTATATAAAGCCCTCCATTCTTCTTCATTTTTACACAACACAACCCCCTCTTCTCTTCTTGGCCGAAACACAACTCATTCTCCCTCTCCTCTATTTCTTCTTCTTCTTCATCTATTCTTTTTTCTCTTGCTCGAGGGCGAGCAAAATTCTAAGTTTGGTGTGGTAAAAGCATAAGCTTTTTGTTTTTCCATTACCATTGATGGCACCTAAGACCGGAGAATACTCTAGAAAAGGGAAAAGGGAAGACAAAAGCTTCCACCTCCGAGTCATGGGAGATGGAAAGGTTCATCTCCAAAGCTCATCAAGACCACTTCTATGATGTTGTGGCCAAGAAGAAGGTGATCCCCGAGGTCCCTTTCAAACTCAAGAAAAATGAGTATCCGGAGATCTGATATGAAATCCAAAGAAGAGGTTGGGAAGTTCTAACAAACCCCATCCAACAAGTCGGCATCCTAATGGTTCAAGAGTTCTATGCCAATGCATGGATCACTAGGAACCATGATCAAAGTAAGAACCCGAATCCAAAGAATTATGTTACAATGGTTCGGGGGAAATACTTAGATTTTAGTCCGGAAAATGTAAGGTTGGCGTTTAACTTGCCCATGATGCAAGGAGATGAATGCCCCTACACTAGAAGGGTCAACTTTAATCAAAGGTTAGACCAAGTCCTCATGGACATATGTGTGGAAAGAGCTCAATGGAAGATTGACTCCAAAGGCAAGCCGGTTCAACTAAGAAGATTGGACTTCAAGCCTGTGGCTAGAGGATGGTTGGAATTCATCCAACGCTCCATCATCCCCACAAGCAACCGATCTGAAGTTATTGTGGATCGGGCCATCATGATTCATAGCATCATGATTGGAGAGGAAGTAGAAGTTCATGAATACAGGACTTTAATTGGCGTGCTTCCAATTGCATTGGAAAGTAGACATCCAGGGCTTTCCAGAAATATATAATAGTTCATACTTTGCCCAAGTTTAGATGACGCAAACTGGCGTTCAACGCCAGCTCTCTGCCCAATTCTGGCGTCCAGCGCCTGAAACAAGTTGCAAAGTGGAGTTCAACGCCCAAACTGGCACAAAAGCTGGCGTTCAACTCCAAGAATGACCTCTACACATGTAACACTCAAGATCAGCCCAAGCACACACCAAGTGGGCCCCGGAAGTGGATTTATACATCAATTATTTATTTCTGTAAACCCTAGTAGCTAGTTTATTATAAATAGGACCTTTTACTATTGTATTAGACATCTTTGGTCTCAGTTTTAATCCATTGTCCATCTTAGGAGACTATTGATCACGTTTAGGGGGCTGGCCATTCGGCCATGCCTGGACCTTTCACTTATGTATTCTCAACGGTAGAGTTTCTACACTCCATAGATTAAGGTGTGGAGCTCTGCTATTCCTCATGAATTAATGCGAAGTACTACTGTTTTCTATTCAATTCAACTCATTCCGCTTCTAAGATATTCATTCGCACTTCAACCTGAATGTGATGAACGTGACAATCATCATCATTCCCTATGAACGCGTGCCTGACAACCACTTCCGTTCTACATTAGACTGAATGAGTATCTCTTAGATCTCTTAATCAGAATCTTCGTGGTGTAAGCTAGAATGATGGCGGCATTCAAGAGAATCCGAAAAGTCTAAACCTTGTCTGTGGTATTCCGAGTAGGATTCAATGATTGAATGACTGTGACGAGCTTCAAACTCGCAAGTGCTGGGTGTAGTGACAGACGCAAAAAGAGGGTGAATCCTATTCCAGCATGATCGGGAACCTCAGATGATTAGCCATGCCATGACAGGGCATCTTGGACCATTTTCACAAGAGGAGGGGATGTAGCCACTGACAACAGTGATGCCCTTGCATAAAGCCAGCCATAGAAAGGAGTAAGACTGATTGGATGAAGATAGCAGGAAAGCAGGGGTTCAGAGGAACGATTGCATCTCCATACGCTTATCTGAAATTCTCACCAATGATTTACATAAGTATTTCTATCATTCTTTTATTATTAAATTTCGAAAACCCCATTACTATTTTATATCTGCCTGACTGAGGTTTATAAGGTGACCATAGCTGCTTCATAACAACAATCTCCGTGGGATTCGACCCTTACTCACGTAAGGTATTACTTGGACGACCCAGTGCACTTGCTGGTTAGTTATGCGAAGTTGTGAAGATATGTTGAGACCATGGTTCTGTGCATCCATTTTTGGTGCCATCGCCAGGGAATCAATTTCGAACAATAATTCACAACCTGAGTAACAATTTTGCATACCAGTAACGGCGCTGAAAACTTTATACGCACGTTCATAATCTTAATTCTTTGTCACAACTTCGCACAACTGACCAGCAAGTGTACTGGGTCGTCCAAGTAATAAACCTTATGTGAGTAAGGGTCGATCCCACGGAGATTGTCGGCTTGAAGCAAGCTATGGTCACCTTGTAAATCTCAGTCATGCGGATTCAAATGTATTAAGAGATTATAGTGTACTAAAAGATAATTAAAATAGGATAGAGATACTTATGTAATTCATTGATGAGAGTTTCAGCATGGCTAATCATCTGTCGGTTCTCGATCATACTGGAATAGGATTTACTATCCTTTTGCGTCTGTCACTACGCTCAACACTCGCGAGTTTGAAGCTCGTCACAGCCATCCCTTCCCAGATCCTACTCGGAATACCACAGACAAGGTTTAGACTTTCCAGATCTCAAGAATGGCCATCCATGGGTTCTAACTTATACCACAAAGATTCTAATATCTCGGACTTGGTCCCCTGTATTAGATATCCAAGAGATATTCATTCTAGCTTGTTTGCTTATAGAACGGAAGTGTTTGTCAGGCACGCGTTCATAAGTGAGAATGATGATGAGCGTCACATAATCATCACATTCATCATGTTCTTGGGTGCGAATGGATATCTTAGAGAAGGAATAAGCTTGAATTGAATAGAAAAATAGTAGTACTTTGTATTAATTCACGAGGAACAGCAGAGCTCCACACCTTAATCTATGGTGTGTAGAAACTCTACCGTTTGAAAATACATAAGTGATAATGGTCCAGGCATGGCCGAATGGCCAGCCCCCATGAAAGTCTAAGATAGCATAAAACTAATCAAAGATCCCTTACAAAGATAGTAAAAAGTCCTATTTATACTAAACTAGTTACTAGAGTTTACAGAAATGAGTAAATGATGCAGAAATCCACTTCTGGGACCCACTTGGTGTGTGCTTGGGCTGAGCATTGAGCTTTACACATGTAGAGGTCTTTCTTGGAGTTGAACGCCATTTTGTAACCTGTTTCTGGCGTTTAACTCCACTTTGCAACCTGTTTCTGGCGTTTGACTCCAGAACGCAGCATGGAACTGGCGTTCAACGCCAGTTTACATCGTCTATCCTTAATCAAAATATGGACTATTATATATTGCTGGAAAGCTCTGGATGTCTACTTTCTAACGCAATTGAGAGCGCGCCATTTGGAATTTTGTAGCTCCAGAAAATCCACTTTGAGTATAGGGAGGTCAGAATCCAACAGCATCTGCAATCCTTCTCCAACCTCTGAATCTGATTTTTGCTCAAGTCCCTCAATTTCAGCCAGAAAATACCTGAAATCATAGAAAAATACACAAACTCATAGTAAAGTCCAGAAATGTGAATTTTAATTAAAAACTAATAAAAATATACTAAAAACTAACTAAATCATATTGAAAACTATGTAAAAACAATGCCAAAAAGCGTATAAATTATCCGCTCATCACAACACCAAACTTAAATTGTTGCTTGTCCCCTAGCAACTAAAAATCAAATAGGATAAAAAGAAGAGAATATAGTATAGATTCTAAAATATCAATGAAACTTAGCTCTAATCAGATGAGCGGGACTTGTAGCTTTTTGCCTCTTGAATAGTTTTGGCATCTCGCTTTATCCATTGAGGTTCAGAATGATTGGCATCTATAGGAACTTAGAATTCAGATAGTGTTATTGATTCTCCTAGTTCAGTATGTTGATTCTTGAACACAACTATTTTATGAGTCTTGGCCGTGGCCCTAAGCACTTTGTTTTCCAGTATTACCACCGGATACATAAATGCCATAGACACATAACTGGGTGAACCTTTTCAGATTGTGACTCAACTTTACTAAAGTCCCCAATTAGAGGTGTCCAGGGTTCTTAAGCACACTCTCTTTTTTTTTTGCTTTGGACCTTGACTTTAACCGCTCAGTCTCAAGTTTTCACTTGACACATTCACGCCACAAGCACATAGTTAGGGATAACTTGGTTTAGCCGCTTAGGCCATGATTTTATTCCTTTAGGCCCTCCTATCCACTGATGCTCAAAGCCTTAGATCCCTTTTTTTTTATTACCCTTGCCTTTTGATTTTAAGGGCTATTGGCTTTTTGCTCTTGCCTTTTGGTTTAAAGAGCTTTTGGCTTTTTCTGCTTGCTTTTTCTTTTTCTTTCTCTTTTTTTTCGCCATTTTTTTCTGCAAGCTTTTGTATTCACTGCTTTTTCTTGCTTTAAGAATAATTTTTATGATTTTTCAGATTATCAAATAACATGTCTCCTTTTTCCTTATTCTTCAAGAGCCAACATATTTAACATTCATAAACATCAACTTCAAAAGACATATGCACTGTTCAAGCATTCATTCAGAAAACAAAAAGTATTGTAACCACATCAAAATAATTAAACTAGTTTCAAGGATGAATTCGAAGCTATGTACTTCTTGTTCTTTTGTAATTAAAACATTTTTCATTCAAGAGAGGTGATGGATTCATATTCATAACTTTAAGGCATAGACACTTAGACACTAATGATCATGTAATAAGACACAAATATAAATAAACATAAAGCTTAGAAATAAAAAAACAGGAAAATAAATAAGCAAGGAGATTAAGGAATGAGTCCACCTTAGTGAGGGTGGCGTCTTCCTCTTCTTGAAGAACCAATGGTGCTCTTGAACTCCTCTATGTCTCTTCCTTGTCTTTCTTGCTCCTCCCTCATAGCTCTTTGATCTTCTCTAATTTCATGGAGGATGATGGAGTGCTCTTGGTGCTCCACCCTTAGTTGTCCCATGTTGGAACTTAATTCTCCTAGGGAAGTGTTGACTTGTTCCCAATAGATTTGTGGAGGGAAGTGCATCCCTTGAGGCATCTCAGGGATTTCATGGTGAGGAATCTCCTCATGCTCATGTTGAAGTCCATGATCTCTTGTTTGCTCCATCCTTTTCTTAGTGATGGGCTTATCCTCTTCAATGAGGATATCTCCCTCTATGTCAATTCCAACTGAATTGCAGAAATTGCAGA
>NC_029791.2:28160945-28163364 GCF_000816755.2 Arachis ipaensis | reverse complement strand
TTGAATGGGGTTAGTGAGAACTTCCCAACCTCTTCTTTGAATCTCAAGTCGGATCTCCGGATACTCATTCCTTTTGAGCTTGAAAGGAACCTCAGGGATCACTTTCTTCTTGGCCACAACTTCATAGAAGTGGTCTTGATGGACCTTTGAGATGAATCTCTCCATCTCCCATGACTCAGAGGTGGAAGCTTTTGCCTTCCTTTTCCTCTTTCTAGAGGTTTCTCTGGCCTTAGGTGCCATAAATGGTTATGAAAAAACAAAAAGCAATGCTTTTACCACACCAAACTTAAAATGTTTGCTCGTCCCCGAGAAAAAGAAGAAAGAAAGAAGTAGAAGAAGAAGAGAAATGGAGGAGAGGGAGAGAGAGTAGGTTTAGGCCAAGTGGAAGAAGATAGGGTTGTGTTGTGTGAAATAGAAGAAGGAATGAGGGGTTTATATAGAAGTAGGGAGGGGTTTAGGGTTCGGCCATTTAGGGTTGGGTTTGGGAGGGAAAATATTTTGAATTTGAAGGTAGGTGGGGTTTATGGGGAAGAAAAGATGGATGTGAGTGGTGAGAGGGTGATGGGGAAGAGTGATTGAAGTGATTGGTGAAGGGCATTTGGGGAAGAGAGTTATGAAAAGGTGTGAAGAGGAGAGAATAGGGTTAGGTGGGGATCCTGTGGGGTCCACAGATCCTGAGGTGTCAAGGATTTTTTATCCCTGTACCCTTTAGACGTGAAAAACGCCCTATACATGCAATCCTGGCATTTAACGCCAGACTGCTGCCTGTTTCTGGCGTTAAACGCCGCTTCCATGCTCTGTTCTAGCGTTTAACGCCAGGTAGATGCTTGTTTCTGGCGTTAAACGCCAGCTTGGTGCCTGTTTCTGGCGTTAAACGCCAGACAGATGCTTGTTTCTGGCGTTTAAACGCCAGACTGTTCTCCTCCTGGGTGTGCTATTTTTCATTCTATTTTTCATTCTGTTTTTTATTTTTCAGTAGTTTTTGTGACTTCACATGATCATCAACCTAAAGAAAACATAAAATAACAATAGAAAATAAATAAATATAACTAGATAACATTGGGTTGCCTCCCAACAAACGCTTCTTTAATGTCAATAGCTTGACAGTAAGCTCTCATGGAGCCTCACAGATGTTCAGAGAATTGTTGGAACCTCCCAACACCAAACTTAGAGTTTGAATGTGGGGGTTCAACACCAAACTTAGAGTTTGGTTGTGGCCTCCCAACACCAAACTTAGAGTTTGACTGTGGGGGCTTTGGTTGACTCTGCAGTGAGAGAAGCTTTTCATGCTTCCTCTCCATGGTTACAGAAGGAGATCATTGAGTTTTAAACACAAGGTTGTCCTCATTCAGTTGAAGGACTAATTCTCCTCTGTCCACATCAATAACAACTCTTACTGTGGCTAGGAAAGGTCTTCCAAGGATGATGGATTCGTCCTCATCCTTCCTAGTATCCAGGATTATGAAATCAGCAGGGATGTAAAGGCCTTCAACCTTTTCCAACACGTCCTCTACTAGTCCATAAGCCTGTTTTCGTGAGTTGTCTGCCATCTCTAATGAGATTCTGGCAGCTTGCACCTCAAAGATTCTCAGTTTCTCCATTACAGAGAGTGGCATGAGGTTTATCCCTGACCCAAGGTCACATATAGCCTTCTCAAAGGTCATGGTGCCTATGGTACAAGGTATTAAGAACTTTCCAGGATCCTGTTTCTTCTGAGGCAATCTCAGTTGATCCAGATCACTTAGTTCATTGATGAGCAAGGGAGGTTCATCTTCCCAAGTCTCATTACCAAATAATTTGGCATTCAGCTTCATGATTGCACCAAGGTACTTGGCAACTTGCTCTTCAGTAACATTTTCATTCTCTTCAGAAGAAGAATACTCATCAGAGCTCATGAATGGCATAAGGAGGTTCAATGGAATCTCTATGGTCTCTAGATGAGCCTCAGATTCTTTTGGTTCCTCAGAGGAAAACTCCTTATTGATTACTGGACATCCCAGGAGGTCTTCCTCACTAGGATTCATGTCCTCCTCCTCCCTTGTAGGTTCGGCCATGATGATTAAATCAATGGCTTTGCACTCTCTCTTTGGATTCTCTTCTGTATTGCTTGGGAGAGTACTAGGAGGGGTTTCAGTGACTCTTTTACTCAGCTGGCCCACTTGTGCCTCCAAATTTCTAATGGAGGATCTTGTTTCATTCATGAAACATAGAGTGGCCTTAGATAGATCAGAGACTATGTTTGCTAAGCTAGATGGATCCTGCTCAGAACTCTCTGTCTTTTGCTGAGTGGATGATGGAAAAGGCTTGCTATTGCTAAACCTGTTTCTTCCACCATTGTTTAAAGCCTTGTTGAGGCTTTTGTTGATCCTTCCATGAGAAATTTGGATGATTCCTCCATGAGGGATTATAGGTGTTTCCA
>NC_029791.2:28156468-28160772 GCF_000816755.2 Arachis ipaensis | reverse complement strand
TCAGGGCTTTCCAGCAATATATAATAGTCCATACTTTTCTCAAGGATAGACGACGTAAACTGGCGTTCAATGCCAGTTCTCTACCCAATTCTAGCGTCCAGCGCCAGAAAAGGATTAAAAGTTGGAGTTCAACGCCAGAAATGGATCCAAACCTGGCGTTGAACGCACAAAATAGCCTTATGCACGTGAATTACTTAAATCTCAGCCCCAGCACACACCAAGTGGGCCCCAGAAGTGGATCTCTATACCATCTGCTATAGTTTACTCATTTTCTGTAAACCTAGGCTACTAGTTTAGTATTTAAATAGCTTTTAGAGACTTATTTTGTATCTCATGACATTTTAGATCTAAACTTTGTACTCTTTGACGGCATGAGTCTCTAAACTCCATTGTTGGGGTGAGGAGCTCTGCTGTGTCTCAATGAATTAATGCAAGTATTTCTGTTTTCCACTCAAACACGCTTGTTCCTATCTAAGATGTTCATTCGCGCTTAACTGTGATGAAGGTGATGATCCGTGACACTCATCACCTTCCTCAAACCATGAACGTGTGCCTGACAACCACCTCCGTTCTATATCCGATTGAATGAATATCTCTAGATTCCTTAATCAGAATCTTCGTGGTATAAGCTAGAACTGATGGCGGCATTCATGAGAATCCGGAAAGTCTAAACCTTGTCTGTGGTATTCCGAGTAGGATTCTGGGATTGGATGGCTGTGACAAACTTCAAACTCACGAGTGCTGGGCGTAGTGACAGACGCAAAAGGATAGCAGATCCTATTCTGGTATGACTGAGAACCTGCAGATGATTAGCCGTGCGGTGATAGCGCACTTGGAATCTTTTCACTGGAAGGATGGATGGTAGCCATTGACAACGGTGATCCACCTACAAACATCTTGCCATAGGAGGACGTGCGTGCGTGAATCAGAAGACAGAGGAAAGCAGAGATTCAGAAGACAAAGCATCTCCAAAACTCCAACATATTCTCCATTACTGCATAACAAGTAACTTTTAATTCATGCTCTCCTGTTTATTCGCAATTCAACTGATAAACATAATTGACTTCCTGACTAAGATTTACAAGGTAACCATAGATTGCTTCAAACCAACAATCTCCGTGGGATTCGACCCTTACTCACGTAAGGTATTACTTGGACGACCCAATGCACTTGCTGGTTAGTGGTACGAGTTGTGAAAAGTGTAATTCACAATTCGTGCACCAAGTTTTTGGCGCTGTTGCCGGGGATTGTTCGTGTTTGGACAACTAACGGTTTATTTTGTTGCTTAGATTAGGAAAAATTTCTCTTTTTGTTTAGAGTCTCGTATTGTTGTCGTGCTAAAACTTTAGAATCCTTATTTTCTTGTTAAAATCTTTTTCAAAAATAATTTTTCTATTAAATCCTGTGCCAAATTTTAAGTTTGGTGTTTTCTTGTTGATTTCTCTGTGTTTTTCGAAAATTTTAGTTTGGTTTTCTAAAAGTTTTAAGTTTGGTGTTCTTCCTTCGTGTTCTTGTGTTCTTGTGAATCTTCAAAGTGTTCTTGAGTTTTCCTTGTGTCTTGATCTTAAAATTTTTAAGTTTGGTGTTCCTTAGTGTTTTTTTCTTAAAAAAATTTTTCGAAAACAAGGAGCATCAGATCTAAAAATTTTAAATCTTGTGCTATCTTATTGTTTTCTCTCTCTTCTTTAAATTCAAAAATATCTTTTCTCTCTGTTTTAAAAGCAAATTTTCGAAATCTATTTCTAAAATTCAGATTTTTTATTTCAAAAATTTAAAACCTTTTTCAAAAATCATCATATCTTTTTCAAAACTTCCTAACCACTTTCTCTCTCCTCAGTTTTTCGAAAATTTTCACTCATTTTTATTTATTTTAATTTGATTTATTTTGTTTTCGAAATAAATAAATAATTAAATAAATAAAAATATTTTTTCTATTTTACATCATCTCCCTTTCTCCATCATGGACCTAAGTGGAAATGAGCAGTCCAGGAGGACTCTGGGGTCATATTCTAACCCCTCCACTGCTTCATATGGGAGTAGCATCTGCATACCCTCCATTGGAGTCAGTAGCTTTGAGTTGAATCCTCAACTCATTATCATGGTGCAGCAAAATTGTCAGTATTCCGGTCTTCCACAGGAAGAACCTACAGAGTTTCTGGCACAGTTTTTACAAATTGCTGACACAGTACATGATAAGGAAATAGATCAGGATGTCTACAGACTATTACTGTTTCCATTTGCTGTGAAAGATCAAGCTAAGAGGTGGTTAAATAACCAACCTAAGGCCAGCATAAGGACATGGAAACAGCTGACAGAAAAATTCCTGAATCAATACTTTCCCCCAAAACGGATGACACAGCTAAGGCTGGACATCCAAGGCTTTAAACAAGGAGAGAGTGAATCTCTTTATGATACCTGGGAGAGATACAGAGAGATGCTACGAAAATGGCCCTCTGAAATGTTTTCAGAGTGGGTTTAGTTAGACATCTTCTATTATGGACTTGCAGAAGGAGCTCAGATGTCTCTTGATTACTCAGCTGGTGGATCTATCCACATGAGAAAGACAATTGAAGAGGCTCAAGAGCTCATTGATACAGTTGCCAAGAATCAGCATCTGTACCAACTAAAATGCCAGAAATTTGGTGGAAGGCTGGCGCTGAATGCCCAGACCATGCTCAGGACTGGCGTTCAACGCCAGAAACAAGGCAGGATTAGCGTTCAACGCCAGAAATGGGCAAGGATCTGGCGTTGAATGCCCAAAATGGGCAAGATCTGGCGCTGAACGCTCAAAATGGGCACAATTCTGGCGTTCAAACGCCAGGAGCAGACAAGAAGCTGGCGTCCAGTTTCACTCCAGCTTCTAACTCTGGCACTCAATTGCCAGTGAGGGATCAGACACACACAAATGCTGATAACAACCCCTCTAAAAAGGCTTCTTCAACCACTTCTGTAGGCAATAAACCTACAGCAACTAAGGTTGAAGAATATAAAGCCAAGATACCTTATCCTCAAAAACTCCGGAAAGAGGAGCAGGATAAGCAATTTGCTCGCTTCGTAGATTACCTCAGGACTTTTGAAATAAAGATTTCAATTGCAGAAGCACTTGAGCAAATACCTTCTTATGCCAAGTTCATGAAAGAGATCTTGAGTCATAAAAAGGATTGGAGAGAAACAGAAAGAGTTCTCCTCACTGAAGAATGCAGTGCAGTCATTCTAATCGCAAAACCTCTAAGCAATCTGCTAGCTGCTGATACGCCATTTGTGTTTGACACAGAGTGCCTGCAGGCGTTTGAAACGCTGAAAGCTAAGCTGGTCACAGCACCAGTTATTTCTGCACCAGACTGGACAATACCATTTGAGCTAATGTGTGATGCCAGTGATCACGCCATTGGTGCAGTGTTGGGACAGAGGCATGACAAGCTTCTGCACGTCATTTATTACGCTAGTCGCGTTCTAAATGATGCCCAGAAAAATTACACAACCACAGAAAAAGAATTACTTGCAGTGGTTTACGCCATTGACAAGTTCAGATCATACCTAGTAGGATCAAAAGTGATTGTGTATACTGATCATGATGCTCTTAAATATCTACTCACAAAGCAGGATTCAAAACCCAGGCTCATCAGATGGGTGTTGCTTCTGCAAGAGTTTGATATAGAAATAAGAGACAGAAAAGGGACATAAAACCAAGTGGCTGATCATCTGTCCCAGATAGAGCCAGTAGAAGGGACGCCCCTCCCCTCTCTTGAGATCTCTGAGACTTTTCCGGATGAGCATTTATTTGCCATTCAGGAAACACCATGGTTTGCCGATATTGCAAACTATAAGGCTGCAAGGTTCATACCCAAGGAGTACAACAGGATACAAAAGAAGAAATTAATTACTGATGCAAAGTACTACTTGTGGGATGAACCCTATCTCTTTAAGAGATGTGCAGACGGAATAATCCGTAGGTGTGTGCCCAGAGAAGAGGCACAGAGGATCCTATGGCATTGCCATGGATCTCAATATGGAGGCCATTTCGGAGGTGAGCGAACAGCCACCAAGGTCCTCCAATGTGGCTTCTATTGGCCCACACTCTATAAAGATTCCCGAGAGTTTGTACGTAACTGTGACAGTTGCCAAAGAGCTGGTAATCTGCCTCATGGTTACGCCATGCCTCAACAAGGAATCTTGGAAATTGAGTTGTTTGACATATGGGGAATTGACTTCATGGGACCTTTCCCACCATCATACTCAAACACTTATATTCTGGTGGCAGTTGAATATGTATCAAAATGGGTTGAGGCCATTGCCACACCCAC
>NC_029791.2:28151987-28153249 GCF_000816755.2 Arachis ipaensis | reverse complement strand
TCTAATAGAGAATTAAAGAGAATCCTGGAACGGACAGTAAGTACCCGTAGAAATAATTGGGCACGGAGCTTGGATGATGCTCTGTGGGCTTACAGAACAGCATTCAAGACCCCTATAGGGACCTCTCCATACCAACTCGTGTATGGTAAGGCATGTCACCTGCCCGTGGAACTAGAACATAAAGCCTACTGGGCAACCAGATTCCTAAACTTTGATGCCAAATTAGCAGGAGAAAAATGATTGCTCCAGCTAAATGAGCTAGAGGAATTCAGATTCACAGCTTTCAAAAATGCCAAGCTTTATAACGAGAAATAAAAAAAGTGGCATGACAGAAAGCTGTCATCTAGAATCTTTGAACCAGGACAGAAGGTTCTGTTGTTTAACTCTAGACTCAGGCTATTCCCCGGGAAACTGAAATCCCGGTGGAGGGGACCATACGTGATTACAAGTGTATCACCATATGGTTATGTGGAGCTTCAAGATATTGATTCTGATAAGAAGTTCATTGTCAATGGACAGAGAATCAAGCATTATCTTAAAGGCAACATTGAGCAAGAATGCTCAAGGCTGAAGCTAGATTAAAAGCTCAGCAAGGTCCAGCTAAAGACAATAAAGAAGCGCTTGCTGGGAGGCAACCCAGCCATGGGGCAACAATCCTCTAAGCATTTTGCACTATTTTTATTTTTATTTTTATTTGTTTATATAAAGTTCACTGACACTAAGGTGAGGAATCATTTACAGAAGACCTCGGCACACAAAACAGAGAAAAAGGAGCTCACTAGCAAGAAAACGCCAGTAATGGCAGCAGTTGGGTGTTGAACGCCCAGGAGAGCAGCAATTGGGCGCTGAACGCCCAAAACAGGCAGTGTTTGGGCGTTCAAACGCCAGGATGGCAGGGAGGAGACAAAACTCATTTTTATTCAATCTTTTTCATTCTAAATCTTGATTTTCATACTTCAATACATGATTTCTTGCATAAACATGTTAAGAACCTTGATTTCTAAATTCCATAATTTCTAAAAACCCTACCCTAAAAATATCAAATGTATTTTAATCCATAAGCACCAGGCCTCTTTGCAAATTCAATCCAACTCTTTTCAAAATTTCTTTTTTACAAATCTATCTTTTCAACTCATCAATATCTTTTTTAAAACCTCCACTTTATCTGTTTCAAAATCTAAATCTATCTTTTTCAAAAATCTTTCATATCCTCTCAATTTTAAACTATATCTTCTCTTATCATATCTTCTATCTTATCTTTT
>NC_029791.2:28151531-28151896 GCF_000816755.2 Arachis ipaensis | reverse complement strand
CTAGCTCTCCTTCTATCCCTCTCCTTTCTTTTCTTTTGCTTGAGGACAAGCAAACCTCTAAGACCTCTAAGTTTATCCGCGATCACTAAGATCATGGCCCCCAAAGGAAAACAACCCACTCCAAGAGGCAAGAAAGAGAGCGTTCCAAAACCTCCAAAACCACAAGGGAAGTTCTTATCTAAAGAACATTCAGACCATTATAACAAAATAATGGGTCTGAGATCAGTGATCCCGGAAGTTAGATTCGATCTGAAAGAAGATGAATATCGGGAGATCCAGGAGCAAATTCGAATCAGGAACTGGGAAGTCCTAGCTAATCCTGAAACGAAAGTGGGAAGGAATATGGTCCAGGAGTTCTATGCTAA
>NC_029791.2:28134916-28140359 GCF_000816755.2 Arachis ipaensis | reverse complement strand
TCCCTCCCTTTAAATTTGGGTTCGGCCTCCCTCCTCCTCCATCAACAATTGCACCTAGCTCTCCTTCTATCCCTCTCCTTTCTTTTCTTTTGCTTGAGGACAAGCAAACCTCTAAGTTTGGTGTGTTTATCCGCGATCACTAAGATCATGGCTCCCAAAGGAAAACAACCCACTCCATGAGGCAAGAAAGAGAGCGTTCCAAAACCACTTTGGAATCAAGGGAAGTTCTTATCTAAAGAACATTCAGACCATTATAACAAAATAATGGGTCTGAGATCAATGATCCCGGAAGTTAGATTCAATCTGAAAGAAGATGAATATCCGGAGATCCAGGAGCAAATTCGAATCAGGAACTGGGAAGTCCTAGCTAATCCTGAAACGAAGGTGGGAAGGAATATGATCCAGGAGTTCTATGCTAATATGTGGCAGACTGACAAGCAAAAACTATCTGGAACTGCTTTCTATGAATATCAGACCATGGTCAGAGGAAAGATTGTTCATACCACCCCTGACAAGATCAGAGAGATCTTAAAGTTACCTCAGCTGAAAGATGATCCAGATTCCTTCAACAGAAGAATGATGGGAAAGGAAGTGGAAGTTCATCAGCTGATCTCAGCTGAACTCTACAAAATTGCTAACAAAAATTCTAAGGAGGCCAGGTTGGCTTATCCAAGCGTGATATCGCTGCTCTGCAAGGATGCTGGAGTAAGGATGGGAATAACTGAGTACATCTTAGTTGAGAAACCAATCACCAAGGCATCAATGGAAAAACAACAAGCGCAGGAGGATCCCACCAAGAAGAAAACACAGGAATTTCTCCCAGAAATCCCTCAATCTGAATACTGGGAGTATCTTGAGACGTCTGTCACCAAGATCCGGGAAGCTATGGAGCAAATAATAAAAGAACAGAAGGAACACAGTCAAATTCTTACCTATATGTTTAAAGAACAAGAGGAGCAAGGGCGTGACTTAAGGGACTTGAAGCACCAAAAGTTATCTCTTGCAGGACCGAGCACTCCAAGGATCAGAGGAACCCCTATTCCCCCAGAATAAAGGTTGTTAAATTCCAATTTCTGCTTTAAATCTGTGATAGTGTCATTAGAAAAGTTCACCTTAGGAGTCATATAGTAGTAATTAGTATCTAATTTGATCTTATCTCCAATTAAGCTATAGTTTATTTTTCTCATCATCAACAAACATGAATAGAATAGTAGATCTTTTGAAAAAGAGGCAATAAAATTTCGAGTTTTAATAAGAGAAATTCTAATTAGTTACATGTGGTGGCAATACTTTCTGTCTTCTGAATGAATGCTTGAACAGTGCATATGTCTTTTGAATTTGTTGCTTAAAACTGTTAAATATGTTGGCTCTTGAAAGAATGATGAACATGAGACATGTTATTGATAATCTGAAAAATCATAAAAATGATTCTTGAAGCAAGAAAAAGCAGCAAAAAAAAAAAAGAGCAGAAAAAGCCAATAGCCCTTAAAACCAAAAGGCAAGGGTAATAAAAAGGATCCCAAGGATTTGAGCATCAGTGGATAGGAGGGCCTAAGGGAATAAAATCCTGGCCTAAGCGGCTAAACCAAGCTGTCCCTAACCATGTACTTGTGGCGTGAATGTGTCAAGTGAAAACTTGAGACTGAACGGTTAAAGTCAAGGTCCAAAGCAGAAAGAATAGTGTGCTTAAGAACTCTGGACACCTCTAATTGGGGACTTTAGCAAAGCTGAGTCACAATCCAAAGGGTTCACCCAATGTGTCTGTGGCATTCATGTATCCAGTGGTAATACTGGAAAACAAAGTGCTTAGGGCCACGGCCAAGACTCATGAAATAGCTATGTTCAAGAATAATCATACTGAAATAGGAGAATCAATAACACTATCTGAATTCTAAGTTCTTATAGACGCCAATCACTCTGAGCTTCAATGGATAAAGTGAGATGCCAAAACTGTTCGGAAGCAAAAAGCTGCTAGTCCCGCTCATCTAATTAGAATCTGAGCTTCACTAAAAAAAACTCTGAGATATTATTGCTTCTCAACCTATTAGTCTTCAATTTTATTTGTCTAGTTGCTTGAGGACAAGCAACAGTTTAAGTTTGGTGTTGTGATGAGCGGATATTTTATATGCTTTTTGGAGTTAATTTCATATAGTTTTTAGCATGTTTTAGTTAGTTTTTAGTTTATTTTCATTAGTTTTTAAGAAAAATTCATATTTCTGGACTTTACTATGAGTTGTGTGTTTTTCTGTAATTTCAGGTATTTTTCTGGCTGAAATTGAAGGAGCTGAGCAAAAATCTGATTCAGGCTGAAAAAGGACTACTGGTGCTGTTGGATTCTGACCTCTCTGCACTCAAAGTGGATTTTCTGGAGCTACAGAACTCGAAATGGCGTTCTTCCAATTGCGTTGGAAATTAGACATCCAGGGCTTTCCAGAAATATATAATAGTCCATACTTTACTCAAGGATAGATGACGTAAACTGGCGTTCAACGCCAGTTCTCTGCCCAATTCTGGCGTCCAGCGCCAGAAAAGGATTAAAAGTTGGAGTTCAACGCCAGAAATGGATCCAAACCTGGCGTTGAACGCCCAAAATGGCCTTATGCACGTGAATTACTTAAATCTCAGCCCCAGCACACACCAAGTGGGCCCCAGAAGTGGATCTCTATACCATCTGCTATAGTTTACTCATTTTCTGTAAACCTAGGCTACTAGTTTAGTATTTAAACAGCTTTTAGAGACTTATTTTGTATCTCATGACATTTTAGATCTAAACTTTGTACTCTTTGACGGCATGAGTCTCTAAACTCCATTGTTGGGGGTGAGGAGCTCTGCTGTGTCTCAATGAATTAATGCAAGTATTTCTGTTTTCCACTCAAACACGCTTGTTCCTATCTAAGTAATTCACAATTCGTGCACCAATATCCAAGATGGTCCATTCTGAAAGCATGTCAGAAGGACACTTTTTGGTCAGTTCCTTGTATCTCTCCCAAGATTCATAGAGGGATTTACCTTCCTTCTGTCTGAAGGTTTGAACATCCACTCTAAGCTTACTAAGCTTTTGAGAAGGAAAGAACTTGGCTAAGAAAGCCGTGACCAACTTATCCCAAGAGTTAAGGCTATCTTTAGGTTGAGAGTCCAACCATACTCTAGCTCTGTCTCTTACAGCAAACGGGAAAAGCATAAGCCTGTAGACCTCAGGATCAACTCCATTGATCTTAACAGTATCACAGATCTGCAAGAATTCAGTTAAGAACTGAAAAGGATCTTCTGATGGAAGTCCATGAAACTTGCAATTCTGTTGTATCAGAGAAACTAATTGAGGTTTAAGCTCAAAATTGTTTGCTCCAATGGCAGGGATTGAGATGCTTCTTCCATGTAAATTGGAATTTGGTGCAGTAAAGTCACCAAGCATCTTCCTTGCATTGTTATTATTTTCGGCCATGCTTCCTTCTTTTTCAAAAATTTCTGTCAGATTTTCTCCAGAGAGTTGTGCTTTGGCTTCCCTTAGCTTCCTCTTCAGAGTCCTTTCAGGTTCAGGATCAGCTTCAACAAGAATATTCTTATCCTTTTTCCTGCTCATGTGAAAAAGAAGAAATCAAAAAAGAAAATATGGAATCCTCTATGTCATAATATAGAGATTCCTATATGTGAGTATAAGAGTAGAAGAATAGAAGAGAGAAATTCGAACACCAAGAGGAAGTGAGGGTTCGAATTTTGAGGTGAAGAGAAGTGTTAGTAAATAAATAAATAATTAAAAGGAGATGAGAGAGAGGGAATTTCAAAAATTAATTAAATTAAAAATAAAATTTAAAGTTAAATTTCGAAAATTAAAATTGAAACAATTAGTTAATAAAAAGAAAGAATTTTGAAAAAGAGGGAAGGGATTTTTGAAAATTAGAAGGAGAGAGTTAGTTAGGTAGTTTTGAAAAAGATATGATTGAAACAAAAAGATAAGATTGATTGAAAAAGGTTTGAAAATTATTTTTGAAAAAGATAAGAAGTTAGAAAAGATTTTGAAATTGATTTTGAAAAAGATATGATTGAGAGATATGATTGAAAATCATTTTGAAAAGGATTTGAAAAGGAAATTAAAAAGATTTGATTTTGAAAATTAAAGTTGATTACTTGACTAACAAGAAACTAAAAAGATATGATTTTAAATTTTAAAGATTGGACTTTTCTTACTAGGCAAGTAACAAACTTAACATTTTTGAATCAATCACATTAATTGTTAGTATTAATTTCAAAAATATGAAATAAAAATAAGAAAAAGATTTTTGAAAATCAATTTGAAAGTTTCGAAAATTATGAAAGAAAAATGAAAAAGATTTGATTTTTGAAAAAGATTTGAAAAATATGGAATTTTTAAATTGAAAATTTGATTTGACTCATAAGAAACAACTAGATTTTAAAATTTTTTGAAAAAGTCAAGTCAAATTTTCGAAAATTTATGAGTGAAAAAGGGAAAGATATTTTTTTGATTTTTTTTAATTTTAAGGATGAGAGAGAAAAACATAAAAAAGACTCAATGCATGAAAATTTTGGATCAAAACATGTGATGCATGCAAGAACACTATGAATGTCAAGATGAACACCAAGAACACTTTGAATGTCAAGATGAACACCAAGAACTTATTTTTGAAAAATTTTCAAGAAAAGAAAACATGCAAGACACCAAACTTAAAAATTTTTATTCTTTAGACATCAATGTTTCAAGAATGCATATGAAAAATAAGAAAAGACACAAAACAAGAAAATATAAAGATCAAACAAGAAGACTAGCCAAGAACAACTTGAAGATCATGAAGAATGCAATGCATGAAATTTTCGAAAATAATTTTTTTTGAAAATTAAAAAGATGCAATTGACACCAAACTTAAAACTTGACTCTAGGCTCAAACAAGAAGCATAAAATATTTTTGGTTTTATTATTTTATTAAACTTTTTTTTATTTTTTTCGAAATTTAATTAGGAAAAACGAAAAAGAAGAAAAAATTTTTATATTTTTCAAAAATAAGAAATAAAAAGCTTAAAATTAAAATAAAATTACCTAATCTGAGCAACAAGATGAACCGTCAGTTGTCCAAACTCGAACAATCCCCGGCAACGGCGCCAAAAACTTGGTGCGCAGAAATCGTGACGGTTCCATTCCTTGGTAACGGCGCTGAAAACTTTATACACACGTTCATAATCTTAATTCTTTGTCACAACTTTGCACAACTGACCAGCAAGTGCACTTGGTCGTCCAAGTAATAAACCTTACGTGAGTAAGGGTCGATCCCACGGAGATTGTCGGCTTGAAGCAAGCTATGGTCACCTTGTAAATCTCAGTCAGGCGGATTCAAATGTATTAAGTGAATTGATAATAAAAATATAATTAAAACGTAAAATAAAGATAGGGATACTTATGTAATTCATTGGTGAGAATTTCAGATAAGCGTAT
>NC_029791.2:28124962-28134443 GCF_000816755.2 Arachis ipaensis | reverse complement strand
CCCATCCTCTCTATGAAAATGGTCCAATGCATTGTCACTGCATGGCTAATCATCTGTCGGTTCTTGATCATACTGGAATAGGATTTACTATCCTTTTGCGTCTGTCACTACGCCCAGCACTCGCGAGTTTGAAGCTCGTCACAGCCATCTCTTCCCAGATCCTACTCGGAATACCACAGACAAGGTTTAGACTTTCTGGATCTCAAGAATGGCCATCCATGGGTTCTAACTTATACCACGAAGATTCTAATATCTCGGACTCGGTCCCTTGTATTAGATATTCAAGAGATATTCATTCTAGCTTGTTTGCATGTAGAACGGAAGTGTTTGTCAAGCACGCGTTCATAAGTGAGAATGATGATGAGCGTCACATAATCATCACATTCATCATGTTCTTGGGTGTGAATGGATATCTTAGAGAAGGAATAAGCTTGAATTGAATAGAAAAACAGTAGTACTTTGTATTAATTCACGAGGAACAGTAAAGCTCCACACCTTAATCTATGGTGTGTAGAAACTCTACCATTTGAAAATACATAAGTGATAATGGTCCAGGCATGGCCGAATGGCCAGCCCCATGAAAGTCTAAGATAGCATAAAACTAATCAAAGATCCCTTACAAAGATAGTAAAAAGTCCTATTTATACTAAACTAGTTACTGGGGTTTACAGAAATGAGTAAATGATGCAGAAATCCACTTTTAGGGCCCACTTGGTGTGTGCTTGGGCTGAGCATTGAGCTTTACACGTGTAGAGGTCTTTCTTGGAGTTGAACACCAGTTTGTAACCTGTTTCTGGCGTTTAACTCCACTTTGCAACCTGTTTCTGGCGTTTGACTCCAGAATACAGCATGGAACTGGCGTTCAAC
Source organism: Arachis ipaensis (assembly GCF_000816755.2). Lineage (NCBI taxonomy): Eukaryota > Viridiplantae > Streptophyta > Magnoliopsida > Fabales > Fabaceae > Arachis > Arachis ipaensis. The sequence goes on along the minus strand of NC_029791.2, from coordinate 28,133,576 downwards.
GCCAGTTTATGTCATCTATCCTTAATCAAAGTATGAACTATTATATATTGCTGGAAAGCCCTGGATGTCTACTTTCCAACGCAATTGAGAGCGCGCCATTTGGAGTTCTATAGCTCCAGAAAATCCACTTTGAGTACAGGGAGGTCAGAATCCAACAGCATCTGCAGTCCTTCTTCAACCTCTGAATCTGATTTTTGCTCAAGTCCCTCAATTTCAGCCAGAAAATACCTGAAATCACAGAAAAACACACAAACTCATAGTAAAGTCCAGAAATATAAATTTTAATTAAAAACTAATAAAAATATACTAAAAACTAACTAAATCATACTGAAAACTATGTAAAAACAATGCCAAAAAGCATATAAATTATCCGCTCATCAGAATGCAATTGGTTGGAGTTTGGCAGACATAGTAGGCGTCAACCCTCAAGTCTGTGAGCATAGGATATTTTTAGAAGGGGGAGCAAGACCTGTCCGTCAACCCCAGAGAAGACTGAATCCCACTATCTTAGAGGTTGTCAAAAAGGAAGTGACCAGACTACTGGAGGCAGATATCATCTATCCCATCTCAGACAGTAAATGGGTAATCCCAGTACAAGTGGTGCCAAAGAAGTCTGGAGTCACTACAGTGAAGAATGAGCATGGAGAGCTCATGACAACTAGAGTTCAGAACGCCTGGAGGGTCTGCATTGACTACAGACGCCTCAACCAGGCCACTCATAAGGATCACTATCCTCTTCCATTCATTGATCAAATGCTAGATCGCCTGTCAAGTAAATCACATTATTGCTTTTTAGATGGTTACACAGGTTATTTCCAGATTCATATAGCTCCTGAGGATCAGGAAAAGACCACTTTCACATGTCCTTTTGGGACTTATGCTTACAAGAGAATGCCCTTTGGCTTGTGCAATGCACTAGCTACCTTCCAAAGGTGCATGATGAGTCTTTTCTCTGATCTTATTGAGGACTGTATGGAAGTTTTTATGGACGATTTTAGTGTATATGGCGATTCCTTTAGTCTTTGCTTAGATAGATTATCCAGAGTATTAGATAGGTGTGTCAGTACAAACCTTGTATTAAATTTTGAAAAATATCACTTTATGGTAAAACAAGGTATTGTACTAGGACATGTTGTGTCTATGATGAGCGGATAATTTATACGCTTTTTGGCATTGTTTTTAGTATGTTTTTAGTAGGATTTAGTTACTTTTAGGGATGTTTTCATTAGTTTTTATGTTAAATTCACATTTCTGGACTTTACTATGAGTTTGTGTGTTTTTCTGTGATTTCAGGTATTTTCTGACTGAAATTGAGGGACTTGAGCAGAAATCAGATTCAAAGGTTGAAGAAGGACTGCTGATGCTGTTGGATTCTGACCTCCCTGCACTCAAAGTGGATTTTCTAGAGCTACAGAACTCGAAATGGCGCGCTTCCAATTGCGTTGGAAAGTAGACATCCAGGGCTTTCCAGAAATGTATAATAGTCCATACTTTGGCCAATAATAGACGACGTAAACTGGCATTCAACGCCAGCTTTCTACCCAAATTTGGCGTCCAGCGCTAGAAAAGGAGCCAAAACTAGAGCTGAATGCCCAAACTGGCACAAATACTGGCGTTCAACTCCAAGAAGGACCTCTACACGTGCAACACTCAAGCTCAGCCCAAACACACACCAAGTGGGCCCCGGAAGTGGATTTATGCATCAATTACTTACTTCTGTAAACCCTAGTAGCTAGTTTATTATAAATAGGACCTTTCACTATTGTATTAGACGTCTTTTTGACCATCTTTGAATCTTAGAATCTTTGGACGCTTGGTTCTTAGACCAGAGGGGCTGGCCATTCGGCCATGCCTGGACCTTTCACTTATGTATTTTCATACGGTAGAGTTTCTACACTCCATAGATTAAGGTGTGGAGCTCCGCTGTTCCTCAAAGATTGCAAAGTACTACTGTTTTCTATTCAATTCATCTTATTTCGCTTCTAAGATATTCATTCGCACCCAAGAACGTGATGAAGGTGATGATTATGTGTGACGCTCATCATCCTTCTCCCTTATGAACGCGTGCCTGACAAACACTTCTGTTCTACATGAAATAAGCTAGAATGAATGTCTCTTAGATCTCTTAATCAGAATCTTCCTGGCGTACGCTAGAATGATGGCGGAATTCAAGAGAATCCGGAAAGTCTAAACCTTGTCTGTGGTATTCCGAGTAGGATTCAATGATTGAATGACTGTGACGAGCTTCAAACTCGCGATTGCAGGGCGTTAGTGACAGACGCAAAAGGAGGGTGAATCCTCTTCATACCAACAATCTCCGTGGGATTCGACCCTTACTCACGTAAGGAATTACTTGGACGACCCAGTGCACTTGTTGGTTAGTTGTATCGAAGTTGTGAACCATGGTATTGGCACCATGTTCTTGGCGCCATTGCCAGGGAAAGAAAGAGCCATGAATTTTACATAATTAAAGTGTAATCACGATTACGCGTACCAAGTTGCTCACGTTGCCGGGGATTGTTTGAGTTTGGACAACTGACGGTTCATCCTGTTGCTCAGATTAGGTAATTTTCTTTTTATTTTATTTTCAAAAAAATTTTTCAAAAATATTTCTAAAATTTTCTCATCTGTTTTCCAAAAAAAAATTGTGTTTTCAAAAATTTTATTCAAAATTTTTCAGAATGAATTCTAGTGTTTCATGAAGCATGTAAAGCCTGGCTGGCTGTAAAGCCATGTCTAAAGTTATTTGGACTGAGGCTTGCAATTTGTTATCAAGAGCAATATACTCCAATGTTAAATGCTGAAGCTTGGCTGGCCATTGGCCATGTTTAGTGTTTTGGACTGGAGCTTTCATTGAAAGCTTGGCTGGCTAGTGAGCCATGTCTAATTCCTGGACTGAAGCTTTAGACTAAGAATGCAAGATTCCTGGAATTCATGTTAAAAATTTTGGAATCCTTATTTTTTCTTTTTCATATAATTTTCGAAAAAAATCCAAAAAAAAAATTAGAAAATCATAAAAATCAAAAATATTTTTCTGTTTCTTGTTTGAGTCTTGAGTCATGTTATAAGTTTGGTGTCAATTGCATGTGCATCTTGCATTTTTCGAAAATTCTCATGCATTCATGGTGTTCTTCATGATCTTCAAGTTGTTCTTGGTAAGTCTTCTTGTTTGATCTTGATGATTTTTTGTTTTGTGTCTTTTCATGTTTATCATATGCATTCTTGAATTCTTAGTGTCTAAGCATTAAAGAATTCTAAGTTTGGTGTCTTGCATGTTTTCTTTGCATTAAAAATTTTTCAAAAATATGTTCTTGATGTTCATCTTGACATTCAAAGTGTTCTTGGTGTTCATCTTGACATTCATATCATTCATTCATATCTTACCTTTTTCAAAAAGTTGGTTTCAAAATATCTTTTCTAACCTCCTAACTTCTTATCTTTTCAAAATTTGTTTCAACTAACTAACTAACTTTTTGTTTGTTTCTTAACTTTTTCAAAACCACCTAACTAACTCTCTCTCTCTAAATTTTCAAAAATATCTCCCCCCTTTTTCAAAAATTTCTTTTTAATTAACTAATTATTTTTTTTTATTTAAAATTTTTCGAAAAAAATACTAACCTTTTTCAAAAACTATTTTCGAAAATCACTAACTCTTTTTTCAAAAATTATTTTCGAAAATTTTCTCTCTCTCATCTCCTTCTATTTATTTATTCATCCACTAACATCTCATCTCACATCTCTGACATCCTCACAGTTGTGTTTCTTTCTTTACATCATACTCTTTGTCTCCCTCTTTTCTTCCACTCACAAAGGGATCCCTATACTGTGGTATAAAGGATCATACAGAAGAAAATCCAAAAGGAAAGTGCAAGGCCATTGAATTCACTACCATGGCCAAACCTGTAAGGGTGGGAGAGGATGTGAATCCCAAGGAGGAAGACCTCCTGGGACGTCCAGTGACCAATAAGGAGCTTCCCTCTGAGGAACCAAAGGAATCTGAGACTCATCTAGAGACCATAGAGATTCCATTGAACCTCCTTATGCCCTTCATGAGCTCCGATGAGTATTCCTCTTCTGAAGAGAATGAGGATGTTACTGAAGAGTAAACTGCCAAGTTTCTTGGTGCAATCATGAAGCTGAATGCCAAATTATTTGGCATTGATGCTTGGAAAGTTGAACCTCCCTTGTTCATCAATGAACTAAGTGATCTGGATCAACTGACATTGCCTCAGAAGAGACAGGATCCTGGAAAGTTCATAATACCTTGTACTAAAGGCACCATGATCTTTAAGGCTCTGTGTGCCTTGGTTCAGGGATAAACCTCATGCCCCTCTCTGTAATTGAGAAACTGGGAATCTATGGGGTGCAAGCTGCTAGAATCTCATTAAAGATGGCAGATAATTCAAGAAAACAGGCATATGGACAAGTAGAGGACGTATTAGTAAAGGTTGAAGGCCTTTACATCCCTGCTGATTTCATAGTTCTGAATACTGGAAAGGAAGAGGATGAATCCATCATCCTAGGAAGACCTTTCCTAGCCACAGCAAGAGCTGTGATTGATGTTGACAGAGGTGAAATAGTCCTTCAATGGAATGAGGACTCCCTTGTGTTTAAAACTCGAGGATCTCCCTCTGCAACCATGGAGAGGAAGCAGAAAAAGCTTCTCTCAAAGCAGAGTCAACCAGAGCCCCCATAGTCAAACTCTAAGTTTGGTGTTAGGAGGCCACAACCAAACTCTAAGTTTGGTGTTGAACTCCCATATCCAAACTCTAAGTTTGGTATTGGAGAGTTTCAACAATGCTCTGAACATCTGTGAGGCTCCATGAGAGCCCACTGTCAAGCTATTGACATTAAAGAAGTGCTTGTTGGGAGGCAACCCAATTTTTATTTATCTAACTATATTTTTCTTAGTTATATGTCTTTGTAGGTTCATGATCATATGGACATCACAATTTCGTGCACCAAGTTTTTGGACTGAGGCTTGCAATTTGTTATCAAGAGCAATATACTCTGGTGTTAAATGCTGAAGCTTGGCTGGCCATTGGCCATGTCTAGTGTTTTGGACTGGAGCTTTCTTTGAAAGCTTGGCTGGCTAGTGAGCCATGTCTAATTCCTGGACTGAAGCTTTAGACTAAGAATGCAAGATTCCTGGAATTCATGTTAAAAATTTTGGAATCCTTATTTTCCTTTTTCTATTAATTTTCGAAAAATAAAAAAAAATTAGAAAATCATAAAAAGCAAAAATATTTTTGTGTTTCTTGTTTGAGTCATGAGTCATGTCATAAGTTTGGTGTCATTTGCATGTGCATCTTGCATTTTTCGAAAATTTCATGCATTCAGTGTTCTTCATGATCTTCAAGTTGTTCTTGGTAAGTCTTCTTGTTTGATCTTGATGTTTTCATGTTTTGTGTCTTTTCTTGTTTTACATGTGCATTTTTCGTTTCTTAGAGTCTAAACATGAAAGATTTCTAAGTTTGGTGTCTTTCATGTTTTCTTTGCATTAAAAATTTTTCAAAAATATGTTCTTGATGTTCATCATGACATTCATAGTGTTCTTGGTGTTCATCTTGACATTCATAGCATTCTTGCATGCATCACATGTTTTGATCTAAAAATTTCATACATTGCATCTTTTTAGTGTTTTTCTCTCTCATCATAAAAATTTAAAAAATCAAAAAAATATCTTTCCCATTTTCTCTCATCAAATTCGAAAATTTGGATTGACTTTTTCAAAAATTTTTAAAATCAAGTTGTTTCTTATGAGTCAAATCAAATTTTCAATTTGAAAATCTTATCTTTTTCAAAATCTTTTTCAAAAATCAAATCTTTTTCAAAATTCTTAGTTATTTTCGAAAATTCCAAAAAATATTTTTCAAAAATCTTTTCCTTATTTTTATAGCATAATTTTCGAAAATAATAATAACAATTAATGTTTTGATTCAAAAATTTGAAGTTTGTTACTTGCTTGTTAAGAAAGATTCAAACTTTAAGTTCTAGAATCATATCTTGTGATTTCTTATGAATCAAGTCATTAATTGTGATTTTAAAAATCAAATCTTTTTTCAAAACTAATTTCTAAAATATCTTCTTATCTTACCTTTTTTCAAAAAGTTGGTTTCAAAATATCTTTTCTAACATCCTAACTTCTTATCTTTTCAAAAATTTGTTTCAACTAACTAACTAACTTTTTGTTTGTTTCTTATCTTTTTCAAAACCACCTAACTAACTCTCTCTCTCTCTCTAATTTTCGAAAATATCTTCCATCTTTTTCAAAAATTTCTTTTTAATTAATTATTCTTATTTTTATTTTTGTTTTTAAAAATTTTTGAAAAATACTAACATTTTTCAAAAACCATTTTCGAAAATCACTAACCCTTTTTCAAAAAATTATTTTCGAAAATTCTCCCTCTCCCATCTTATTCTATTTATTCATTCATTTACTAACATCTCATCTCACATCTCAACCATCCTCACAGTTGTGTTTCTTCCATTATATTACATTCTTTGTCTCCCCCTCTTTTCTTCCACTCACAAAGGGATCCCTATACTGTGGTATAAAGGATCCATATTATTATTATTATTTTTCTGTGCCTTCTTCTTTGTCATATGAGCAGGAGCAAGGATAAGAACATTCTTGTGGAAGCAGATCCAGAACCTGAAAGGACTCTGAAGAGAAAATTAAGAGAAGCTAAAATACAACACTCCAGAGATAACCTTTCAGAAATTTTCGAACAAGAAGAGGATATGGCAGCCGAAAATAATAATAATGTAAGGAAGATGCTTGGTGACTTTACTGCACCTAATTCCAATTTACATGGAAGAAGCATCTCCATTCCTGCCATTGGAGCAAACAACTTTGAGCTGAAACCTCAATTAGTTTCTCTGATGCAGCAGAACTGCAAGTTTCATGGACTTCCATCTGAAGATCCTTTTCAGTTCTTAACTGAATTCTTGCAGATATGTGATACTGTTAAGACTAATGGAGTAGATCATGAAGTCTACAGGCTCATGCTCCTCAAAAGCTGAGCAAGCTTAGAGCTGATGTTCAAACCTTCAGACAGAAAGAAGGTGAATCCCTCTATGAAGCTTGGGAAAGATACAAACAGTTGACCAAAAAGTGTTCTTCTGACATGCTTTCAGAATGGACCATCCTGGATGTATTCTATGATGGTTTATCTGAGCTATCAAAAATGTCACTGGACACTTCTGCAGGTGGATCCATTCACCTAAAGAAAACGCCTGCAGAAGCTCAAGAACTCATTGACATGGTTGCTAATAACCAATTCATGTACACTTCTGAAAGGAATCCTATGAATAATGAGACGCCTATGAAGAAGGGAGTTCTTGAAGTTGATACTCTGAATGCCATATTGGCTCAGAATAAAATATTGACTCAGCAAGTCAATATGATCTCTCAGAGTCTACATGGAATGCAAGCTGCATCCAACAATACTCAAGAGGCTTCTTATGAAGAAGAAGCTTATGATCCTGAGAACCCTACAATAGCAGAGGTGAATTACTTAGGTGAACCTTATGGAAACACCTATAACTCATCATGGAGGAATCATCCAAATTTCTCATGGAAGGATCAAAAGCCTCAACAAGGCTTTAATAATGGTGGAAGAAACAGGTTTAACAATAATAAACCTTTTCCATCATCCACTCAGCAACAGATAGAGAACTCTGAACAAAATGCTTCTAATTTAACAAACTTAGTCTCTGATCTATCTAAGGCCACTGTAAGTTTCATGAATGAAACAAGATCTTCCATTAGAAATCTGGAAGCACAAGTGGGCCAGCTGAGTAAAAGGATCACTGAAATTCCTCCTAGTACTCTCCCAAGCAATACAGAAGAGAACCCAAAAGGAGAGTGCAAGGCCATTGACATAAGCACCATGGCCGAATCTACAAGGGGAGTGGAGGACGTGAATCCCAAGGAGGAAGACCTCCTGGGACGCCCAGTGATCAATAAGGAGCTTCCCTCTGAGGAACCAAAGGACTTTATGTTACAATGGTTCGGGGGAAATACTTAGATTTTAGTCCGGAAAATGTAAGGTTGGCATTCAACTTGCCAAACATGGAAGAGAACGCACGCCCCTACACAAGGAGAGTCAACTTTGATCAAAGGTTGAACCAAGTCCTTACAGTTTCGAATTTATCCTTGAACTTAGCTTAATTATATTGATGTGGTGACGATGCTTCTTGTTTTCTGAATGTATGCTTGAACAGTGCATATGTCTTTTGAAGTTGTTGTTTAAGAATGTTAAATATGTTGGCTCTTGAAAAAATGATGACTAGGAGACATGTTATTTGATAATATGAAAAATCATAAAAATGGTTCTTGAAGCAAGAAAAAGCAGCAAAGAGCAAAGCTTGCAGAAAAAAAAAATAGGCAAAAAAAATAGAAAAAAAAATTTAGAAAGAAAAAGCAAGCAGAAAAAGCCAATAACCCTTAAAACCAAAAGGCAAGGACAAATAAAAAGGATCCCAAGGCTTTGAGCATCAGTGGATAGGAGGGCCTAAAAGAATAAAATCCTGGTCTAAGCGGCTAAACCAAGCTGTCCCTAACCATGTGCTTATGGCGTGAAGGTGTCAAGTGAAAACTTGAGACTGA
>NC_029791.2:28071539-28124955 GCF_000816755.2 Arachis ipaensis | reverse complement strand
AAGGACTGCTGATGCTGTTGGATTCTGACCTCCCTGCACTCAAAGTGGATTTTCTAGAGCTACAGAACTCGAAATGGCGCGCTTCCAATTGCGTTGGAAAGTAGACATCAAGGTCTTTCCAGTAATGTATAATAGTCCATACTTTGGCCAAGAATAGATGACGTAAACTGGCATTCAACGCCAGATTTCTACCCAAATCTGGCGTCCAGCGCCAGAAAAGGAGCCAAAACCAGAGCTGAACGCCCAAACTGGCACAAATACTGGCGTTCAACTCCAAGAAGGACCTCTACACGTGCAACACTCAAGCTCAGCCCAAACACACACCAAGTGGGCCCCGGAAGTGGATTTATGCATCAATTACTTACTTCTGTAAACCCTAGTAGCTAGTTTATTATAAATAGGACCTTTCACTATTGTATTAGACGTCTTTTTGACCATCTTTGAATCTTAGAATCTTTGGATGCTTGGTTCTTAGACCAGAGGGGCTGGCCATTCGGCCATGCCTGGACCTTTCACTTATGTATTTTCATACGGTAGAGTTTCTACACTCCATAGATTAAGGTGTGGAGCTCCGCTGTTCCTCAAAGATTAATGCAAAGTACTACTGTTTTCTATTCAATTCATCTTATTTCACTTCTAAGATATTCATTCGCACCCAAGAACGTGATGAAGGTGATGATTATGTGTGACGCTCATCATCCTTCTCCCTTATGAACGCGTGCCTGACAAACACTTCTGTTCTACATGAAATAAGCTAGAATGAATGTCTCTTAGATCTCTTAATCAGAATCTTCGTGGCGTACGCTAGAATGATGGCGGCATTCAAGAGAATCCGGAAAGTCTAAACCTTGTCTATGGTATTCCGAGTAGGATTCAATGATTGAATGACTGTGACGAGCTTCAAACTCGCGATTGTTGGGCGTTAGTGACAGACGCAAAAGGAGGGTGAATCCTATTCCAGCATGATCGAGAACCGACAGATGATTAGCCGTGCTGTGACAGAGCATGTGAGCATATTTTTCACTGAGAGGAGGGGATGTAGCCACTGACAACGGTGATGCCCTTGCATAAAGCCAGCCATGGAAAGGAGTAAGACTGATTGGATGAAGATAGCAGGAAAGCAGAGGTTCAGAGGCACGAAAAGCATCTCCATTCGCTTATCTGAAATTCCTACCAATGATTTACATAAGTACCTCTATCTCTATTCTATTATTTATTATTCGAAAACATCATTATCAATTTATATCTGCCTGACTGAGATTTGCAAGGTGACCATAGCTTGCTTCATACCAACAATCTCCGTGGGATTCGACCCTTACTCACGTAAGGTATTACTTGGACGACCCAGTGCACTTGCTGGTTAGTTGTATCGAAGTTGTGAACCATGGTATTGGCACCATGTTCTTGGCGCCATTGCCAGGGAAAGAAAGAACCATGAATTTTACATAATTAAAGTGTAATCACGATTACGCGTAGCAAGTTGCTCACGTTGCCAGGGATTGTTCGAGCCTGGACATCACAATTTCGTGCACCAGTCTAATACTGGCATTTCTGTAGATCCAGCAAAGGTGGATGTTATTTCTAGTTTACCTTACCCCTCTTTTGTGAGGGAAGTCCGTTCGTTCCTTGGCCATGCAGGTTTTTACAGGAGATTCATTAAGGACTTCAGTAAGGTAGAACTTCCCTTATCCAGACTACTGCAGAAAGATATTGAGTTCGAGTTCAGTGAGGATTGCAAACAAGCATTTGATAAGCTGAAGACTGCCCTGACTCAAGCTCCAATTGTGAGAGGACCAGAATGGAGCCAGCCATTTGAAATAATGTGCGACGCCTCCAATCATGCAATAGGAGCAGCACTGGCTCAGCGTGAAGGTAATGACCCCTTTGTTATTGCTTACGCGTCTAAAACCTTAGATATCGCTCAGTCCAATTACACTACTACTGAGAAAGAGCTTCTTGCTATTGTTTTTTCTCGGGATAAATTCAAAGCCTATTTACTTGGTACGAAGGTAGTAGTGTACTCAGAACACACAACTCTAAAGTATCTATTAGCTAAAAAGGAGTCCAAACCAAGGCTTATACATTGGATACTGCTATTACAAGAATTTGATTTAGAAATTAAGGATAGGAGTGGTAACCAGAATTTAGTGGCAGACCACTTGAGTCGCCTTGAGCACATTACAGATGACCCCACTCCTATAGTTTATAATTTCCCCTTTGATAACCTGCAAGCAGTATCTGAGGTAGTCCCTTGGTATGCACCTGTAGCTAATTATCTAGTTAGCCGCACCTTTCCTTCAAACTTTTCTAAGCATCAAAGAGACAAGCTGAAAAGTGAGTCTAAATATTATATATGGGATGACCCATATTTATAGAGATGTGGTGCTGACCAGGTAATTAGACGGTGTGTGCCTCAATCAGAATTCCAGTCCATCTTAGAGGCATGTCACTCGTCTGAGAGTGGAGCACATTTTGGCCCTCAAAGAACAGCTAGAAAAATCTTAGATTGTGGATTCTGGTGGCCTACTCTTTTTAGAAACGCTGCTAAATTTTGTAGATCTTATTTTCCATGCCAAAAATTTGGTAATATATCCAAGAGGGATGAGATGCCTCAACAAGTTATGATTTTCTGTGAAATTTTTGATGTTTGGGGCATTGACTTCATGGGTCCATTTCCAAATTCTAATGGTTATCTTTATGTATTGTTAGCTGTGGATTACGTTTCCAAATGGGTGGAAGTAATTCCTACCCGCACTGATGATGCTAACACTGTTGTTTCCTTTGTGAGAAACCATATTATTTGTCGCTTTGGATCACCACGAGCAATCGTGAGCGATCAAGGCACCCATTTTTGTAACAGGAGACTAACAGGATTAATGAAGAAGCATGGGATAATTCATAAGGTTGCAACAGCCTACCATCCTCAGACTAATGGGCAAGCCGAGGTGTCAAACAGAGAGATAAAGCGTATCTTGCAGAAGATAGTCAAACCTCATAGAAGAGACTGGAGCACCAGGCTACAAGATGCACTCTGGGCATACAGAACAGCATACAAAACCCCCATTGGGATGAGTCCTTTCTATTTAGTTTATGGAAAAGCTTGTCATCTCCCTGTTGAAATAGAGCACAAAGCCTTTTGGGCAGTAAAGGAGTGCAACATGGGAATTGAGAAAGCCAGAGCTGAAAGGAAGTTGCAACTGCAAGAACTGGAAAGCCTTCGCCTAGAAGCTTATGAGAACTCAAGACTATACAAGGAGAAGATGAAGGCTGTACATGATCAGCACATCAAGAGAAAAGAGTTCCAACCTGGGGATTTAGTCCTCCTTTACAAATCTCGACTGCGGCTTATGCCAGGCAAGTTGAGATCTAGATGGGAAGGTCCATACAGAGTAGAGAAGGCCGAACCATACGGAGTTTATCACCTAAGCCACCCTTCAAGCTCTAAACTTATCAAAGTTAATGGACATCGTTTAAAGCTGTACCATGGCGAGAAGCTGAAGAAAAACAAGGAGCTCGAGATCTTCCTCTTGGAAGATCCCCACATAGCCGAAGCCTGAGCTAGTGGAGCATCCAACTTACGGACGTTAAAGCAAAGTGCTAGGTGGGAGACAATCCACCATGGTATGATCGTTCTTTTCCTTATTTTTAGTTTTCCTATTCAATAACTCTTCTCCTTATTAGTGCATTTCGTGCATCTGCATTTCCATACTTTTATTTTAAAAAAAAAATTTCACGCGACGCGACCACCTCATTGACGCGTCCGCGTCGCAGGTGTTGGGAGAGAATAATAAAACGAATAGAGAGTCACGCAAGAGCGTGGCTAGAGGCGTGCCAGTGGCACAAATTGCACCACGCGACCGCGTCGCCGACGCGTCCGTGTCAAATGGGAACACTGGCCTCCCATGCGACTGCGTGCCCCACGCGGCCGCGTGCCCTGGAATTCGACGTCAAAAGGGTGCACGACCGAAAGTTGTGCTAGAGTGGTGCTGGATTGGTGCTGAACGCACAATCCTTCCCACGCGGCCGCGTGACCGACGCGACCACGTCATATCCTTCTCATGACCACTCACGCGATCGCATGCCCCACGCGGTCGCGTCACCCCAGATTTGGTAAAAATAAACTTTCAAACAGAGAGTTGTGCGAGTGCGAGGCTGCCCTCGCGCCAGTGGCATAAAACGGATCACGCGACCGACGCGACCGCGTCAATCAGTATCAGCGCAAGTTGCGCGACCGCGTGCTCTATGCGATCGCGTCGATTGCGCCGCACAACCTCCCTGATTTGCCACTTATCTTATCTTTTTCTCCCCAAATCCTATTTTCTCTTTTCCCTCCTTATTTCTTCCTCCTCCCTTCTTCCTTCTTCCTTCTTTCTCACTTTTTTTACACTCTTACTCTCTCTTTCACCCCTATTACCAAGGTTTTTCTTTTTCTTATTCCCTCCTTACTTTTCTATTTTTCTTCTTATTTTTATATGTTATCTTCTTTTCTTTTCTTTTTACTTTCATTATTCATATTTTCTTTTTCTTTATTTTTCCTTTTTACTTGGTGTTAGAAATTTATTTGAGTCATTATTTCTCATTATATGCTTATGGATTGTTGTAAATTTATTTGGAAATTATATATTACTTTTTAAAGGGTTGCTTGCATGCTCAATTTAATACTTTCTATACCTTAATTATCATGCATGCTATGTGTTTGTGAAAAAGTCCATATGGTATTATGCACTTTTCTACGTTACTCTACTATTCAATGCTTGCTTTTCACAAAACCCTTTTTTTATATTTTATTACTTAAATATAATTGTTATTACAAAAAAATTGTTAGTTTGAAAGACTTGGTAACCTAACTTGGTCATTGAATGCTTGATCTATGCTCCTCATGCCTTTGCCTGCATGCCAATAAACCTCTTGTATTTAATTGTCCTTATATGCACTTGCTATATCTCCATTGATGACCTTTTCACATGTAGTCATGACCATGTGTTAACGACATCCTCTTTACCATGCATTGATTATCACTCCTACAACCCTCTTCCTTGCTCTTTCTCTTTGAACTTAATTTCCTTCATCTTCCCTTTTTCAGGATGGCCACCAAGAAAGGAAAGGAGAAGGCTACTCCCAAACAACCAGCAAGGAGAGGAACAAAGAAAGCACTAGTGGCAGAGCCCTCTTCCACTGCGGTTAAACCCTCAACAAAAAGAACTAAGAGGATTATAACGGTTGATGATAAAGAAAAAGCCTTCCCAGCAAAAAATACTGCGCGATTTCCCAAACGCTACTGTGAGCAGATGTTCCCCATTCTGGCAGAAAGGAGCTACAACAACGAATACCTTCTTCTCCTCCCAAACCATATTGCTACCTTTGTTGAGCCGCAAATTGTACAAAGACAATGGGGTTTCCTACAGAGACAGCCGAGGCAGGTCAATCTTTCTTGGGTAGTCGAGTTCTACTCCAACTTCCACCTGCCAACCCTGCAGTCTATCTTTGTTTGTCAGAAGCAAGTCCCCATTACAGAAGAGGCCATTTAAAGTGCTCTAGGTCTTCCCCCTGTTCCAGAAGGATTGGACACCTTTCAAGAAGCCGCACTCAAGCACCAGATGTACCAATTTGACTAGGACGCCATTCTCAGAGTTATCGCACTACCTGGCAGCCGTTGGATCTACGGATACCATCGTACCTGCCCTAAGGGAATATCGGCTTTAGCACTTACCTTGGAGGCTCGCGTATGGGCACAGATCATGTCCCATTACGTCTTTCCGAGCACTCACGAGTCCTCCTTCACCACGGATATGGCCGTTCTACTATGGTGCATCCTTGCAGACCAACCTCTGAACCTACCAAGACACATCCGGAGTGCCATGGGATACGTACAAATTGCGGACAACTTACCTTTTCCCGCCTTGGTCTCAGATCTTGTCTCAGCAGCCGAAGTCTCCTACAGAGCTGGGGACACCAAAACCATGCTTCCACGGGATGATCAGTATGTCCCTAACGGGAAATACATCAGACCTCCACCAGCCGCCACAAGCCATCCTACTGAATCAGTTGAAGATATTTCTTCTTCAACACCATAAGCACCTACAACAGACCAACTGCTCCATCAGATACTCGAAAGGTTGGATCGGCAGGAACACAACGCTAAGATGAGAGAGCGCCGTAACAAGCGCCGATTCACATACCTCAAGGAGCTGATTATGGGAAAATTCAAGGACTCAGACACTCCGGATTCCACTTCCTTTACCAGCACAGGAAGCCATGATGGCCCAGATTGTGGAAATACTACTACCAGCCCACCTTTGTTTCTGAAAGATGGCACCGAGGACGGTGCAAAGCCTTAAGTGTGGGGAGGTCGGTCAGTACCTGACTTCCGGAGGTAATTTCTCTTCCTTAAACACCAATAAATTAGGATATTTAGTTAGTTTTTCTTTTGTAGAATAGGATAAATTGCATAGTAATAGATTAGTTAGATGAATGTTCTACTTGATTGAAAAGACAATAAGTTTCTTCTAAGACTCTATTTTTGGAACAAAATTTCACTAATTTTAATTAAAATTTTTATGTTAAATTTGCTTGAAGTTGTATTTGGAACATGATTTTTGAGCTAAAGAACACACAACCTGTGAGATTTGAGCCTTTATGCATGGTTACATTATTTAACCATAATTATTTTATTCTTGTGTGTTTACTTCTCTATGATTGTAATCTATATTTTGTTCCATCCTATATGTCCAATGTTTATTATATTTATATGTTTGCATATGATTGAGACCATTATTTGTTTAGCTCACTTATCCAAATTAAGCCTACCCTTTCAATTACCTTTGTTAGCCACTTTGAGTCTTTAAATCCCATTTGTTCTATATTTTACCACATTACTAGCCTTAAGCGGAAAAATAATTATATATCCCAAACTGGATCTTTGGTTAGCTTAAGATAGAATTATGTGTGCTAATTAAGTATGGAAAATTGTGGGAACAAAAGATAATGAGGGAATGTGTCATGATAATATAATGGGAATTTGGATACCTACTCATGTGAAACTATAAGAATTAAAAATCTATGTGCATTGATAAGCTATGTTTATTTTTATGTTTATGTTAAAAAAAAAACCAAAAATATTCAATAAATAAATAAGGGGACAAAATTACCCCAATATTAAGTTAAGAATTCAAAGATCAATGCATGTATGATAAAATTAAAAATAAAAAGTTGATACATGAGTATGGAATGTGAAAGGGAAATTCTAAGTAGCTAGGTATGAATTCTAAAGTTATATAGAATATATATAGGTTATGTTAAAGCTTGGGTTAATTAAAGATTCAGTTTATAAGCTTACTTAGCCATATATGTATCCTTACCATTACCTTAGCCCCATTACAACCTTGAAAAGACCTCATGATGTTTGCATTGGTATATTAAATGTTGTTGATTGATTAGGAGAAGAACAAAAATTAGAAAGCATGATTAGAGAAGGATAGAGTGATTGCCCTATACACTAGAGAGATTAGAGCGTACATACATCATCAGTGAGGGTTCAATGCTTAAATTTCTGTGTTCCCTCCTTTCATGAGCTACCTTCTTGCACTTTTATCTGTCCTTACTGTATAAGAATTAAATTAGTGGAATTTGATTTGTAATTATTTTGAAGAGCTTATTTACTATTGATCAAGTGGACAAGGACCATATAGTTGCATTCATATATATAGGTTGCATTGCATTGCATGAGTTTTACATGTTCCTACTCATCTGTTTTATCTCCTTCAACTAAGCATGAGGACATGCTAATGTTTAAGTATGGGGAGGTTGATAAACCACTATTTCATGGTTTATAATGTGTTTAATTGTGTGGTTTTATCATGATTTTTACCCACTTATTCATATGATTAGCATGCATTTATATTTCCTTCCTAAAACTATTACATGATTAAAAACTTGCTTCATAGAGACTTTTAATTATGTATTTTAATTCCCCTTTATTCCATTCGATGACGTGATCTGTGTGTTAAGTGTTTCAGGCTTTATAGGGCATGAATGAATTGGAGATTGAAAAGGAAGCTTGCAAAAATGGAAGGAACACAAGAAATTGAGGAGATGACCAGCGAGGAGTGACGCAGCCGCATGGCTCACGCAACCGCGCGAAAGAGAGGAAATCGCAGTGACGCGGCCGCATGGCTCAAGCAACCGCACGGATTGGAATAGCATAAGTGACGCGGAGGTGTGGACGACGCGCCCGCGTGGCAAGCAAAACACCGAATGACGCGTCCGCATGAATGACGCGATCGCGTGACGTGCGCGATCTGCATAATCTGCAGAATTCACTGGGGGCGATTTTGGGCCCTGTTTTGACCCAGTTTTTGGCCCAGAAAAGCAGATTAGAGCCAGAGAACATGCAGAAACGAAAAACAACATTCATTCTACACAGTTTTTAGTTTTTAGATCTAGTTTTACTCCTCCTCTAGGTTTTTTCTCTACACATTCATAGTTCTTAGGATTTTATTTTCTATTGCTCTTTGCATTGGGATATTGAGAAGAGTTATTACCTCATCAAGACTTCGTCATTCCTATGTTATGAGTTCTACATTCACAATGAGCGAGTAGTTCCCTAACTTGATGGGGAGTTGATTGAAAGGAACCCTTGAAGTTGGGATGCTTAAAAGAAAAATTGTAATTAGGTTTACTGTTGGGATGCTCTCTAGTCACTGACACTAATTCTTTTCAATTGAGCGGATTGGAACTTGTGAATAGAAACAGCATTCCAACTTGTTTGACTTTCCCTTACCTAGTAAGGGATAACTAAACAGAACAACCTTCAATTATCAATTAATCTTGAGAGCACTGTAACAAGAATAGGGCTTCCAACTAATCTACTCCCAGTCAAGGCTTTTATTTAAATTACTTAATTTCTCCAATTTAATTTCCCATTCGTTCAACTCAAACTCTTTTTGAAAACATCTGATTAATAAAATAGCACACCTTTCTACAACTCGTTGGGAGACGACTTGGGATTCATACTCCCAGTATTTTGATTTTAATTTTTGTGACACCCTTCTAAATTGATAAGCGGATTTCTGGTTGGTTAAGAACTATACTTGCAACGCATATTTTATAACAATTCTTGACTCGCCAATATCCGCCACGTCAGTGTCACCCCTGCTCCCTCTGTCGTTCTCTTGCTCTCTTGTTCCCGTTTCTTTTTTTTTTGGCATTTAAAAAGAATACCCAAAAGAAGCGGTGGACATATAAATAGGAGAAGAAGAAGTGGGATGAGGTGGTGAAGAGAGTTGCGTGGTTCCTCCTTCAGAGAACACCTAATCAGAGCTCATCATCACATAACGAAACCAAAAGGTGTAACCTTGGTTGGGGGGTTTCTCTCTGTTTCGGTTATCAGAGGAAGGATGAAGAAGATTTGGGCTTTAATCATGGTTAGGTTCCTGATGATGTGTATGCTTATGGTTCGTTTGAACCGAAAAAAAGAGGTTTAATATATTGGTTCATATTTGACTAATCTTTAATGATATATTTATACTTCTCTTTAATTAATTCATCAAATGAATAATTAAAGATATAATATTCTGTGATGTTTGATAGAAAAATATGGACAAAGAAAACAATGGCTTTATAATGGAGGAAAAACCGGTTGATTATGAAAGGGTGGAGTTTGTTGGTACGGTTTTCAGTTTAGAACACGCTTTTATCTCTCATAGTATACCTATTCTTTTCACTTATCAAGTCTAAATCCACCTTATTATTTTATGATGAGGTGATTCTCAGATATTTATCGAATTTCTTATCACAGAATTTTTAAGAATAATCCTGTGGAGAATCTGGGTGTTATACCTGCTGTATTCATGGCATTAGATCCCAGTGTAGTATGGTGAGATGCATAAATGAACGGGACAATTCATCTGTGCCTTTATTGTCAAAACTCTTCTTATATTCAATTAAAAAGTCATAGCCAAGCAGCTTTGCCAACCATGTCTACTATTCAGGTTTTGAATGGTATGAGCCTGCAACTCTTTCAATCTATTGTAGTCGGTTTGGATCACAAACTTATGGCCTAGTAGGTAATGGCGAAATTTTGTGATGGGAGAGATGACAACTTGCATTTCTCAAGTGTACATCAATTGCTTCTGAGCAGTCCCAGACAATTTCTCTGAAAAGTAAGCTATAGGATGGCTGCCTAACTCAGAATGGCTCATATGCCATCCCTGAGGCATCTATCTCTAACATGAATGGTTTTGAGAAATCGAGTAAAGCCAAAACTAGTGCTTGCGAAAGGCTTTTTTAACCTCTGGAATGCGTTTATCAAAGCCGAGTACCATGCGAAATTATCCTTCCGTTGAAGATCGGTGATGGGGGTATCTAAGAGAGCAAAGTGTTTGATGAATTTACAATAACACTTGTCAATCCAAGAAAGTCACGTAATGTTTAAGAAAGGTGGGGGTTGGCCACTGTACAATGGCTTGGACCTTTAAATCATCTACCCGCACACCATCTCGAGACACTATATGACCCAAGTAGTCCACCCGGGTTTGGCCAAAAGAGCACTTAGATAGTTTAGCGAAAAGAGTATTTTCCTTAAAAAGTGACAACACATGCATCAAGTGTGTCAGATGACTAGAACAAGCAAGGTTGTAAACAAGAATATCATCGAAGAAATCAATACAAATTTTCTCAACACAACCGCAAACACTAAATTTATGAGACTCTAGAATGTAGCTTGAGCATTAGTTAACCCAAAGAGTATCACAAGCCACTCGTATAAGCATTGTTTTGTTCGAAAAGTCGTCTTAAAGGCCTCACTCTGATTTGGTGATACGTGGCCCGTAAGTCTAATTTAGAGAAATATTACGCTCCAAATAATTCGTCCAGTCAATAACTGGTGGCATCAGAAAAGAGTCCTTCATGGTGATGACATTAAGAGCCCTATAGTCTATGCAAAATCTCCAAGAATCATCCTTCTTCTTGACAATCAAAATGGGGGATGAAAAGGGGCTTGTACTCAGACAAATAATACCTTTGACAAGATTTCACCAACAATTTTCTCTATTTTAGTTTTCTGACTATGTGGATATCGATATGGGTGCACTTTAACCAGAGTCGAATTGGGTAACAAGTTGATAGCATGATAATGTGATCTCACTAGTGGCAACCCATATGATGTTTGAAAGGCTACTTTATAAGAGTGTAACAATAAGGCAAGCATTGGCTCTATGTCAAGGGATAAAAGTAGCTCAGTTGGTGAATCTTGGTAAATTTTCATAATTTCATTGGCAGCCTATAAACGTTTGAAGTGATGAAATTGTACTCAGGTAGGTCATTGAGATAGTTCACCCTGTAATGTTACTAACTTGGAGCCATCGAAAAAGGTGATAAATTTCTTCTTATAATTCACCAAATGAGTGTCCATCGTCTCTTGGATTTTCCAATAAATCCCTGACCTCCCCTTCACAATGCAAAAGCTCCCTACTCCATAGTTATTAGAACCGGAACGGACTTGCTGGTTCAATAAAAAAACCAACAAAAAACTAACAGTCTCAAGACCATTTCAAGTTGAGGATCAACAAGAACCGATCAAACTTGAGAAAAACTGATCCACCAGTCCAACCGAACTGCTCAGCTGAAAATTTCAAAACTAATGTAGATCAGGTTTGAATCAGGTCGTCTTTGTTACTACTTGCTACTTTTGTCATTAGGCTATGTTATTCTTTATTATTTTATATGATAATTATTAATTATACAGTAAAAACGTATAAAGACTTGATTGTTCTTGAAATATTAGTGAAAATATGTATTTTAAATTTTAGTTTTAAATTCGACTATTTTATATTTTTTATTTACGTGGGACCGAGTCAAACAGTTTAACCCGTGACCCACCGATTGAATCAGTAGACTAGTAAACTAGCAGCCTGACCAGTTTGATCACCAATTTGGTTTTGAAAACTATGCCCCACTCCCCACTTGCACTTTAAACTGTGGGGTATGGTGGATTGTAATGGCCAACTATTTAGTCAATGCATGATGAATAAAATTATCGGAGCTCCCTGGTAACACGAATCCCCACACTTTCGTACTATTGTACCAGCTAGGGGTGTTCATGGTGCGGTTTGGTTCGATTTTTGAGAGAAATATCATCCGATCCAATCGTCTAATTAAACTGCGGTTCGATTTGGTTCGATTTTTTTGTCGAGGTCATCCGAACCAAACTAAACCAATTAAAATCGGTTTGGTTTGGTTCGGTTTATTCGATTTTTTCAATCAATTCAAAAAAAATACTATAATACTATTATAAATTACCAAAGCTGCAAGAACAAATTAGAAAGAACAGAACCAAACTAATTCATTGAATGGCATTACTGTAACAACACTAAATACACAACCCACATCATTGATAAAACTTAACTTTCTTTTCAAGTTAATCATTCTCTAAGTACATAAATTCTTTTCTAGAGTCCTACTCTTTGTCTGCACAAAGATGTGGTACACAAGTATCCATATTTGCTCAACACACTTTCTATTTTTGAATTATTGCTAACAAAACTTTAAACAGATGACATATGGCATATGTTTAAAGTTTTGTTAGCAATAATTCAAAAATAGAAATTGTGTTGAGCAAATATGGATACTTGTGTACCACATCTTTGTGCAGACAAAGAGTAGGACTCTAGAAAATAATTTATGTACTTAGAGAATGATTAACTTGAAAAGAAAGATAAGTTTTGTCAATGATGTGGCTTGTGTATTTGGTGTTGTTACAGTAATGCCATTCAATGAATTAGTTTGGTTCTGTTCTTTCTAATTTGTTCTTGAAGCTTTGGTAATTTATAATAGTATTGTAGTATTTTTTTGAATTGATTAAAAAAACCTAACAAACCAAACCAAACCAAACCGATTTTAATTGGTTTGGTTTGGTTCGGATGACCTCGACAAAAAAATCGAACCAAATCAAACCGTAGTTTAATTAGACGATCGGATCGGATGATATTTCTCTCAAAAACCGAACCAAACCGCACTGCGAACACCCCTAGTGCACTGGGTCATCCAACTAATACCTGAGCGAGTCAAGGTCGATCCCATGAGGATTGTTGGCTTGAAGCAAGCTATGGTTATCTTGTAGGTCTTAGTCAGGCAGATCAGAAGGTTGTTGATTTTATGTCATATATGGAGTTGTAAGAGTAATGTATGAAAAAGGGTAATCAGTAATAGGAATGTAGTTGAAGATTATTATAACAGGGTGCTAATACTTTAAGGATAGGGTTGAGGATTGGAGTTGCGTTGCCTTTCTGAATTAACTCTGGTACTACTATCTTCTCTACTTGTGAATGATCTTCTTCTATGGCAGGCTGTATGTGATCAACGCCATGGGACGTGGTCATTGATCTCCTCTGCTACAGATTGAATGCCATTGGCTGTGGTCATCCAATCTGACGAAGGGTGAAGCACTAGCAGTTCATTCTCTTGGCGATCCTACTCAAAACGCCACAGATAAGGTCGAATCTTTCGGATCAGAAGATGCTGCTTTTTTGGATTCTAGCCTATACCACAGAGACCCTAATCTCCCCGGAAATTGGCTAAACTGGTGTCTCGAGAAGTCTCCAATGAAATCATGGATTAATCGTCTGAGAGATGTATAAACATAGCTATTGGCTCGTGCTTTCCAGTCATGTATTCACACGAACTCAAGTAGACGCGGGTGTTTGTTAGGCACGTTCATCTTAATGTGATGAACAGAGCTGATTGTCTGATCATCCTATTCACCACGATGAAGATCAAGTATACATCTTAGAAATATATCAAACACGGATCAGATAAGAAACAGTAATACTTTTATTAATTCATAGGACTCAGTAGGGCTCCTCCCCTCAACCTAGGAGGTTTAGAAACTCATACTGATGTAAAATACAAAGTAAAATGTGTATGATGGTCGCAGGAATCGAAGAAGGTTTAAAATACACTTTAAATACTAAACAGATGACTAGTAAAGGTAAAACAGTCTATTTGGTGCTAAAATTCACTTCTGGGGCCCACTTAGTGAGTGTTTGAACTGAGCTTTGATGAGATCGATGTGCTATGAGGTCTCTGGGCATGGAATGCCAGTTAGGGGGTCCTCTTTTGGCATTTGAACGCTGGTCTCTACTCTGTGGGCGTTGGACACCTAGAAGAGGGCAGGTAGTTGGCGTTGGATGCCAGTTTTGGGCCTTCTAATCCAAAGAAAAGTATGGACAATTATCTATTGATGGAAAGCTCTAGAAGTCAGCTTTCCATAGCCGTTGAGAGAGCTCTATTTGGACTTCTGTAGCTCCAGAAAAGATCTTCCGAATGCAAGGAGGTCAGACCCGTACAGCATCTGCAGTGCTTTCTCTGTCTCTGAATTAGACTTCTGCTCCAGCTCCTCAATTTCAGCCAGAAAATACCTGAAATTGTAAAAAAATACAAAAACTCATAGTAGAATCCAAAAATATGAATTTAACACTAAATCCTATAAAATCTTAATAAAAACTAAATAAAACATACTAAAAACTATATGAAAATGATGCCAAAAAGCGTATAAAATATCCGCTCATCACAACACCAAACTTAAGCCGTTGCTTGTCCCCAAGCAACTAAAAATACAGTAGGATAAAAAGAAAATTAAGATACAATAAATTTCTAAGTTTTCAATGAAGCTTAGCTACAATTAGATGAACGGGACTTAGTAGCTTTTTGCTTCTGAATAGTTTTGGCATCTCACTATCCATTGAAACCTAGAATGGTTGGCATCTTTAGGAACTTAGAATCCAGATGATATTATTGACTCTCTTAGTTCAGTTCTTTTTTATTCTTGAACACAGCTTTCTGCGTCTTGGCCGTGACCCTAAGCACCTTATTTTCCAGTATTACCACCGGATACAATAATGCCACAGACATTTTAACTGGGTGAACCTTTTCAGATTGTGACTCAGCTTTGCTAGAGTTCCCAGATAGAGGTGTCCAGAGTTCTTAAGCACATTCTTTTTTACTTTGGACCACGACTTTAACCGCTCAGTCTCAAGCTTTTCACTTGACACCTTCACGCCACAAGCACATGGTTAGGGACAGCTTGTTTGAGCCGGTTAGGCCAGGATTTTATTCCTTTGGGTCCTCCTATCTATTAATTCTCAAAGCCTTGGGTCCTTCTACCCTTGCCTTTTGGTTTAAAGGGTTACTGGATTTTTCAATTTGCCATCCTTTTCCTGCATTTTTGGGCAGTAATGGATTTTTTTGCTTTTTATTTTTTTTTCTTTTCGCCATTTTTTTTCTTTTTCGCATGCATATAATTTTTTTTCTTTTGCAACATGCTTTTTCTTTTTTTCTTTTTGCTGCTTTTTCTTGCTTCAAGAATCAATTTTTGGATTTTTCAGATTATCAATAATATTTTTTCTTTTTCCTTATTCTTTCAAGAGCCAACATTCTAAAATTTCAACTTCAAATATGCACTGTTTAATCATACATTCAGAAAACAAAAGCAATGCCACCACATCAACATCAACATAATTAAACTATTCTTATTTTAAACTTGAAATTCATGCATCTCTTAATTTTTTTCAATTAAAAATTTTCTGTTAAGCAAGGTAAGAGATATATAGAACATTTTACAACTTTAAGAAATCAATGTAAATGATCATGCAACTAGAACAGGAAAACAAACAAAACATAACAGAAAACAGAAAAGGAAAGGAAGTAATAAAGAACGAGTCCACCTTTAATGGTGGCGGCTCGTGCTCCTCCTTGAGAATCCAATGTGATGCTTGATCTCTTCAATGTCATTCCTTTGCCTTTGTTGCTCTTCCCTTATAGCCCTTTGGTCTTCCCTTATGGCTCTTTGATCTTCTTTTATTTCATTGAGGGTGGTAGCATGCCCTTGATGTTCCATCCTCAATTGCTCCATGTTAGTGCTCAATTCTCCAAGAAAAGTTTGCCATTGATCCCAAGAGCTTTGGGAAGGAAAATACATCCCTTGAGGCACCTCAGGGATCTCATAATGAGGCAGTTACACGTGCTCTTATGCATGCTCTCTGGTTTGCTCCATCCTCTTCTTAGTGATGGGCTTGTCCTCCCCAATGGAGATATCTCCTTCTATGACAATTCCAACTGAATTGCATACATGACAGATGAGGTGTGGGAATGCCAACCTTGCATTAGTATGAAGCTTCTCAGCTACCTTGTACAATTCTTGAGGAATCACCTCATGTACTTCCACCTCACTTCCAATCATGATGCAATGAATCATGATGGCTCTGTCAACAGTCACTTCTGACTGGTTGCTAGTGGGGATGATGGAACGTTGGATGAATTTCAACCATTCTCTAGCTATGGGTTTTAGGTCAACCCTTCTTAATTGAATGGGCTTGCCTTGGGAATCCCTTTTCCACTGTGCTTCTTCTACACAGATGTCTGAGAGCACTTGATCCAATCTCTGATCAAAGTTGACTCTTCTAGTGTAAGGATGAGGTTCTCCTTGTATTAGAGGCAAGTTGAACTCCAACCTCATATTTTTCGGGCTGAAATCTAAGATTCTTCCTCGGACTATGGAGATCCAATTCCTTGGATTTGGGTTCACACTAGTGTCATGGTTTTTAGTAACCCATGCATTAGCATAGAACTCTTGCACCATGAGAATCCCAACATCCTGAATGGGATTGGTTAGGACTTCTCAACCTCTTCTTCGGATCTCTCTTCGGATTTCCGGATACTCATTCTTCTTGAACATGAAAGGGACTTCAGGGATCACTTTCTTCTCTGCCACTACTTTATAGAAGTGGTCTTTATGGGCTTTGGTGATGAATCTCTCCATCTCCCAAGATTCAGATGGAGTGGCTACTACCTTTTCTTTCCTCTTTCTAGAGGAGTCTCCAACCTTGGGTGCCATGAATGGTAATGAAAAGAAAAAAAGCTATACTTTTCCAACACCAAACTTAAAACTTTGCTAGTCCTCGAGCAAAAATAAAGAAAAGAAAAGAATAGAGTAGAAGAAGAAGAAAATAGAGAAAGATAGAAGGAGAGAGAGGGCTCGGCCTTGTGGGGTTTATGAGTGTATGGGAGGTGTGTGTATGAAGGGTTATGAAGTGGGGTATTTATAGGAAATGGGAGTGGTATGGTTCGGCCATAGGGTGGGTTTTGGGTGGAAAATTTGATTTTGAAGTGGGTGAGGGTTGGTGGGAGTTATAATGGTGTGGGAAAGTGAAATGGATGTGATTGGGTTAGGGTTTTATAGGGAAGTGTGTATTGGAAAGTGTAAAAGTAAGTGGGGGTAGGTGAAGATGCTGTGGGATCTACTGGTCCTGAGAGGCTAGGGAATCCAGTTTCCCTGCTTCTCTGCACTGGCATTTGAACACCCAGGGGCTGCTCCCTGGCTGGCGTTCAACGCCAGCAATGCTGCCCATGATGGGCGTTGAACGCCTAGCAGGAATACCCTAGCTGGCGTTCAACTTTAACACTCCATCCAGAGTGTTCTGTTTTTACTATTGTGAAATTCTGTCTCTGTTCTGAATGCTACATATGATCATGACTCTAAAAGATAAACAAAACAAAAGAAATATAAATAATTAATTAAAGTTGGGTTGCCTCCCAACAAGCACTCCTTTAACGTCCCTAGCTTTACAGTTAGCTCCTTACGGAGGTGAGTATGGGCTCAGATTTTCACCCCTTACAGTGAATTTTATTCCTGTCTTCTCATGAATGAGCTCTACATGCTCTAGAGACAGGATACGACTCACTGTATGTGGTAAGGCTGGCTTCTTAGTGAAGACAACTCTCATGCCAGGTGAGAGGCCTTCAGTTTGGACTTTCTTGTCCTTCCAGCCTTTAGGTACTTTCTTCTTAGTACCTTTATGCTTAGAGCTTGTTGATGGATTCCCAACACCAAACTTAGAATTGATGTTTAGGGGCTCTGCAAAGCTCTGCACAGAAATAGAGGGTTGGAACACTAGGTGTTGCACTATTATCTCTCTTTTAGATGGAGAATTGGGATTGGACATCTTGAATAAGATATAGTCCTCTCCTAGTTGGAGAACCATTTCTCCCTTAGCCACATCAATGATAGCAATGGCAGTGGCCATGAAAGGTCTTCCAAGGATGACAGAGTCATCCTCATCCTCTCCTATGTCCAAGACTATGAAGTTTGCAGGGATGTAGTGGTTTTCAACGTTCACCAAGACATCCTCTATTAAGCCATATGGCTTCTTTATTGTCTTGTCTACCATCTCTAATGAGATGTTTGCAGCTTGTACCTCAATGATGCCCAGCTTCTCCATTACAGAGAGTAGCATGAGGTTTATGCTTGACCCTAGGTCACACAGAGCCTTCTCAAAGGTCATGGTGCCTATGGTGCAAGGAATCAGAAAAGGCATCCAGGATCTAGAAGTTTCTGAGGAAGTGGTGCACAAACTGTAAATCATACTTTTCACAACTCGTACCACTAACCAGCAAGTGCACTGGATCGTCCAAGTAATACCTTACGTGAGTAAGGGTCGATCCCACGGAGATTGTCGGCTTGAAGCAAGCTATGGCTATTTTGTAATTCTTAGTCAGGAAATCAATGATAAGAGTGATTATATTTATGAAGAGTAAATAGCATAAAATAAATAATACTTGTTATGCAGTAATGGAGAACAGATTGAGGATTTGGAGATGCTCTGACTTTTGAATCTCTACTTTCCTACTGTCTTCTTCTTCACACACGCAAGGCTCCATCCATGGCAAGCTGTGTGTTGGTGGATTACCGTTGTCAATGGCTACCATCCGTCCTCTCAGTGAAATTGGTCCAAATGCGCTGTCACCGCATGACTAATCATCTGTCGGTTCTCACTCATGTTGGAATAGGATCCATTGATCCTTTTGCGTCTGTCACTACGCCCAGCACTCGTGAGTTTGGAGCTCGTCACAGTCATCCCATCCCAGATCCTACTCAGAATACCACAGACAAGGTTTAGACTTTCCGGATCTCAGGAATGGCCGCCAATAATCCTAGCCTATACCACGAAGACTCTGACAATGAACCAAGAGGCTAAGAGATACACACTCAATCTAAGGTAGAACGAAAGTGGTTGTCAGGCACGTGTTCATAGGTTGAGAATGGTGATGAGTGTCACGGATCATCACATTCATCACGGTTAAGTACAAGCGAGTATCTTAGAACAGAAACAAGCTCAATCTAAGGTAGAACGAAAGTGGTTGTCAGGCACGCGTTCATAGGTTGAGAATGGTGATGAGTGTCACGGATCATCACATTCATCACGGTTAAGTACAAGCGAGTATCTTAGAACAGAAACAAGTGTGATTGAATAGAAAACAGAAGTAATTGCATTAATTCATCGAGACACAGCAGAGCTCCTCACCCCCAACCATGGGGTTTAGAGACTCATGCCGTCAGAAATACAATATGAAATGTGTAAAATGTCATGAGATGCAAAATAAATCTCTAAAAGTTGTTTTTATACTAAACTAGTAGCTAGTGTTACAGAAAATAAGTAACTAAGTACAGATAGTGCAAAAATCCACTTCCGGGGCCCACTTGGTGTGTGCTTGGGCTGAGCATTGAGCTTTACACGTGTAGAGGCTTTTTTTGGAGTTAAACGCCAGGTTGTAGCCTGTTTCTGGCGTTTAACTCTGGTTTGCAACCTGTTTCTGGCGTTTAACACCAGAATAGGGTAAAGACTTGGCGTTAAACGCCAATTTGCGTCGTCATAACTTGGACAAAGTATGGACTATTATATATTTTTGGAAAGACCTAGATGTCTACTTTTCAACGCAATTGAGAGCGTACCAATTGGGTTTCTGTAACTCCAGAAAATCCACTTCGAGTGCAGGGAGGTCAGAATCTAACAGCATCTGCAGTCCTTTTTCAGCCTCTAAATCAGATTTTTGCTCAGGTCCCTCAATTTCAGCCAGAAAATACCTGAAATCATAGAAAACCACACAAACTCAAATTAAAGTTCAGAAATGTGTTTTTTATTTAAAAACTAATAAAAATATAATAAAAACTAACTAAAATATACTAAAAACTATGTAAAAATAATGCCAAAAAGCGTATAAATTATCCGCTCATCACAATACCAAACTTAAATTGTTGCTTGTCCCAAGCAACTGAAAATCAAATAGGATAAAAAAAAGAGAATATACTATAAATTCCAAAATATCAATGAAACTTAGCTCCAATTAGATGAGCGGGACTAGTAGCTTTTTGCCTCTGAACAGTTTTGCCATCTCACTTTATCCTTTGAAGTTCAGAATGGTTGGCATCTATAGGAACTCAGAATCCAGATAGTGTTATTGATTCTCCTAGTTCAGTATGTTGATTCTTGAATACAGCTACTTTATGAGTCTTGGCCGTGGCCCTAAGCACTTTGTTTTCCAGTATTACCACCAGATACATAAATGCCACAAACACATAACTGGGTGAACCTTTCCAGATTGTGACTCAGCTTTGCTAGAGTCCCCAATTAGAGGTGTCCAGGGTTCTTAAGCACACTCTTTTTGCTTTGGATCACGACTTTAACCGCTCAGTCTCAAGCTTTTCACTTGACACCTTCACGCCACAAGCACATGGTTAGGGACAGCTTGGTTTAGCCGCTTAGGCCAGGATTTTATTCCCGTGGGCCCTCCTATCCATTGATGCTCAAAGCCTTATATCCTTTTTACCCTTGCCTTTTGGTTTAAAGGGTTATTGGCTTTTTGCTCTTGCCTTTTGGTTTAAAGAGCTCTTGGCTTTTTCTGCTTGCTTTTTTTTTCTTATTTTTTTTCGCCATTTTTTTCGCAAGCCTTTGCTTTTCACTACTTTTTCTTGCTTCAAGAATCAATTTTATGATTTTTCAGATTATCAAATAACATTTCTCCTTTTTCATCATTCTTTCAAGAGCCAACAATTTTAACATTCATAAACAATAAATTCAAAAGATATATGCACTGTTCAAGCATTCATTCAGAGAAATAAAAAGTATTGTCACCACATCAAAATAATTAAACTAATTTCAAGGATGAATTCAAAATCCTGTACTTCTTGTTCTTTTGTGATTAAAAACATTTTTCATTTAAGAAAGGTGATGGATTCATAGGACATTCATAGCTTTAAGGCATAGACACTAGACACTAATGATCATGTAGTACAGACACAAACATAAATAAACATAAAGCATAGAGAATGAAAACAGAAAAAATAATTAGACAAGGAGATTAAGGAACGGGTCCACCTTAGTAAGGGTGGCGTCTTCTTCCTCTTGAAGAACCAATGGTGCTCTTGAACTCCTCTATGTCTCTTCCTTGCCTTTGTTGCTCCTCCCTCATAGCTCTTTGATCTTCTCTAATCTCATGGAAGGTGCCATATGGTTATGGAAAATTAAAAAGTGGGGCTTTTTTCACACCAAACTGAAAATGTTTACTCGTCCTCGAGCAAAAGAAGAAAGAAAGGAGGAGATGGAGATATGTGGTGGTTTCGGCCAAGGGAGGGTGATAGTGTGTATGAGGGGTTTATGATGGATAGATGTGAGTGATGAAGAGTTATGGAAAGGTGTGAAGAGGAGAGAAGAAGAGGTGGGGTTCCTGTGGGGTCCACAGATCTTGAGGGGTCAAGGACTTAGCATCCCTGCTCCATTGAGGCGTGCAAAACACCCTTAGAGTGCAATCCTGGCATTTAACGCCAGACTGCTACTTGTTTCTGGCATTAAACGCCAGCTTTTCCCCCTTTCTTGGCATTGAACGCCAACTTGGTGCTTGTTTCTGGCGTTTAAAGCCAGCTTGATGCTTCTTTCTGGCATTAAATGCCAGTCTGATGCTGCTTACTGGCGTTTAAACGCCAGTAAGCTCTTCCTCCAGGGTGAGCTATTTTTAATGCTATTTTGACTTTGCTTTGATTTCTATGACTCCACATGATCATCATCCTAAAGAAAACATAAAATAAAAAAGGAAAACAGAAAATTAACATAGATAAGTAAAAATTGGGTTGCCTCCCAATAAGCGCTTCTTTATTGTCTTTAGCTGGACCTTGCTGAGCTTTTAATCTAGTCTCAACTTTGAGCATTCTTGCTCAAGATTGCCTTCAAGATAATGATTGACTCTCTGTCCATTAACAATGAAGTTCTTATTAGAATCAATGTCTTGAAGCTCCACATAGTCATATGGTGACACACTTGTAATCACATATGGTCCCCTCCACCGGAATTTCAGTTTTCTGAGGAATAATCTGAGCCTAGAGTTAAACAGCAGAACCTTCTGTCCTGGTTCAAAGACTCTAGATGACAGCTTTCTGTTATACCACCTTTTTGCTTTCTCTTTGTAAAGCTTGGCATTTTCGAAAGCAGTGAGTCTGAATTCCTCTAGCTCATTTAGCTGGAGCAATCTTTTTTCTCCAGCTAATTTGGCATCAAAGTTTAGGAATCTGGATGCCCAGTAGGCCTTATGCTCTAGTTCCATGGGCAGATGACAGGCCTTACCATACACAAGCTGGTATGGAGAGGTCCTTATAGGAGTCTTGAATGCTGTTCTATATGCCCACAGAGCGTCATCCAAGCTTCTTGCCCAATCCTTTCTACGGGTACTTACAGTCCGTTCTAGGATTCTTTTTAGTTCTCTATTAGAGACTTCAGCTTGTCCATTTGTCTGTGGATGATATGGAGTTGCCACCTTGTGGCTAATTCCATATCGGACCATAGCAGAGTAAAGCTAATTGTTGCAGAAGTGAGTGCCCCCATCACTGATTAGTGCTCTAGGGACACCAAATCTACTGAAGATATGTTTCTGGAGGAACTTCAGCAATGTCTTAGTATCATTGGTGGGTGTTGCAATGGCCTCTACCCATTTGGATACATAGTCGACTGCCACCAGAATATAAGTATTTGAGTATGATGGTGGGAAAGGCCCCATGAAGTCAATACCCCATACGTCAAACAACTCAATCTCTAAGATCCCTTGCTGAGGCATTGCGTAACTATGAGGCAGATTACCAGCTCTCTGGCAGCTGTCACAGTTACGCACAAACTCTCGAGAGTCTTTATAGAGGATGGGCCAGTAGAAGCCACATTGGAGGACTTTTGTGGCTGTTCGCTCACCTCCGAAATGTCCTCCATATTGTGATCCATGACAATGCCATAGGATCTTCTGTGCTTCTTCTCTAGGCACACACCTACGAATTATTCCATCTGCACATCTCTTAAAGAGATATGGTTCATCCCACAGGTAGTACTTTGCATCAGTAATTAATTTTTTCTTTTGTTGCCTGCTGTACTCCTTTGGTATGAATCTTGCAGCTTTATAGTTTGCAATGTCTGTAAACCATGGTATTTCCTGAATGGCAAACAATTGCTCATCCAGAAAGGTTTTAGAGATCTCAATAGAGGGAAAGGATGCCCCTTCTACTGGTTCTATCCAGGACAGATGATCAGCCACTTGGTTCTCTGTCCCTTTTTTGTCTCTTATTTCTATATCAAACTCTTGCAGAAGCAACACCCATCTTATGAGCCTGGGTTTTGAATCCTGCTTTGTAAGTAGATATTTAAGAGCAACATGGTCAGTATACACAATTACTTTTGATCCTACTAAGTATGATCTAAACTTGTCAATAGCATAAACCATTGTAAGTAATTCTTTTTCTGTGGTTGTGTAATTTTTTTGGGCATCATTTAAAACACGGCTCGCATAATAAATGACATGCAGAAGCTTGTTATGCCTTTGTCCCAATACTGCACCAATGGCATGGTCACTGGCATCACACATTAGTTCGAATGGTAATGTCCAGTCTGGTGCAGAAATAACTGGTGCTGTGACCAGCTTAGCTTTCAGAGTTTCAAACGCCTGTAGACACTCTGTGTCAAACACAAATGGCGTGTCAGCAGCTAGTAGATTGCTCAGAGGTTTTGCAATTTTTGAAAAATCCTTTATAAACCTCCTATAGAATCCTACATGCCCCAGAAAGCTTTTGATTGCCTTAACATTGGCAGGTGGTGGTAATTTTTTAATTACTTCAACCTTAGCTTGATCCACCTCTATTCCCTTGTTTGAAATTTTATGCCCAAAGACAATCCCTTCAGTCACCATAAAGTGACATTTTCCCATTTTAAAACTAGGTTGGTCTCTTGGTATCTTTTCAGAACAAGTGCTAAATGGTTAAGGCAGGAGCTGAATGAGTCTCCAAAGACTGAAAAGTCATCCATGAAGACTTCCAGAAATTTCTCTACCATATCAGAGAAGATAGAGAGCATGCACCTCTGAAAGGTTGCAGGTGCATTGCACAGACCAAAAGGCATCCTTCTGTAGGCAAACACTCCAGAAGGACATGTGAATGCTGTTTTCTCTTGGTCTTGAGGATCTACTGCAATTTGGTTGTAACCTGAATAGCCATCCAAAAAATAGTAGTATTCATGACCTGCTAGTCTTTCTAGCATCTAGTCTATGAATGGTAAAGGAAAGTGATCCTTCCTGGTGGCTGTATTGAGCCTTCTGTAATCAATATACATACGCCACCCTGTAACTGTTCTTGTAGGAACCAGTTCATTTCTTTCATTATGAACCACTGTCATGCCTCCCTTCTTGGGGACAACTTGGACAGGGCTCACCCAGGGGCTATCAAAAATAGGATAAATAATCCCAGCCTCCAGTAACTTGGTGACCTTGATGAGAGAACTTTTGCGTGCTCTAGAAATTTATGGATAAATCCTCGTTGTAAGTATAGTTTCTAAACCTTCAAAAGTCCTTTCATACAAACGTTTGGTTGTCACAAGTAACAAACCCCTAAATAAATTGATAACTGAAGTATTCAAACCTCGGGTCGTCTTCTCAAGGAACTGCAGGGAAGTATATTCTTATTATTGGTTATGGAGATTGTAAATTGGGGTTTTGAGAATGAGGAGTGAATAGTTTAATTAGCAATTAAAGTAAATGAAGAACAAGCAATTTAAATGGCGAGTAAAATAAATCAATGGCTGTAAATAGACTTTTGGCAAGGTATGAGAAATTAGAGGTCCTATCCTAGTTATCCTTATCAATGATGATGAGAATTGAATCTTAATTCCACTTTGTTAACCTTTACTAAGATAAAGGAAGGTCAAGGGATTAATTGGTTTGATCTTCAAATCCTATTTATTTCCTAAGAAAAGATTGGGATTATTGAAGTTCAATTTAATTAACAAGATAACAATTATCAATCATGTTTGAGTTTGATAACTCCTGAGTTACTGATTTCTTAACCAAGACCAAAAGGAGAAAAATAAATCTACTGGAATAAAAATGTCTTCAGATGGGAATAATAGCAACACAAATAAAATAAAGCAAGATTAAACTGAAATACCTCAAATAACATTAATTCAAAAGAGTAATCTATAACATGGAAGAATTCATAAATCAAATTGCAAAAGTAAATGAAAAGGAATATTGAACCTGATAAAGAGATAATCCAAAAAGCGAATAAAATCCTAATTCTAAATCCTAATCCTAAAGAGAGAAGAGAGAGGAGAGAACCTCTCTCTAAACTAAATCTAAATCATGAAAACTAACTAATTGGAGGCTTCCCTTGAATGGATACATTCCCCCACTTTATAGCCTCTAATCTGTGTTTTCTGGGCCGAGAACTGGGTCAGAAACAGGCCAGAAATCGCTGGAGAAGAAATCTGCCACGCTAATTTTTGAAACTGCGATGTGTCCGCATGGAGCACGCGTTCGCATCGCCTAGCGTCAGGGCAACTATGGCATATTATATATCAAATCGAAGCCCCAGACTTTAGCTTTCCAACGCAACTGGAACCACGTCGTTTGGACCTTTTTAGCTAAAGTTATAGCCGTTTGAGTGCGAAGAGGTCAGGTTGGACAGCTTTAGCAGTTCCTTCAGTTTCTTGTATTCCTTCCACTTTTGCATGCTTCCTTTCCATCCTCCAAGCCATTCCTGCCCTGTAATCTCTGAAAACACTTAACACACATATCAAGGCATCTAATGATGATAAGAGAGGATTAATATTAGCAAATATAAGGTCAAAGAAGCATGTTTTCAATCAAAGCACATAATTAGGAAGGCAAATGTAAAACTATGCAAATAGTATGAATAAGTGAGTAAAGAGTTGATAAAATCCACTCAATTGAGCACAAGATAAACCATAAAATAGTTGTTTATCAACCTCCCCACATTTAAACATTAGCATGTCCTCATGCTAAGCTCAAGAGAAGCTATAAAGGAGTGAAGAGGAATGATAGAATGTATGAAATGCAACTACATGCAAAATGTTTCTTCCTTCTTGGTTAAAAGTAAATAAGCTCTTCAAGACAAACATAAATCAGATTTCACTAATTCAAATCATACAATAAAAAGCAAATAAACTTGTAAGAAGATAGCTCATGAAAGCAGGGAACATAGAATTAAGCACTGAACCCTCACTGGTAGTGTATATCACTCTAACTCTCACCCACAATTTCTCCACACTTAGTTGATGCACAATCTCTATCTTAAGCTAACCAAAGATTCAATTGGGGTTTTTAATTTGTTTTTCTACTTAAGGCTAGTGATGTGGTAAAATATAGAATAAATGGGATTAAAAAGGCTCAAGGTGGCAAACAAAGGTGATTGAAAGGGTAGGCTTAATTGGGATAAGTGAATAAAAATCAAATAATGGCCTCAATCATATGCAAGCATGTAAATACACTAAATATTGGACATATAGAATGGAACAAAGCAAAGGCTGCAATCATAGTGAAGAAAACACACAAGAAGAAAAATTTATGGTTAAATAATGTAACCATGTAAATAAGCTCAAAATCTCACAGGTTGTGTGTTCTTTGGCTCAAAAATCATGTTCCAAATACAACTTCAAACAAGTTTTAACATAAAAAAATTTTCAATTTAAATTAGTGAAATTTTTCAAAGATAGGGTCTTAAAAGAATTTTATTACTTTAACCAAGTAGTAACTAGATGCATAAAATCAAACAAATATGCAAATGCAACAACTAATTTAACAAAGGCAATTAAACATTGGTGCTAAAATATGAAGTGACTAACCCATGGAAGTCGGTATCGACCTCCCCATACTTAAAGATTGTACCGTCCTCGGTGCATGCTGAGATGTGCAGGTGGACGGGTTGTTCCAACTGGCGCTTTTCTCCAAAGATTGTGCAGATGGACTTGTCTTGTTTCCCCATGTAAACGTCTTCCGGTTCTCTTCCTGGTGGCCATCCTGAAAGAAAAAGGGAAGAAAGGTAACCCAATAATAAAGATAAGAAAATAAATGAAGTATGGTTGGGTTGATGCCAAATGATAAGGGTCTCATTTACATGGAAGCTTCAACATGTACGTGAGAAAATAATATAAGCATATGGCATACTAGTGGTGCAAAATTTGCAACAAAGGAGAGGAAAATGTGGGTAATGTAAGATAGTATAAGTTCATATCAATGCAAGAGAAGTATAAGTATCATAAAAGATTAGCATTGATTTAAATAATGTTACCCAATTAGAATAAAACAAGTCATAAGCACTAAGATAATACCAGAAAAGATATAACAGTTGAATAGGAAAATTTTAACACCAAAGAAAAAATAATTAATTTAGAAAAGAAAATAAAAATATGCACAAAATTAAGATGCAATGAATGAAATATGCAAATAAATTAAGTGAAATAAAATGAAAGATAAGAAGAATGAGAAGGGAAAGAAATGAGGAAAAAGAAAGTAAGAAGGAGAGAGAAAGAAGAGAAGATAGAAGAAATTAGGAGTAGAGAAGAAAAGATAAGATAATTGGCAAATCAGGAAAACTGTGCGGCGCAAGCGACGCGGTCGCGCGACTTGCGCTTAAACTGATTGACGCGGTCGCGTGACCCGTTTTAGGCTAATGGCGCGAGGGTAGCCTCGCACTCGCACAACTCTCTGTTCAAAATCATATTAGTGCCAAATTTTGGGTAACGCGATCGCGTAAGGCATGCGATCGCGTGAGTGGGCTTTTAGAAGGATAGGACGTGGTCGCATCACTCACGCGGCCACGTGGGAAGGATTATGCGCTCAGCACCAATCCAGCACCACTCTAGCACAACTTTTGATCGTGCACCCTTGTTACGTCGAAATCCAGGTCACGCGGCCGCGTGGGGCACGCGGTCGCGTGGGAGGCCAATATTCCCATTCGACGCGGACGCGTCAGCAACGCAGTCGCGTGGGACGATTTGTGCCACGGGCACACCTCCAGCCACGCTCCTATATGACTCTCTGTTCGTTTATTATTTTCTCCCATCTCCTTGAGACGCGGACGCGTCAATGATGCGGTCGCGTCGCGTAACGTTTTTTTTTTATAATCTGAAAAAAAAAATGCAGAATGCAGTGTTAATATGAATGTGATGCAAAACTCCAGGTTCAATATAATAAAATAAAATAAAACTCGAAAACAAATAAAACTAAATGAAAAAGGAACGATCTTACCATGGTGGGTTGTCTCCCACCTAGCACTTTTAGTTAAAGTCCTTAAGTTGGACATTGGATGAACTTCCTGTTATGGTGGCTTGTGCTTGAAATCATCCAGGAATCTCCACCAATGTTTGTAATTCCAATGGCCTCCGGGATCCCAAACTAGGCACGTAAAGCCTTTGAGCAGCTTCAAACAGATTCTTAGGCTCCCGGGGTGTTGGATGTCAGAACAGATTCCAGGATCCTAAACTTTGCTGTTAAATCCGCCTTCGTCTTGATCTATACTTTTCCATCTGGGCGGTTTAGAAATTAGATTCTCACCAGGATAACCAAACTTTTTTCGAGATCCATCTGATTGATCATGATGCCAATCCGTGCACTTCGAGTTGAAGCGTGAAACCTTATTGAACCTCGTGCACCAGCTTTGAGTACGAGCCATTTCCCTTTTACTCTTAAAGCCGCAGAGAGCTCTAAGCTGGCCATCTGTTTCAAGCAAACCATATTCAAGTGGAAAAATACAGTTAAAGGTTAAGGATTGTACCCACTTAAAACTTGTATTGGGTGGTGATGGCCTTGGGATAGGTGGTTCCAGTGGTTCTGTGAGTTCTACTCCCTTGTGCTCTCTGTGAAATTCTCCACTTCCTTGCAAGATTTTTCAAATGTATCCATGTCCTGATCAAAGCCATCTATATCTTCCTCATCACTTAAGTCATAGACTGGAGGTTGAGAGAAATCTACCTCCGTATCATCTTCGTATTCACTCGGGGAAGATTCTTCGATCTCAGAGAATTCACTTGCGGATGCAAGCTCATTGCTAGAAGAACTTAACTTGAGATTATTGTCATCAAGGAAACTTGCTTCTTGGATTATTCTGTCTAGTTCTTCATGAAATACCTGCCTTGAGGACTGCGCACAATCCTCCTTAGCATCAATTGTAACGTCCTTGACAGAATTTTCCACAACTCTGGATTCCCATGGAAGTTCAGCGTCTCCTAAGTCTTCAACCAACTCTTCTTCTTCAATAATAACAGCTTCCTCTACTTGTTCCAATACGAAACCATGCTCTGTCTTGTCCACTGGAGTTTCTAGTATCTCCTTCATACTACGCTCTTCGTTAGATTGTCCACATGGGACTGTGGGAGGTCCTTGAATGTTCAAACGTCTAGAAGATAATTGACTTACTGCTTGCTCCAGTTGATGAAGGGCTGTTTGAAGTCGATTTACTATTTCCTTGAGGCGAACCTCTGATTCTCGGGGTGATAGATTTGGATATGGCACAGGGGGAAGTGGTGGTGTTTGGGAGTGATTGGATTGGAACTGGGGTAAATGAGGATCATACGGTGGTGAATGGTGAAAATGAGCTTGTGAGTGTGGTGGTTCGAAGTTACGTTGAGAGAATGGCCTATAAACACAGGGTGGGGCTTGTTGGTAATTACAAGGTTGTCCACCATGTCTATTTGCTTGGTATGCATTGTAGAATGGTCTTTGTCCATGATATCTTGGAGGGTGTTGTTGCCTAAAGGGTTTATCAGATCCTCTTGGCTCCATCCATCTTTGGTTGCTCTAACCTTGATGCATGTTCCTGTTATAACTTCCATTCCTTTCAATAATATTAGAACCAAACTCAAAGCGGAAGGGGTGAGAATTCATAGTAGCTAATAGAAATAAAGAGGGGAAAAATAAAGACAAATAAACAAGTAAAAGAAAAATATTTAAAATAACCAATAATAGGGCACACGATTGCAGTTCCCCGGCAACGGCGCCATTTTGATGAGAGAACTTTTGCATGGTCTAGAAATTTGTGGATAAATCCTCGTTGCAAGTATAGTTTCTAAACATTCAAAAGTCCTTTCATACAAATGTTTGGTTGTCACAAGTAACAAACCCCTAAATAAATTGATAACCGAAGTATTCAAATCTCGGATCGTCTTCTCAAGGAACTGCAGGGAAGTATGTTCTTATTATTGGTTATGGAGATTGTAAATTGGGGTTTTGAGAATGAGGAGTGAATAGTTTAATTAGCAATTAAAGTAAATGAAGAACAAGCAATTTAAATGGCGAGTAAAATAAATCAATGACTGTAAATAGACTTTTGGCAAGGTATGAGAAATTAGAGGTCCTATCCTAGTTATCCTTATCAATGATGATGAGAATTGAATCTTAATTCCACTTTGTTAACCTTTACTAAGATAAAGGAAGGTCAAGGGATTAATTGGTTTGATCTTCAAATCCTATTTATTTCCTAAGAAAAGATTGGGATTATTGAAGTTCAATTTAATTAACAAAGATAACAATTATCAATCATGTTTGAGTTTGATAACTCCTGAGTTACTGATTTCTTAACCAAGACCAAAAGGAGAAAAATAAATCTACTGGAATAAAAATGTCTTCAGATGGGAATAATAGCAACATAAATAAAATAAAGCAAGATTAAACTGAAATACCTCAAATAACATTAATTCAAAAGAGTAATCTGTAACATGGAAGAATTCATAAATCAAATTGCAAAAGTAAATGAAAAGGAATATTGAACCTGATAAAGAGATAATCCAGAAAGCGAATAAAATCCTAATTCTACATCCTAATCCTAAAGAGAGAAGAGAGAGGAGAGAACCTCTCTCTAAACTAAATCTAAATCATAAAAACTAACTAATTGGAAGCTTCCCTTGAATGGATGCATTCTCCCACTTTATAGCCTCTAATCTGTGTTTTCTAGGCCGAGAACTGGGTCAGAAACAGGCCAGAAATCGCTGGAGAAGAAATCTGCCACGCTAATTTTCGGAACTGCGACGTGTCCGCATGGAGCACGCGTTCGCGTTGCCTAGCGTCGGGGCAACTATGGCATATTATATATCAAATTGAAGCCCCAGACTTTAGCTTTCCAACGCAGCTGAAACCGCGTCGTTTGGACCTCTGTAGCTAAATTTATAGCTGTTTGAGTGCGGAGAGGTCAGGCTGGACAGCTTTAGCAGTTCCTTCAGTTTCTTGTATTCCTTTCACTTTTGCATGCTTTCTTTCCATCCTCCAAGCCATTCCTGCCCTGTAATCTCTGAAAACACTTAACACACATATCAAGGCATCTAATGGTGATAAGAGATGATTAATATTAGCAAATATAAGGTCAAAGAAGCATGTTTTCAATCAAAGCACATAATTAGGAAGGCAAATGTAAAACCATGCAAATAGTATGAATAAGTGGGTAAATAGTTGATAAAATCCACTCAATTGAGCACAAGATAAACCATAAAATAGTGGTTTATCAGACCTCTTTCTGCACCACCTCCTTCATGGATGGATTTAGCCGCCTCTGTGGTTGAACCACTGGCTTAGCATCGTCCTCCAATAGGATCTTGTGCATGCATCTTGCTGGGCTGATGCCCTTAAGATCACTTACGGACCACCCAAGAGCTGCCTTGTGTGTCCTTAGCACTTGAAGTAGTGCTTTCTCTTCCTTTGGATTTAAAGCAGAGCTTATGATCACCGAAAAAGTGTCACCTTCTCCCAGAAATTCATATTTTAGAGATGGTGGTAGTGGTTTGAGCTCGGGTTTAGGAGGTTTCTCCTCTTCCTGAGGAATTTTCAAAGGCTCTTTTATTTCCTCTGATTCCTCCAGATCAGGCTGAACATCTTTAAAGATGTCTTCTAGCTCTGATTCGAGACTCTCAGCCATGTTGATCTCCTCTACCAGGGAGTCAATAATATCAACACGCATGCAGTCTTTTGATGTGTCTGGATACTTCATTGCCTCAACAGCATTCAGCCTGAACTCATCCTCATTGACTCTTAAGGTCACTTCCCTCTTTTGGACATCAATGAGGGTTCATCCAGTTGCTAGGAAGGGTCTTCTTAGAATGAGAGTTACACTCTTGTGCTCCTCCATCTCCAGCACTACAAAGTCAGTGGGAAAGGCAAATGGCCCAACCTTGACAATCATGTCCTCAATTATGCCTGATGGATATTTAATGGTGCCATCAGCAAGTTGAAGACATATTCGGGTTAGTTTGACCTCTTCGGTCAAGCCAAGCTTTCTGATAGTGGATGCAGGGATTAGATTGATACTTGCCCCAAGGTCGCATAGAGCTGTCTTGGTACAAGTACCCTCTAGTGTGCATGGTATCATAAAGCTTCCGGGATCCTTAAGCTTCTCTGGAAAGCTTGTTAGGATGACTGCACTGCACTCTTCAGTGAGAAAAACTTTTTCTGTTTCTCTCCAATCCTTCTTATGACTTAAGATCTCTTTCATGAACTTAGCATAAGAGGGTATTTGCTCAAGTGCCTCTGCAAACGAAATCTTTATTTCAAGAGTCCTGAGATAATCTGCAAAGCGAGCAAATTGTTTATCCTGTTCTGCTTGGCGGAGTTTCTGAGGATAAGATATTTTGGCTTTATATTCTTCAACCTTAGTTGCTGCAGGTTTAATTCCTACAGAGGCAGGTTGAGAAGCCTTCTTGAGGGAGTTAGCATAAGCACTTGCAGGTGTCTGATCCCTCACTGGTGTTTGAACGCCAGAA
This sequence comes from Arachis ipaensis, assembly GCF_000816755.2. Lineage (NCBI taxonomy): Eukaryota > Viridiplantae > Streptophyta > Magnoliopsida > Fabales > Fabaceae > Arachis > Arachis ipaensis. The sequence goes on along the minus strand of NC_029791.2, from coordinate 28,092,064 downwards.
CTAGACATGGATTGGGCGTTTAACACCAGATTCCTACCATTTTCTAGCGTTTGAATGCCAGAACTGGACGTGGAATTGGAGTTTAACGCCAGTTTTTCACCTGTTTCTGGCGTTTGATCGCCAGACATATTCCTCTCTGGGCTCTTACTATTCTCAGAGGGATTTTGGGTAGCAAGTTGCTCATCCTCTGTCAGCTGTTCTTTTCTTGGATTTCTGCTGCTTTGAGTTGGAGTATTTAACGTTTTTCCACTTCTTAATTGAACTGCTTGGCACTCTTCTGTTATCTATTTTGATAACTGCTGTTTTGTCTGATTCAATTGTGATTCCATATCCTTGTTAGCAATTTTGGTTTCTTGTAGCATCTCCTTAAACTCTGCTAATTTCCTTGTTATAGAAGATAGTTGCTGATTGAGTTTAGCAACTTGTTCCTAAGGACTAAAGTCAGTTGATACTGCCTTAGCTTCTTCTCTCATGGAGGACTCATTACTTATGTACAGATGCTGATTTCTAGCAACTATATCAATAACCTCTTGAGCCTCTTCAACAGTCTTTCTCATATGTATAGATCCACCAGCTGAGTGGTCTAGAGATGTCTGAGCTTTTTCTATAAGCCCGTAGTAGAAGATGTCTAACTGCACCCACTCTGAAAACATTTCAGAAGGGCATTTCCTTAGCATCCCTCTGTACCTCTCCCAGGCATTATAGAGGGATTCATCATCCTCTTGTTTAAAGCCTTGGATGTCCAGCCTTAGCTGTGTCATCCTTTTTGGAGGGAAATATCGATTCAGGAATTTGTCTGATAACTGTTTCCATGTTCTTATGCTTGCTGTGGGTTGGTTATTTAACCACCTCTTAGCTTGATCTTTTACAGCAAACGAAAACAGTAATAGTCTGTATACATCCTGATCTACTTCCTTGTCATGCATTGTGTCAGCAATTTGCAAGAACTGCGCCAGAAACTCAGTAGGTTCTTCCTGTGGAAGACCGGAATACTGGCAATTTTGCTGCACCATAACAATGAGCTGAGGATTTAGCTCAAAACTGCTTGCTTTGATGGGAGGTATACAGATGCTACTCCCATATGCAACAGTAATGGGGTTAGCATATGACCCCAGAGTCCTTCTGGACTGTTCATTTCCACTTAGATCCATGATAGAGAAAGGGAGATGATGTGGATTGTAAAATATAAAAAAAATTATTATTATTTTTTTAAATATTTTTTTTGAATACCGAAAATTAAAAGGAAAATAAAATAAAATAAAATAATAAAAAAATTAACTATAATTTCGAAAATTAGAAAAATAGATAAAAAGGAAATTGAAAATTAAAATAAGAAATAAATTAAAAAGATTTGAAAAAGGTATGATTTTAAAATTTGAGATTGGAAAAGATAAGATAAGATTTTGAAAAATATATGATTTTAAAAATTTTGATCAAATCAACTAAATGAATTCGAAAATTATGAACAATTAAAGGAAAGGATATATTTTTTTATTTTTGAATTTTATGAGGAAAGAGAAGAACACACAAAAGACACAAGACTTAAAATTTTTAGATCTAATGCTCCTTGTTTTTCGAAAATTTTGGAGGGAAAACACCAGGGAACACCAAACTTAAAAATTTTAAGATCAAAATACAAAGAAGACTCAAGAACACCTTGAAGACTCACAAGAACACCAAGAATAAAATTCAAGGACTCAAGAACATAAAAAGAACACCAAACTTAAAACTTTTAGAAAACTAAAAATAAATTTTCGAAAATTAAAGAAAAATAACAAGAGAACACCAAACTTAAAAGTTTGACACAAGATTTAATCAAAGAAAAATTATTTTTGAAAAAGTTTTAAAAGGAAGATACCCAATTACCAAGAACATAAGCACAACGCTCTAGCCAACTGAGTTATAAATTTAACGTGTTTTAAAAAAGGTATTTAATGTATATAAATTTTTTAAATACTGATAAATTGAAAACGCACAAGAAAAACAAGAAAAGACACAGAACAGGAAAAACTAAAGATCAAACAAGAAAAATAGCAAGAACAACTTGAAGATCAAGAAAAAAAACAATAAACACAAATTCAAAAAATTAAAGGAAAATAAAAACATGCAATTGACACCAAACTTAAAATATGAATCTAAACTCAAACAGAAGACTCAAAGAAAAATTAAAAATTAATAAAGAAAAATAGTATTTTTGAAAGGAAAATAGCAAATGCAATTCTAGTGACTTTAAACCAACAAAAATAAATTATTCATAATCTAAGCAACAAAATAAACCGTCAGTTGTCCAAACTCGAACAATCCCCGGCAACGGCGCCAAAAACTTGGTGCACGAATTGTAAATCACACTTTTCACAACTCGTACCACTAACCGGCAAGTGCACTGGGTCGTCCAAGTAATACCTTACGTGAGTAAGGGTCGATCCCACGGAGATTGTCGGCTTGAAGCAAGCTATGGCTATTTTGTAATTCTTAGTCAGGAAATCAATGATAAGAGTGATTATATTTATGAAGAGTAAATAGCATAAAATAAATAATACTTGTTATGCAGTAATGAAGAACAGATTGAGGATTTGGAGATGCTCTATCTTTTGAATCTCTGCTTTCCTACTGTCTTCTTCTTCACGCACGCAAGGCTCCATCCATGGCAAGCTGTGTGTTGGTGGATCACCATTGTCAATGGCTACCATCCGTCCAATCAGTGAAAATGGTCCAAATGCGCTGTCACCGCACGGCTAATCATCTGTCGGTTCTCACTCATGTTGGAATAGGATCCATTGATCCTTTTGCGTCTGTCACTACGCCCAGCACTCGTGAGTTTGGAGCTCGTCACAGTCATCCCATCCCAGATCCTACTCGGAATACCCAGACAAGGTTTAGACTTTCTGGATCTCAGGAATGGCCGCCAATAATCCTAGCCTATACCACGAAGACTCTGATCATGAACCAAGAGGCTAAGAGATACACACTCAATCTAAGGTAGAACGGAAGTGGTTGTCAGGCACGCGTTCATAGGTTGAGAATGGTGATGAGTGTCACGGATCATCACATTCATCACGGTTAAGTACAAGCGAGTATCTTAGAACAGAAACAAGCATGATTGAATAGAAAACAGAAGTAATTGCATTAATTCATCGAGACACAATAGAGCTCCTCACCCCCAACCATGGGGTTTAGAGACTCATGATGTCAGAAATACAATATGAAACATGTAAAATGTCATGAGATGCAAAATAAATCTCTAAAAGTTATTTTTATACTAAACTAGTAGCTAGGGTTACAGAAAATAAGTAACTAAGTGCAAATAGTGCAGAAATCCACTTCCGGGGCCCACTTAGTGTGTGCTTGGGCTAAGCATTGAGCTTTACACGTGTAGAGGCTTTTTTTGGAGTTAAACTCCAGGTTGTAGCCTATTTCTGGCGTTTAACTCTGGTTTGCAACCTGTTTCTGGAGTTTAACGCCAGAATAGGGTAAAGACTTGGCGTTAAACGCCAATTTGCGTCGTCATAACTTGGGCAAAGTATGGACTATTATATATTGTTGGAAAGCCCTGGATGTCTAATTTCCAACGCAATTGAGAGCGCCAATTGGGTTTTTGTAGCTCCAGAAAATCCACTTCGAGTGCAAGGAGGTCAGAATCCAGCAGCATCTGCAGTCCTTTTTCAGCCTCTAAATCAGATTTTTGCTCAGGTCCCTCAATTTCAACCAAAAAATACCTGAAATCATAGAAAAACACATAAACTCATAGTAAAGTCCAGAAATGTGATTTTTATTTAAAAACTAATAAAAATATAATAAAAACTAACTAAAATATACTAAAAACTATGTAAAAATAATGCCAAAAAGCGTATAAATTATCCGCTCATCAGGAAGCCTCTACTAAACCGAAGCATGGAGTTCTTTGGTAAGCAGTGGAGTCTCTTCCTCCAATGGCCTTGTACCAAATTTCTTGGCATTCAACTTCATAAGAGCTCCTAGGTATCGAGCAACTTGCTCTTCCCTAGTGTCTTCATCCTCATCCGAGGATGAGTAGTCATCAGAACTCATGCACTGTAGAAGTGCATTCAAAGGAACCTCTATGGTCTTTGGTTTCCTTTGGTTCTGAGATAGAGGGTTCTTGAGTGGGATTTAAGCACTCAAAGGGTGTGCTTTGACTGGCGTTCAACGCCAGCTCTGTTAGCTTAATGGGCGTCAAACGCCCTTGCTGTCCACCATGACTAGCGTTAAACGCCAGTCCCTCTATGCTTTTAGGCATTGAATGCCCAGCAGGGATGTCCTTGCTGGCGTTCAATGCCAGCTTCCCTGGGTGTTTGGGAGTTGAACGCCCAGTGAGGAGTTCCTCACTGGCGTTCAGTGCTAGAATGGCTTCCTGGTTGGGCGTTGAACACCCAGTGAGGGGTTCTTCACTGGCATTTAATGCTAGAAAGCCTGCCTAGTTGGGCGTTGAACGCCCAGTAAGGGGTTCTTCACTGGCGTTCAATGCCAGAAAGCCTGGGTGTTTGGGCGTTGAACGCCCAGCCAGTGCTCCCTGGCTGGCGTTGAACGCCAGCACTGCTGCCAGGATGGGCGTTGAATGCCCAGTGAGGGGTTTCTTACTGGCGTTCAGCGCCAGGTTTGCTGCCAGATTGGGCGTTGAACGCCCAGTGATATGTCCTTCACTGGTGTTCAATGCCACCCCTATTCTCCTCTAATTCGGCCTTCACCTCCATGGTTATGGCCTTGTACTCTTCTCTAGGATTTACCTCAGTATTGCTGGGAAGAGTTTCAGGAGGAATCTCATGGATCCTCTTGCTCAGTTGACCAACTTGCACCTCCAAATTTCTAATGGAGGACCTTGTTTCATTAATGAAACTATGAGTGGTCTTAGAGAGGCTGAAAACCAGAGTAACTAAGTCAGAAAGACTCTGCTTAGAGGTTTCCATATTTCCTTGAGAAGATAGGAATGGTGGTCTATTATTGAACCTATTCTGGTTCCTTCCACCTTGATTGTTATTGAAACCTTGCTAAGGTTTCTGTTGATCTTTCCATGAAAGATTAGGATGGTTCCTCTATGAAGGGTTGTAGGTGTTTTCATTGGGTTCTCCCATGTAATTCACCTCCTCTATGGTGGGTTGATCAGGATTATAAGCTTCTATGCTAGAAGAAGCTTCCTGAGTAATGCAAGCTACAGTTTGCAGTCCAGTCAAATGCTGGGAGATCATGTTGACCTGTTGGGTCAAGATCCTATTCTGAGCCAATATGGCATTCAGAGTATCAACTTCATGAACTCTTTTCTTCTGAGAGATCCCATGGTTTACAGGATTCTTTTCAGAAGTATATATGAATTGGTTGTTTGCAACCATTTCAATGAGTTATCTTGCTTCTGCCGGTATTTTCTTCAAGTAGAGTGATCCACCAGCAGAGCTGTCCAATGAGATTTTGGATATCTCAGACAGACCATCATAGAACACGCCTATGATAGACCACTCTGAGAGCATGTCAGGAGGACATCTCTTGATCAGTTGCTTATATCTTTCACAAGCTTCAAAGAGGGATTCACCTTCTCTTTGTCTGAAGGTTTGAACTTCCCCTCTAATCTTGCTCATCCTTTGAGGGGGAAAGAATTTAGCTAGAAAAGCATTAACTAGCTTTTTCCAAGAATCAAGACTCTCTATTGGTTGGGCATCCAACCATATCTTAGCTTTGTCTCTTACAACAAAGGAAAAGAGCATAAGCTTGTAGACTTCAGGATCTACTCCATTAGTCTTTACAGTATCACAGATCTGTAAGAACTCAGCTAAAAATTAATGTGGATCTTCCAATAGAAGTCCATAAAATTTATAATTCTGCTACAGAAGAGAGACTAATTGAGGCTTAAGCTCAAAATTGTTAGCTCCAATGGCAGGTACAGAGATACTTCTGCCATAAAAGTCAGAGGTAGCAATGGTGAAGTCACCAAGAACCATTCTTGGCTCCTCTTGAGGTTCGGCCATGTCCTCTGTTTCTTGTTCAAAACTTTCTGAAAGGTGTCTTCTGGAGTGTTGTGCTTTAGCCAGTTGTAAACGCCTCCTCAAAGTCTTCTCAGGTTCAAGATCAGGAGTCAAGATGGGTTCTTTATCACTGTTCCTGGTCATAAGTAAGAAGAGAAGAAAAGAAAGAAAAGAAGAAAGCTTTTGTGCCAATTGGCAAGAAGCTCCTCCTTAAAGTGAGATGTGAAGAAAGAAGAGAGGAATAAAAAATGAAGATGGAAGAAGAGAGAGAAGTATACTTTGAAAATAGAGATGAGAAGAGAAGAACTATAAATAAATAAGATAAATAAGAATTAAAATATTTTTGTTTTTATTTTATTATTTTATTATTTGAAATAGAAGAGAGAGAAGATAAGATATTAATTAAGAAAAAGTTTTAATTTAAAATAAGATAGAAGATAAGATAAGAAAAGATTTGAAATTGAAATTTGAAAAAGATAAGATAAGAAACTAAAAAGTTTTGAAAAGATTTGATTTTAAAAATTAAGATTAGAAAAGATAAGATAAGAAACAAAAAAGATTTGAAAAATAATTTGAAAAAGATAAGATTTTGCAATTTGATTTTGAAAAAGATTTAATTTTAAAATTTGAGATTTGAAAAAGATAAGATTTTTAATTTTGAAATTTGAAATTTGAATTCTTAAAATTTGAAAATTGAAAAAGATAAGATAAGATTTTTGAAAAAGATTTGATTTTTGAAATTTTGAAAACTAAGATAAGATAAGATAAAAATTTTGAATTAAAATCTAAATTTTTATTTATGATTTTCGAAAATTACTTAAAAGATACGATAGAAAAAATATTTTTTTATTTTTGAATTTAAAGATGAAAGAGAAAAACACACAAAAGATACAAGACTTAAAATTTTTAGATCTAATGCTCCTTATTTTCGAAAATTTTGGAGGAAAACACAAAGAAACACCAAACTTTAAAATTTTAAGATCAAAACACAAAAAAGACTCAAGAACGCTTTGAAGACTCACAAGAACACAAAGAACAAAACTCAAAGACTCAAAGAACACAAGAACATATGAAGAACACCAAACTTAAAATTTTTAGAAAACCAAAACATAAATTTTCGAAAATTTGAAGAAAATTAACAAGAAAACACCAAACTTAAAAACTTGACACAAGATTTAACCAAAGAAAATATTTTTGAAAAATTTTTAGAAAGAAAGACTCAAAGATCACGAAAATTTACCAAGAACACAAGCAAAAGGCTCTAACCAAAAATAAAGATTGAATAAAGAAAAGACAAATATTTCTTGTAAAAGGTTTTTGAAGAAGTTTTAAATTTTTTGGATTTAAAAAAAAACAGAAAACAAGAACATGCAAGACTCAATACCAAGAACACAAATTAAACAAAGAAAAGAAAAATATTTTTGAAAAGCTTTTTGATTTTTTTTGAAAATTTGAAGAAGAAAATAAAAAATAAAAGACTCAACAAGAACACAAGACTCAAACAAAGAACAAAGATTAAACAAAGAAAAGAAAAAATATTTTTGAAAAAGGTTTTAAAATTTTCGAAAATTGAAGAAGAAGAAAATAAAAATAAAAGACTCAACAAAATAAAAATTACCTGATCTAGGGAGCAAGACAATCCGACAGTTTGTCTAAACTCGAACAATCCCCGGCAACGGCTCCAAAAACTTGGTAGCACGAATCCCCACACTTTCGTACTGTTGTACCAGTAAGTGCACTGGGTCGTCCAAGTAATACCTGAGCGAGTCAGGATTGGTCCCACGAGGACTGTTGGCTTGAAGCAAGCTATAGTTATCTTGCAGGTGTTAGTCAGAAAGATCAGAAGGTTGTTGATTTGATGTCATATATGGAGTTGTAAGAGTAATGTATGAAAAAGGCTAATTAGTAATAGGAATGTAGTTGAGGATTATTATAACGGTGCTAATACTTTAAGGATAGGGTTGAGGATTGGAGTTGCTTTGCCTTTCTAACTGTCTTCTCTGTTTGTGAATGATCTTCTTCTATGGAAAGTTGTATGTGATCAACGTCAAGGGCCATGGTCATTGATCTCCTCTATTACAGATTGAACGCCATTGGCCGTGGTCATCCAATCTAACGAAGGGTGAAGCGCTAGCAGTTCATTCTCTTGGCGATCCTACTCAAAACGCCACAAACAAGGTCGAATCTTCTGGATCAGAGGATGCTGCTTCTTTGGATTCTAGCCTATACCACGAAGACCCTAATCTCCCCAGAAATTAGCTAAACTAGTGTCTCGAGAAGTCCCCAACGAAGTCGTGGATTAACCGTCTGAGAGATGTATAAACATAGCTGTTGGCTCGTGCTTTCCAGTCACGTATTCACACGAACCCAAGTAGACGCGGGTGTTTGTCAGGCACATTCGTCTTAATGTAATGAACAGAGCTGATTGTCTAATCATCCCATTCACCACAATCAAGATTGAGTATACATCTTAGAAATAAATCAAACAATAATCGGAGAAGAAACAGTAATACTTTTATTAATTTATAGGACTCAGCAGGGCTCCTCCCCTCAACCAAGGAGGTTTAGAAACTCATACTGATGTAAAATACAAAGCAAAACGTGTATGATGGTCGCAGGAATCAAAGAAGGTTTAAAATACACTTTAAATACTAAACAGATAACCAATAAGGGTAAAACAGTCTATTTGGTGTTAAAATTCACTTCTGGGGCCCACTTGGTGAATGTTTGGGCTGAGGTTTGATGAGATCCACGTGCTATGAGGTCTCTGGGTGTGGGACACCAGCTAGGGGGTCCTCTTTGGGCGTTTGGACGCTGGTCTCTGCTCTGTGGGCACTGGACGCCTGGAAGGGGGTAGGTAGCTGGCGTTAGACGCCAGTTTTGGGCCTTATAATCTGAAGAAAAGTATAGACTATTATATATTTTTGGAAAGCTCTGGAAGTCAGCTTTCCATATCCGTTAAGAGAGCTCCATTTGGACTTTTATAGCTCTAGAAAAGCTCTTCATTAATAAAAATTAAATAAAACATACTAAAAAGTATATGAAAATATTGTCAAAAAGCGTATAAAATATCCGCTCATCACTCCCTCCAGCCATCAGAATGTGAATCTCTCGATTGTGAATAGTCCTTATAAACTGAATAGATCTCTTAGTGGGAAAATCATTTAACTCGTTATAAAACAAATGAAGGGGTTCCACTGGTGCTAGATCAGACACTCATGTAGGTTGTTGAATCAACTCATTCTCTTCAGCAACAAATTTTTTGTAAGAACTGCAACTAATCAACCGGTTAATTAAGTGATTATATTGCCCAAATTAGATTTTGAAAAGTTAGAGTGAGAATGTGAGGATTTCAAAGTGATTTTTGGACTCAGTGGGTTTTTCTGAGTCAGAAAATGTGCTTTCTGTGAAAAACCGCGAAAAACCACAAACCGGCAGTTGAACCAGTTCAAGTCTGCCCGGTACCGCACGAGAAAAAGTGAAAAACTGTCAAAAACCTTAGAAAAACATTAGAAATGGAAACTGGGCGTTAATTTTAAAGGTTTGGCCCGAAGTTAGGCCAAACGGGCTAAAAATGCTAACGAGTTGGACCGGGCCCAAGTTGGGCCCAAGCCCAACATATAAAAGGGTTCATTAAATGAACCCAATCAGCAACAACACCCAAACACACACACACACACACACACACACACACACACACACATGCTGAAAAGAAGGAGAAGGAAAGAAACACCATTGACACTATTCATCCTCTTCTTCCCAAGCTCATATCTTGAGCTATAGAGCTCCGATCGCCGCACCGTTTGCGGCTACGCGTTCCTTGTGAAGAGCTCTACTAAACCCATACAAGAAACGGGAGAGGTAACTACGAAATCTTTTCTATTCTTCTCTCCATTTCGGTTCTTAGGGTTTGTGATTAAGTGAGTTTTTATGATTTTGGATGTTTAGGTTCACTCTAATCCTTGCTTAGCATTGGGTTTTGACATCCAAATCTGTTGGAAAAAGTAAGAGCCACCAAACCCTTGTAATTTTATGTTTAAATGGAACCCTAAGTTGATTTGTGGTGATTTATATGTATATAGCTTGATTATTGTGAGTTTGGAGCTTGTTGGTGCTTGTTGGAGTTGCATTGGTGGTTGGATTTTGGTTGAAAGCTCATTTGATGCTCAATTTTGGTTTAAGGGCATATTGAGAATCAGCCAAGGTATGGTTTCAGTTTCCTCTATGTAGTATATAATATTCATGGACACTTAGGCTAGCGACCTATAGGATAGGTTTGGATTTATGTGGTTGATTGATGTTGTATGTAGAAATGATATTGATGTGTTGAGAATTAATGATATTGAGATATGATGCTTGATGACTTTGAATGATTGTACATTGTTAGATATGGATTTAAAGCATGAATGAGGTTGATTATGTGAATCGATAAAGATGAGGTAATGATTGGTAAAAGTATTGGTGAAGGATCGATTTAGAGTCATATATTTAATGTTGATGATTGAGAATGGTGATTGGTAACCCTAAAAGGTAAATTGTGTTGTAAATTGGGGTTTGGTATTGATCTAGTTGGATGTGGCTCGATGAATTACTAAATTTGAGTATATGTGAAATTTGGGTAAAAAGGAAATTTGTGGTGAATTTTGTTCGATCATAACTTTTGCCTCGATTTTCAAAATTTGATGAAACTTATCTAGATTTAAAGATCTTTGAAAATCCTTTTAATCGATATAAAGTTTGTAAAAATTAGAATTTCATAGAGGAAGTTATGATCATTCAAAGTTGGTGTTAAAAATCTAAAATTTTGCTAAGTTGTAGAATTTTATGATTTCTGATATGTGCGCACGCACAGCCTTGTGCGGACGCACACCCTGCGAAAATTTTGACCTATGCGGACGCACACACCTGTGCGCACGCACAAGCAGGGAAATGCGTTTTGTTTGCAGCGCTAGCACAGCTTGTGCGCGCACATATCTAAGGATGAATTGCAACTTGTGCATCCGCACACGCACCTGTGCGCACGCACACGTTGAGAAGGTCAGTCTGTTGGGGGCGCTGGCACAGGTTGTGCGAGTGAACAGACTTGGTAAGTTTTGCCACCTGTGCATACACACATCCCTGTGCATACGCACACATTTTAAAACTCTTCGGAGCATGCATGCGCACACTCCTGTGCGGCCGCACACGCCCTATTTCTCAAATTTTTTTTTGTTTTCAACTATTCTACTTTCCCAACAAGGTTGTAAGCTTCTTTAACACTAATCTTAGACTCTTGGGCCTAGTTTTGGATAGTTAAAATATGGGAAAGAATTTAATGGACCTAGGTGATATTATTGGGAAAATTTAGAAAACGGAGGCTAGGTTTCTGGCGTGCTGAGGATGGTTTGTCATTATGTGAAGGATGATTGATATATGAGATGAGGAATGATGAACTGTTGATGTTTGGAAACTGAGATATGAATGGACAGTGGTTGAGATGAGTCGAGGACTCTGAATGAGATGATGGATCCATGTATACTGAAAATGTTTTCTGAAAACCATCGAAATATTGTTTTATTGAGATTATGAGACGCTATGCGCCCGGCAGGGATGGCGGTTGGATCCCGCCTGTCGAGGTAGCAGCGGCGGCATAAGGGCGGTGGTTCGTCCCGCTTGCGTTGAGATGTGAGGTCTGTGGCAAGAGTATCCCGCTCGCATCCCTTCGGATCTATAGAGTGTGCAGGCGCCGGTACCTGGACAGTGATCCGAGCACTATATCTCGGGGGTTTTCATATGAGAATTCTGAAGGGCGACGCCTCCATGGAGATGTGTCGGGTTGGCAGTTGAACCGACAATGTGATATCACAGCCAGTAGGACAGGCATTCATCATGTGCATTTTCTATCTGTTTGTTTGCTTTGCCGACTTGTAATTGTATGCCTAATTGAATAACATGCCTATTTGCTTACTTGATCTACTTGCCTTATATGCTTTTACTTGTGAATTACTTGCATTACTATTAATTGTGCTTTCTACTGGGATTGAGGAGGTTCGGAAGGCGGTGGCGATGGGATCGCATGGCGGATCGGTTGGAGAAGGCTGTGGGACAGCGGTGTTTGGTTAGAGTAGAAATCCCTAAGATAGATTACCCGGTTCTTTTAAGTTAAGATTGATATAATTATGCTTATTTGCTTTAGTGTGCTTTAAGACATAATCTTGTGATGGATATGAAGTCTAGGATTGCCTTTGGCGTCCCGGGGTCTTATATCCTATATCACTGGGCACTGTTACCATACTGAGAACCTCCGGTTCTCATACCATATTTCTGTTGTGTTTTTCAGATGCAGGTCGCAACCCACCTCAGTGAGTTATTTTGGATGGTGACAGAAGCGGAGGATCTTGGATTCTTTTGGAGTATTTTTGGTTTAATTTGTTTATACATCTCTTCTTTTGTATTTTGTTTTGCCTAGAGGCTTACATTTGAGAGAACAAAACTTGTATAAGCTGTTTTCACTGTATGGTTCTGTATACCTGTATATGGCTAGCCGGCTTAAACTCCGCGAGCCGTGGCTAGTTTCCTATGATATTATATCCTTATCTTTTGTTATAACTTATCTGTTTCTTGTGCTTTAAGCTAGTAGCTTCGATAGTACGTTTTGCGCTTTTCAAATCCAAAATTTGAGCTATATCCTTCATCAGGCTTCTAGATTATACTATTCTTTCTATATATATAGTATGTATGAGCTTAGAACTGTCGTAATCTCTGATTAACCTTTTAGAATCATGATTGATTAATGTGTTGGTGGAGGTTTGATTAAAATGTTATAAATTGATGTTTGATGGTTGAGAATATTGAAATGTGAAGGAAAGTTTGGTATGAATGGTGGAAAGTGATATAAAGGGTGAGTTATGATGTAAATTGGAGTTTGGAATGGTTTGATTTGGTTTTGGTTATGTATTGCAAGGAATTGAGAAATTTGTGGATTTTGGTAAAAACTGGTTTTTGGTGAACTTTGATGGGTCATAACTTGTGCCTCAGTTTTTAGAATTGGTTGAAACTTGTTTAGAAATAAAGTTCATTGAAAAGTCTTCAAATTTATATAAATTTTGTAAAATTTGGATTTTTGTAGAGGAAGTTATGATCATTCAAAATTTGGTGTCAAAATCTGAAAATTCTACAATGTTGCAGAATTTTGTGATTTCTGGTTTGTGTGCGCACGCACACCTCTGTGATTTTTCGAACCTGTGCACACGCACAGACTTGTGCATACACACACACACAGGGGAAGGGCTTCTATTGAGAGCGCTAGCACAACCTGTGCGCGCACCTCACCAATGAAGTATTACAACCTCCGCGCACGCACACGTTGGAGGGTGCATTCTGTTAGGGGCACTAGCATGCCTTGTGCGAGCGAACAGAATTATAAAATTTGGAACTTGTGCATACGCACACCCCTATGCGTACGCACACGTTTTTGAAAATCTCTTGGGCGTGTACACGCACACCCCTGTGCGTACGCAGATGCCCTGTTCTATAACTTAAGCTTTGTTTTTAAACTATTTCACCTTCCCAATAAGTTTGTATACTTCTGTGACACCTTTTAAAGACTTTTGGCCTTATTTTGTGTAGAAAAACATGGGAAAAGTCTTAAGTGGAATTAATTGGTATTTATTTCGAAAAGTTAGAGAACGGAGGCTTAGATTTTTGGTGTACTGAGGATGGGTCTGGTAAAATGAGAAGGGAGAAAGATACCTGAATTGCGAAATTGACGAACTGATGAGTTCAGAATGGAAATGTTGAATTGACAGTGGTTGAAATGAGTCGAAGACTCAAGATGAAATGACGGATCCATGATGTACTGAAAATTTTTTCTGAAAATCACTGAATTTCTGTTTCATATTGAGATTGTTGAAATGCTATGCGCTTGGCAGGAACGGTGGTTAATCCCGCCTGTCGAGGTAGCAGCGGCAGCATAAAGACGGTGGTTAATCCCCCTTATGTTGAGATGTGAGGTTTGTGGCAAGAGTATCCCACTCGTATCCCTTCGGATCAATAGAGTGTGCAGGCATAAAATTCTCGACAGTGTTCCGAATACCATATCTCGGGGGTTCCCAATGATGATTTCGAAGGGCGACGTCTCCATGGAGATGTGTCGGGATGGCAGTTGAACCGACAATGTGATATCACAGCCAGGAGGACAGGCATTCATCATGTGCATTTTCTATCTGTTTGTTTGCTTTGCCGACTTGTAATTGTATGCCTAATTGAATAACATGCCTATTTGCTTACTTGATCTACTTGCCTTATATGCTTTTACTTGTGAATTACTTGCATTACTATTAATTGTGCTTTCTACTGGGATTGAGGAGGTTCGGAAGGCGGTGGCGATGGGATCGCATGGCGGATCGGTTGGAGAAGGCTGTGGGACAGCGGTGTTTGGTTAGAGTAGAAATCCCTAAGATAGATTACCCGGTTCTTTTAAGTTAAGATTGATATAATTATGCTTATTTGCTTTAGTGTGCTTTAAGACATAATCTTGTGATGGATATGAAGTCTAGGATTGCCTTTGGCGTCCCGGGGTCTTATATCCTATATCACTGGGCACTGTTACCATACTGAGAACCTCCGGTTCTCATACCATATTTCTGTTGTGTTTTTCAGATGCAGGTCGCAACCCACCTCAGTGAGTTATTTTGGATGGTGACAGAAGCGGAGGATCTTGGATTCTTTTGGAGTATTTTTGGTTTAATTTGTTTATACATCTCTTCTTTTGTATTTTGTTTTGCCTAGAGGCTTACATTTGAGAGAACAAAACTTGTATAAGCTGTTTTCACTGTATGGTTCTGTATACCTGTATATGGCTAGCCGGCTTAAACTCCGCGAGCCGTGGCTAGTTTCCTATGATATTATATACTTATCTTTTGTTATAACTTATCTGTTTCTTGTGCTTTAAGCTAGTAGCTTCGATAGTACGTTTTGCGCTTTTCAAATCCAAAATTTGAGCTATATCCTTCATCAGGCTTCTAGATTATACTATTCTTTCTATATATGTATTATATATGAGCTTAGAACTGTCGTAATCTCTGATTAACCTTTACTTTACGATGCAAGGTAAAGCTTAGGCTAATTAGGGTGTTACATTTTTCATTGGGGACCGCCTTTAAGGTCTGAATTATGAAATAATGTTTGGTGGGACATTAGTGGCTAGAGGAATATTTTTCATCACAAGTAAAGTAAATATCCTTGTCTCGATGAAATTGAATTTTCGCATGTGTTAGTTTGAGGAGGCTACTGGGTTTTGAGAGTGTGGGTAATAATGGTGGGTTTAGTTATTGTGTGGTAATTGGTGAATGGACTGGGGATATTTTAGGCTAGGTGGCTGACTGATGTCGTAGTGTAAAGGGTTGAAATTGATAAGAAGTAGATAGTCATCTCTATGTATGAGGCACAAATTTATTCTCAATCATTTTAGCCAGTGAAACCGCTTGCATCAACGATACAGGACACCTTGATTTCACCTCGTGCTTAAAATCAGGACTCAAACTACGAATAAAACAATCCAGCAATATAGTATTATCTAAACCATATGCTCTAGCAACCAAGTCATTAGATGCATCAAAATAATTTTTAACAAATAAAAACTGTTTCAACTTGAATAATTCCTCTCTAGGATTATCAAATTGACACAGTTCAAATTAGATTTGAAGAGCTATAGATAGAGTAATCCAGTTTTTTCCAATTTTGGAACTAAGCTAGTGCCCTTCCTTTGAGATTCACAGCAACTAGGTCCAGCTATTAAGGATATCATAAATTCGAAAAGAAAAAAAATGTTCGTCCTGAAAGATCCATTAGATGACATCATTCCCATTGGAAAAGCGAGAAAATCCATTTTCATTTGCCGCAGAGGCGCGAAGATAGAGTATGGTGGGGTGTCGTGCGACGAGGATGTTGTGAGTCCCCTAGCCTCTGCGTGAGCTGAAAATGAATTGATGGCAAGGATTGGGTGATTATTGCGAGTTGCTCGTGATGACCGTCTGCTTACTCCGCCAATTTGTTGATCGTTGCTTACATTGTTTGCAACCTGGTATTCTCATCCATGAATCAATGAAAATACTAATTTGATATGAAATCAAAGAAAAAATGAAGTATTATTGAGGTATATGAAAAATGGGTACAATGTGTTATCAGTAAGTAAAAGTGTGGTAAAGAAAATGTATGCTATGCTTTTGTATCACAAGTATGAATGAAATTTGGGAAAAATGATCATAGGTGAGGACAATCATCTCCCAAGTGCATATTAAAAAGGAACATGCTATGAGTAAGAGAGAAGAAAATAAAATAGAGAAAAAAAATTCAAAGAATCTAGAGAGAAAGAAGACTACTCACAATACTCAATACCTCCTTTCAAGTTTCCTTTGAGCTTCAGCTATGTGATACTTTTCTCATCATGCTTTCTGTAACACTCTGTTACCCTAAACCTTACCTCTAGCCGTAAAGAGAAGGATAACAAGGTGTCACGACAGTTCTAAAGCTCATACATTAAGAAATATAGGAAGAAATAATAATACTAGGAGCCCGATGAAGGAATAAAGTTCAAAATCGCATAAAGCGGATTTACAAAACGTGAAGCGTTCACACACGACAACTAGAAGCGTAAGGCACAAGATACAACATGAGACTTAGTATAATAATAGTCAAGATAGATGTATATAAGTATGATAAACAAAAGAACTCTAGTCGTGGCCCGTGGAGTTTAGGCCGACTAGTTACACGCAGAAAATACAGAGTTTTTGAGTTAAAACAGCTTATGCAACTTATCTCTCAAAGTAAGCCTCTAAGGCAACAGAGTATAATAACAAAAGTGAGAGAACTACAACATAAAAACCAAAAAATAATGATAGCAAAAGAATCTCCGCTCTGTCACGATCCACAAACTCACCGAGGTGGGTTGCGACCTGCATTTGAAAAGCAATAACAACACATGGTATGAGAACCGAAGGTTCTCAGCATGGTAACAGTGCCCAATATATAAGATATAAGGTTAACAACATATATTCAAGCTTAACAAAGATAAATAACTTAAACAAAGTACCATAAACAGGGTTATCTAAACTTAGTAGGATTCTAACTAATACTAATCGCACTGCTATATGCCACAGCCTTTACCAACCTGACCTCCGTGCGATCCCATCGCCATTGCCTACCTAACCTCCTCAGCACCAGACAAAAACAGATAATGCAAGCAAGTAAAACACAAGTAATATACATGTACAACAAGTAAAACAACTAGCAAGTAAGCATATTATACATTTAGGCAAAAGATGCAATTAGGCAAAGCAAAACAAAACACATAGAAGATGCACAAGATGAATGCATGCCCTATTGGCTCGTGATATCACTTGTCGATCCATAATTGCCAACCCGACACATCCTTTCGGATGTCGCCTGGCACACTTTTGTTCTGAGGATATAGTGCCTGGCACACTCTTGCGGCAGAGAAGAAAAACATTAACAACATCTATTTCATCATAAATCATTCAAGGGATATAGTGCCCGGCACACCGTCATTACTCAACAAGATTATCATTCCTTTCCGAGTTCTCAACTCATCATACCCATCATCAGCTCCCAATTTCTCAAATTATTATCAACTATCGTCACCACTTAAGTTCTCTGAGTCATCACTAATATAATACTATGCCCACTCACCCACAACTTCAAAAACCTAAATCTCCATCTTCTAAACGTATATAGAAATTCATCTATTTAAGTCTCTAACTCGTCTTTAATAGTATTAGGACCTAAGCACTAGATAGTACTCTTAAATGGCATTTAAAGAATGTTTGAAAAGCTAGAGAACCTTTGAAAACGAAGAAAAACAATTTTTCAGCAAATAGGGGTCTTGCGTACACAAGCCCCTGTCTCGCGTATGCATACAGTTAAAAATGGGTGGTCGCATACGCAACACCCTGCTCGTGTACGCAACCCCCTGCTCGCGTACGCGAGCCTCCCAACCCGAATGGGTTGCTCGCGTTGGGTGTTAAAGTTCGCGTACTCAAAGGCTAAAACTCTGATAACTCACGTAAGCAAGCAGTGCCTGCGTACGTGAGATGATCAACCCGAATGGAATGGCCGCGTCGCGTGCATTGTGTCGCGTACGCATGTTGTATCAGAATCAGAAAAATTCTAAAGCTGCAGAAAATCAATTTTAAACACCAAATTTTAAACACTCATAACTTCCTCTACAAAACTCCATTTTTCTCAAACTTTATATTATTTTAAAGCTCTTTCAATGATCTTCAATTTAAAACCAACTTCAATCAATTTTTAAAATTGAGAATCAAGTTATAATTCGCCAAAGTTTACCAAAAAATGACATTTCTCTAGTTTTTCAAAACTTCAAAACCAAACCAAATCAAACACACCCAAAACCAACACAAAACCTCATACCAACATTTATCGACCATCTCTCATTCATTCACTATTAAAACCATTTATCCCTCTCCATCCTTAATTCAACCTATCTCATGCATTTTAATTTCATAATTCTCATCATAAAGTCCTATTCATCACCTCAATTCACATACACATAACAACAACTAATATTTTACAACCACCATTCCAACATAACCAAATCACATATACCTTAATTCAACACTTTACAAATAACATTTATCCACTCATCATCCCATTTATTTCAAATTCATCATCATTCAGTCCACAACAACATCATCAATCATCATTAATCATCTACATCATCATTTAACATCATAATTCATTAACAATTCAAAATCTATCCTAAGGTACACTAGCCTAAAGTTCACGAAACATTACATATATATAAAAATAACCGAAACCATACCTTAGACGATTATCCTCCGTGTGCAAAATCACTTCACCACAAACTTTCAAGCCTCCACTCAACACCACACAACAACAAGAACACTCTATACCATGAAAAATAACAAGAATCAAAGCTAGAGTTTATGACATTCAACTAAACACAAGAGTTTAGTGATATCTTACCTTGTCCAACGAGTTTTGGGATAAAACCCACGACTCACCCAAGCTAGATTACACCTAAACAACAAGAACACAAAGAAACTCAACAACCCAACAAGCCATTTTCGAAAATGACATAGGGCAAAGAAACTAGAAAATAAAGAGTGAGTTTCTTACCACTTTGATGGGTTAGAAAGGAAGAGCTCGGCAAGAGCTTCACGTGGCCGCAAATGGCTTGTCAATCGAAGCATCGTAGCACAAGTTATGGCTCAAAGAAGGAGATGATGAATAGTGTCAATGGTGGACACTCTTCTCTCTCAATCTCACGACCCTCTCTCCCTCTTGTGCTGAAAATAAGCTTTCTTGGCTTATTTTTTACTTTATATAAGTTGTGCTTGGACCGAACTTAGGTCCGGTCCAACTGCATAGCGTTTTTAGTTCGTTTGGCCCAACTTTGGGCCAAAACCTTTAGAATAAGCGTCCGGTTTGCTATTTCAAAAACTCTCTAAGTTTTTCTACTATTTTATTCTCTTACTAGACAGACTTAAGCCGGTACTGTCGGCTAATCTATCGGTACGCATTTTTACGCGAAAATTTTCAAAAGAGAATATTTTTTCACTCAGAAAAATCCACTGAATCCGAATCTTACATTTATATTTTAAAATTTTTTTTTTATATTTTCGAACCAGTGAGTTTCTTACCATTTTGTTTAGATAGAAACGAAGAGCTCGATGAGAGCTTCGCGTGGCCGCAAACCGCTCGTCAATCGGAGCTCCGTAACTCAAGATATAGCCAAAAGAATGAGGAGATGAATAGTGCTCTTCTTCTTCCTCTCTTCTCTCAAAACCAGTGCCCCTCTCTCCCACTATGTGCTGAAAATGAGCTTTCTTGGCTCATTAAGGCTTTATGTATGTTAGACTTGGGCTCAATTTGGGCCCGGTCCAACCGCGTAGTATTTTTAGTTCATTTGGTCCAGCTTTGGGTCAAAACCTTTAGAATAAGCGGTTGGTTTGCTATTTCAAAAACTCTTCTAAGGTTTTCTAATGTTTATTCTCTCTCACGCAGTACTAGACAGACTTAAGCCGGTATTGTCGGCTAATCTACCGGTACGTATTTTTACGCAAAAATTTTCAAAAGATAATATTTTTCCACTAAGAAAAATCTACTAAATCCGAATCTCACATTTATATTTAAAAAAAAAAACACTTTTATATTTCGAACCTATTTTGAGCAATTAAATTATTCTATTCTATTTAAATAGTTTTTTGTGAAAACTCATGTTCTTACACTTTCCTTCGATGGGAGTTAGTTACATCCACTTAGCTCCTGGTATCCCTTTTTTGTTGCACAACTCTACTAATTATTCTCTCTCCTCTACTTATATCATAATATCATTTTTAAATTGATAATGTTACTTTCTTTTAATTACAATATTTTATTTTCTTTAAAATTATCTCTAATTTTTATTTTTTATTTAAATATATGCAAAATAATAATAATAATAATAATAATAATAATAATAATAATAATTAATGATTTAGAATCCATTCTCTCTCGCGGTAAACTCTCACGCAA
>NC_029791.2:28062202-28070616 GCF_000816755.2 Arachis ipaensis | reverse complement strand
TTAATGATTCAAAATATTAATAATCAACCAAAATCAAACTTATATATTTCTCTCTCTCACAACAAAATCACTATCTATAATGTCACTTGTACAATGCATGTAGTATTTTTAGTAGTATATATTTAAATAGGTTCTTAAAAAATTTCAGACATTTTTATTCTCAAAAATTTTTTTTACGTTAAGATTCCTAAGCTTTACAAAAGTAAAATATATAGGTCATTTTGTCACACTTTTAGGACTTATTTGTCCAAATAAAATTACAGATCTATTTAAGATAGAGACTTATATGTTTTATTTTTGTAAAATTTACAGACCTCAATCAGTGACGAATCTAAAAAAATTGATTAGTGGGGACAAAAATATACAAAGTAAGATTTAAGTATAGATATTTTTTTTTGTTTTTCATGGTACCTAATCAGTCAAGAATTAATTCGTCATGGATATGAGTCTCATTAAGAGTTTATCATTGGCTAATGAGTTGGTACATAAACGAGATAAAATTTGAACTCCCAACACTTGTTTAAATAGATGACTGAACTAATCACTCAACCAACTCAAATTAGGTTAGATATATTTAAAATTTTAAATTAAAACTATCTATATGTAATGAAAAAATTAGAACTACACACGTAAATACTATACACATACTCACTTATTATGATATTTAAAATGATAAAAGGATAATTTCATATACACATTATAGTATTCAAAATAATGAAAAGATAATTTATACAGATTTTTTTCGTTTTTNNNTTTTTAGATACAAAAATTCTAAAAAACCTATTTAAATATATAATTTTTTTTAACCCAAGTTTAATTGTTTACTGATCGAACCACAACAAAACCATAAAACTAAATTCCTCAACACTAATATAAAGTAACAATAATCCCACCACAAACTAAAACTAATAAAAATAAACAGGTTCAGAAAAGCAATAACAGTCTTGAACAAAATTCATATGCCGATGATAAAGAATTCTATTATCATCCTCTCTCGTACCATAAAAAACATCTTGAAAGCTGAAATGATGAGTTTAAAATTGTTATATCTGTGTTTCACAAATAAATATCACCAATTATTAATATCACAAAAAAAATATTTGAAAAAATGTAACTTTTGTTTTAGTTGATTCTCAAAATTTTAAATTATTATATATTATTATTATATAACAAT
Source organism: Arachis ipaensis (assembly GCF_000816755.2). Taxonomy (NCBI): domain Eukaryota; kingdom Viridiplantae; phylum Streptophyta; class Magnoliopsida; order Fabales; family Fabaceae; genus Arachis; species Arachis ipaensis. The sequence continues at coordinate 28,069,442 of NC_029791.2, read as the reverse complement.
ATAATTAAACTTTTTATGAATACTATGTATTTTCGTACGGTGGGCAGTGGCTAATTTTTTTGTCACTTAGCATGCGTTTTTTTACAGAGACAAGACACTGAAACAGGGACAGAAATACATAATCGTGTTTGGCAGAAGAGACATGAACAGAGACAATGTGTCTAGAGACACTGAATTAGTGTATTTTGTGTCTATCCTGACAGGAAAGACACAGAGACACTAACAAGGGACACAACTTATTTTTTATTTTTTCTTTCATTATTCTTATTAATTTTTCATGATTATATTTTTTATTATTATATTTTTCATCTCAAATTTTTTAAATGAAAAAAAAAATGAGAATAAGTTGAATTTTCATAATTTGTTCTAGTTTTTCACCAAAAAGAATATAAGAACACAAAAATTTGTGTCTCTGTCCTTCAGTGTCTTGTCCTGTCCTATTCTTAGTGTCTTATCCTGTCCTGTTCTAAGAAACAAACGCAACCTTAATGATTAGTACATAAAGTTGAAAGTTACTAATTTTTTTAAGAGTAAAGGACATTTTCGTCCCTGACCTTTTTTTTTTTGCGGACATTTTCGTCCTCAAGCAATGGAAAATACATTAAAACCCCTGACCCCTGAAAAATGTGGACATTTATGTCCTTCTGTTGAATTCAGCCGTTTGCACTGGACGGAAAAGGCTGAGCTGGCAGAGATGGCGCTGAGGTGGCACGTAACGGAGGCCAGGTGGCATGGAACATTTCGTAACAGGACATATAAGTCCCTGGAGACGAAAACGACGCCGTTTTTGTATCCTCCCCCATTCTTTTAAATTTCTCTACCCTTTTCTTCTTCCTTGGTCCTTCTTCCCTTCCATTCTTCTTCCTCGGCCCTGCCTCCATCACCGCCGCACAGCTACGCCTCCGTCAGCCCCCATCAACACCGGCGACCTCTTCCTTCCTTTCTTTTCGCGTCTTCTTCCCTTTCTCACTCCCTTACTCCCATTAGTCTCTCTCTCTCTCTCTCTCTCTCTCTCTCTCTCTCTCTCTCTCTCTTCTTACCCTCCTTCCACCCACCGTTCGTCCGCGACAACCTTCTCAGTGACCCACTACCCCACGCCGCCGCCTCTCTGCAAAAATTAGTCTCAAATCTCGAGGGGTTAGGGTTTTCCTCCGCACGAACAATAATGAATAGTGTCGGATCGGGATCCTCGAACCTCTGCATAAATGACACTCTCACTGACGACGAGCTTCGTTCGATCCTGGCGAAGCTGGAGAGCGAGAAGGACAAGGAAATCTTCGGGTTGGTGTGTAAGAGGTGGCTCCGATTGTAGAGCACCGAAAGGAAGAAGCTTGCGGCGCGTGCAGGTCCACACAGGCTTCGCAGAATGGCTGATAGATTCACGCGCTTGCTCGAATTGGACCTTGCCCAGTCTGTTTCGCGGTCGTTCTATCCCGGCGTCACCGATTCTGACCTCAACGTCATTGCCAATGGTTTCACATGCTTGAGGGTCCTTAATTTTCATAATTGTAAAGGTGAACTCTTTTCCCCTTTTTTCCCATGTTGTTTTTGTTTGTTTTGCAAGAAAACCGTTGAAATTGACCTTTGGGATGTTACTTTTCTTCTAATGAGGAGTGAAAATTTCAATGAGATTCACATGGAATGTTTTTTACCTTTTCAGTTGGTAAAGGCTGCAAGGGGTATTGTCGATCCGAATATGGGGTTTGCTTGCCAGTTGTTGCAGTGCCAAAAGAAGGTGCATACAGTTGGATTGGTATGAAGTATGATCCCATCATGGAAAGGGATGCCAGATGTGCTGTTGGTCAGATTATTCGCTATGAGAAAGTGGAAGGACCCGTTAAAGTGAGTAGGGAAGCTCATGAACCTGCTAACTTCTGGGAAGTATTCTCAAGGTTCTTGCCTTTGATAGATAAATCTTACAGTAAAGTAGAAAGTTTCAAATCAAGTGCTAAGGTTCAGCCTAGTGAGAGGAAAGTGGGCTCCTATGATGTTAATTATGAAGTTTTCCAAAAAGCTATTGTTGGAGGTTTTGTGCCACCATTTCCATTATCAGAGGATGAACATGAAACCCATCTTCCTGCAAGAGAGAGTAGTTGAAGTGCCTTAAGGCGTAAAGTTTCCTCTTCTCATATGAAGGAGATTGTCACAGCCCCTAAGGCATCCCTTCCAAGGGTTTATTCCGATTCCATGTTGTGTATTCATTCAACAAAAACTTCATCTCCATCCTCATCTCCATCCTCATCATCTATATTATCATCTTTGTCCTCGTATATCTCTCCAAATTCTGTTTCTTCGCCTCGTATATATCACCTTGGAAGAAGAATGGAAGGAAAAAGGGACGAAGGAAGAAGAAAAAGGCAGAGAAATTCGAAAGATTGGAGAAGGAGACGAAACAGCGTCGTTTTTGTCTCTAGGGACTTATATGCCCTGTTACGAAATGCTCCATGCCACTTAGCCTCCGTTACGTGCCACCTCAGCGCCATCTCTGCCACCTCAGCCTTTTCCGTCCAGTGCAAACGGCTGAATTCAACGGAAGGACATAAATGTCCACATTTTTCAGGGGTCAGGGGCTTTAATGTATTTTCCATTGCTTGAGGATGAAAATGTCCACAAAAAAAGGTCAGGGACGAAAATGTCCTTTACTCTTTTTTTAAAGAAGTTCTGCGAAAAATCAAAAAACGAACCATAATCAATACTTTTTTTATTTAAATAAAAATATTATTTATTAAAATAATTTAGATTATATAAATTTACAAATTTAAACATTCTGTTAAGATTAGTATTGAATCTATAGCTCATTTAAGAAATTATGCTCTAAATAAAAATATGATGTAATAGTATAAATATACATGATGTAATTAAAAATTCTAATTTTTCTCTTGATTCTGATGTTAGGGATCTCTATTCTATTCTCTCTCATTTCTATCTAATTCTCTATATCTCTTCATAAAATATTGTATTTAATGGTGCTTTTATTGAATAATTTATCACGAGTTTTTCATTCTAAATCTCAAAACCAATGGTGATTTAGACAATTTAAATCACATTTCAGTGTTTGAGACTATTCCTATTTTTGACGATGGTAGTGGTTACTGGTGGGTTCTTTTTGTCTGGAAATTTTGGAATTCTAAAAATGTAACAGATGCCCAAAGATTGCAGGAGGCACGCCCTAGATTATTTGATAAAGCTCTACAATGGTACTCGCCTGGTTATGGAGGTTCCTCAATCCAATGGGACAACTTGAGATACCTTTGAGGTCGTCTTACTTCATCATTACCAAACCTAAATTCATCCATGTTCTGCCAATAATTGATCAATACGAAGCTTCAGATCCAGATGTAGCTTTAGAAGAAATTAGAGTGTACTTGGAGAAGTATCAACCATAATAGCAATAAGAAGAATCAATAGAAATTGCAGATCAATCACAATTTCAAATTCAAAAGATCCAGAGTTAATAAAATGATCAGGCAAAATTTCAAATTTCTGAACGGAAAACTCATTCAAAATTTCAAGATCTAATTCCAGCATCATCAACCACAATTCAGGATATGACAATACAAGCAATTCAACAAGTAGAAGATTTAAAAACATATATGAAATTATCTATCGCGGTCACGGTTAACAGTGACGATGTGGAGCAACAAGCTGTGGATGGCACCACTTTAGGCAACGGTGATGGAAAACTCACTGTTAGAAGCAACGTCAATGACAGCGTCGTCGCAATAAAGATGGTGAAGAATGCAGATATAGACCTGACAGAAGAGGAAGGGATGACGCAGCCACCAGCAAAGCCACTGAACTGGAACTCGCACACGCTGGTCTTGGGTGAACCTGCAACAACAGATATCATGGCGGAAGCAACACTACACTTGGTGGAGGGTGTGATGGATGCAAGAGATGGTTCGGACGCAGCGGTGGTTGTGGGCGGAGCGGCGGCGAGAAGGACTGCACTTGAAGCGAAGCCTCACGAGACGAACATTGTGGCGACAACAAGTTGTTCCTAGTACATTTAACGTGGCCAAGCCACCACCACTCACAGCGATGGTCTTTCCTTGGGACCACAAAGATACAACACGAACAGCCAGCGATGGTGATACGGCAGTCGATGGCTTTGGTACGATGGCCGGTGGCTTGCTCTATGGTATTGTGCAAAAGATGACAAGACTGAGAGAGGAGATAGGTGGTTACTAGATTCTGAGGTTAGGAGTAGTGCCATTTCTGGCGCATAAGCTTCTAGGAAGAGTTGGAGTGGGAGAGCAATTATCTCCTTTTCCAGAATTGGACTTCACTAGGGGCAAAGTCTAAGCCAAATTCATATTGAAGTTGATCAATATGGGCCTACATTGGATTTCGTCTACCAAGCTAAACTGGGCTCAATTTTGGGAAGACAAAAATTATATGGAGTCCTTACTAAGGGATTTTTCTAAAACAATGGGATCCTGATGGAAAATGTTTTTATTTTATACAGTAGCATAGAAAATATTATTTTAGAATTAATTGTTTCTTTTATTAATTATAAGTCACATTTACAATTTTAATTAAGATTTATATTTTTTGCAACCTTGGGAGTAAGGTTGTTTTGAAGGCGAGGGCAATGTTAAGATTAGTATTGGGCCTATAAAGCTATAACTCACTTAAAGAATTATGCTATAAACAGGAATATGATGTAATAATGTGGCTATGCTGATGTAATTAAAAACTCTAATTCTCCTTTTGTCCTTAATTCTAGGAATCTCTATTTTATTTTCTCTGATTTCTACCTGATTCTCTACCTGATTCTCTATATCTCTTGGTACAATATCGTATCACATTCTCTTATATTTTCGTGATCTCTGAAACAAATTTTACACGACTTTCAATGCTAATACCAGAAAAATTGGGCAAAAATAAAATTTTCATTTTTGTTATTACTGATTGCAAAAATGTGTCAAATTACAATGTTTAATTTTTACATGCAGTATTTGCAAAAATGAAAATACTAACGTTTAGGAATTTTGCCTATAAATACAAGAAATCAATTGTAACAAATGTTATTTCACCTCTTAATCTTAAATTTCTTACAAAATGGCTACTAAACGCATAGTTGTTGCTGTCTATCCAGCCGCAACTATTAAACATAATAATGATGGTAAATTTTTTAAATGTTATGATCCAATTCAATGCATACTTGGCAGTTATAATCGTTGATTAAGATTAAAAGTTTTATTATGGTAAATATGGGTTTATTAGGAAGGAGACACATATTAAGAAAAATTGGGTATTGGATTATATTTTTAGACAACAGTCAAAGTGTGTGATATAAAGTGTTTTAACTAAAAGATGACGAGCATATTCGTGCTATATTCGATTGTTATGAGGAGATTGTAGCACAATAACTGATGGAGTTTTACATTGAGTTGATTGACATTAGAGGTAATTCTTTGTCTTCTTGTTCAGATACATTGTTTTTCATATAGGACCAAGGCACAATCAAAGAACCAATAGTGGTGGCCTGAGAGTTGTACCATTAGAACTCGATTTTGTACTAGTGGTGCTAGATATTTAGAAGACTCAAAGACATATGAGGAGTGGGTTCAAATTGGTTCTGATAATGATAGCGACAAGAACATAGAGTTGTTCCTAAAACCCAAGTTTTCACAATCACATATCATCATACTGCAAAGCCATCTTTCCTTCCTAGTGTTTGGAAATTACAAGTCACTATTTTTCATTGGGCCTTACTTGATGCTATAAAGATAGATTCGATGCCTTTTGGTCCTAACGGCCTTGATGACTACGTTACAGATAGGAGCTTGTAGTTGTGAATTGGGTAAAAATTCTATAACAGAGTCCGTGCACCTAGCCATCAAGAACTACAATATTTGGAATAGCGTTGAGTATCGGGCAATTGAGTCTGATTGAATAAAGTACTAATGTCATTGCAAGTATTTGTTGATGGAGTATTCAGGTTGTTTATTAGTATAACTTTAGATATTGGGAGATTGGTAAAGTATCAGGTATAACATATATGTTTGGCAACAACGATGTCTCAAGATCACGCTCAACTAGATAGCAACGTTATTTGCAAGGTTATTTTTTTCGTAATAGAAGGTAATTCATCTATTCTGATAAAGGTGCTACAAGGCGGTGTGAAAGAAAATTATAAGTTCATGGCATCGTACATGAAGGTACGAATGGCAAAACAAAAAGTAATTGTTGAACGTGATAGAACATTATTTACTAGGTAAAGTGTAAGATCTCTAACTTGTTCTACATTATCAAAGTAATTTTCAAGACTTTGACTCGATGATATTTAATAGTGTTTTGAACCTTTCCTTCTTACATTAAATCATTGCAAGCCTCTTATATCTTTCGATGGCACACATATTTGTGAAAAATATGGAAGGGTCTACTAATGATAATTGCACAAGATGAGAACTCGATCATCCTTCTTATTGGATTTGTATTGGTAGAGTCAAAGACAACTAAATCTTGGTTTTCTTTAAAAAAACAAAAAACCTCTGGCAAGGATGTTTGAGCTCCATTAATGTAGGCACATGGATTTATATAAAAATTTACCACCCTACAGCCTCCAAAATAGAAAAAGGGAGGATTCATTTTCGCAACTTCCAAAACTAAAAATGGGAGGAAAAATATGGCTCGTTTTTGCAATCTCGAAAAACAAAACTGGAAGAAAAATCGTGGTTCATTTCCATAGCCATCAAAATAAAAATGGCAAAATTTCAAACTTTTCATTTTTCATTTTCGCAACCTGAAAAAATAAAAATGCAATATATCATTTTTGCATCTTATGACTACAAAAATGCGATTTTTTATTGTTAATATTGGGCCAAAATTGGTGTAATCCACCAAAATGACCAAAAAACTGTGTTAGACGCTATTGTGGGAATTTCTGATAGGTACAAGAAAACGTCACTGCCGTTTTTCCATCTACATCACTATCGTCTTCGACAAAACTTCAGCGACGTTTTGCATAAAAGGTCAATGACGTTTTCTGTGCATGGCTAACACGTGGCTAATAGGCTCTCTCTTTTCAGCGTAAAATCTTTTTACCCTAGCAACCATCTTCTCTTCCCCATTTCTTCTTCTTCTCTTTCCAGCTCTACAAAATGGCTCTCTTCCATCATTGTCATTCTTACCCCACCAAAATCAAGCAAACCCACAAAAAACAAGCAAAACGGCAGCACCACACCACCAATCATCACAACTAAACCAAAGCCATTCAGGTAAATATATACTT
>NC_029791.2:28057216-28062099 GCF_000816755.2 Arachis ipaensis | reverse complement strand
TATGCGTTGGTTATTGCTTTTTTTTTTTTTTTTTGAATTGAAATTATGGAAATTTTAAAAAAAAAAAATAGTGTAAGGTTTTGTAATTTTTTTTAGGTTATTTTGTTGTTGATTAATAATAAGTTAATTAATTGTTAGTAGTAGTACCGACGTTAGTATATGTGTTAGTTAGTGTTAGGGTTAGTTTTAGTAAATTAATTATTGTTAGTGACTTAGTGTGGGTATTAGTGTTAACTTAGGATTAGTGTTATTTAAAATAACTGTTTTCAAAAACAAGATTATTTATGTATTAATAGTTGATTATTATTAATGCTTGGTGTTAATATATTTTTCTCAAATGCATCATGTTGGATAGTTAACGTCTATATTAGATTCATTCTGTTAGGGTTAAGTACAATTTTGGTCCCTAAGGTATAGGTCAAAAAACTTTTTTCCATCTCGAACTTTTTTTTGCATACAAAATCGTCCCTAAGGTTTAACTTAGGTTTAAAATCATCCTTATTTTGGGGATCGAAATTGTACGGAGGTGGTGCCAGAGCAGAGACAGAGGTGGATCGTAGACAGCTTCTTGTTCTTCCCTTCCCTCTTCTTCTTCTTCTTCTCTTCTCCCATTCGCAGGAGCAGAAACGCTTTCTTTCTCTTATTTTTTGCTTTTTTTTTATTTTTTTATTATGAATAATTTGATCTAAAATTTTAATATTTAAGTAAAAAGAACTATTTGAAAACTTGGTTTTAAATTTTAGGGACGATTTTGTATGTAAAAAAAGGTTGGGGACGAAAAAAAATTTTGGCCCATATCTTAGGGACCAATATCATACTACCCATTCTGTTAACTGTGTTTGAAGCTTTAACTTGTGTTACCTTATGTGTTATGTATTTTATATTATTTTTTTAAAAAAATCAAAAGAAATTTCTATGGATATCTAGTATCCGCCATTCCCGCAGGCACAATTAAATAGGAATCTATAGTAGGGATGGGACAAAAGGGGGCATTTTCATAAATGAGAATGGAAGGTTGGAGAGAGGTACCTTCTTACGGACACTCATTGCCATCCCTAGCGATGATAACAAAGAAGATTCAAACAAACTTTATCTGATGTTAGATCATACTAAAATCGATTTTAACATAAGATAAAGAGGACTTGAAAGTTGTACTCTTGAATCATAATGAAATGCCTGGAAATTTAACTACTAATATTGTTTAGAGAGAGGTCTTTAAAATGATAGGATCAGGATAAAAAAAATATTTCAATTTAATCACAAACTATATATTACTATCGATGAGTAATTATTCTTTTTTTCTTTGTGACATAAAACCAAAAAAACAAAGAAAGAAAAAAAGATAAAATAGTAAGAAAAAAATAACTGCTAAAGAAGGCCCATCTCTAACAAACGCAACTGAAAAAGTACTAGAAGAATTCATTCGACCAATTCTACAGATCTCAAGACTCCATGTTTAGTTAGCCAATCTGGTGGCTTATTTGCGTCCCTTTAAATCAAGCTGAACCTAACACACCAATTCTGCTACAGTTTCAGCTCAAATACCTTTTTTATTAAATCCAAATTCGCATGAGATTGGGTGATTTCCAATTATTCATCGAGAAAAAAATTTTACTGAAATCTATCTCACACACAATTTAAGTAACTTACTGATTCCTTTTAAAAATCAAATCACACCATATAACACTTAATTTTGATTGAAGAGGATTGTTGATCTTTTTAATTAAATCCAAATTTGCATGAGATCAAGTATTTTTTGTAACACCCTCACTATTAGAATGTCACGCTTTCAGCTGCGCCATCCTAATAGCGAGAATATTATGACGACTTTCATATATATAATAAGAAGCTATGAGCCTTTAGCCCAAATCATATTGTTCTTCTCTTTAAAAAAACGGAAAAATACTTTTTAAGAAATAAAACAAACAAGCATAAACATGTACAAAACTTCTTACTCAAGTAACTTATACATATTATATACATACAAATCATACAACTGCTATCCCTCTTACAAAATTATAATATTAATGGTGAGGGAAGAATAATAATAACTAAACTAATACATTCATATCGCATAAGCTAAACTCAAAAACTCTTCATAAGCTTCTTCGTCCGTTTCCTGAAAAGAAAAGTCTGTAGGGGTGAGAACATCATCCTCAAAAGGATTCTCAGTAGAGGATTTTGAGAATTGTCATAAGAAGATATTATAAATAAAAACTATTTTCAAAACATAGTGATTTATCAATTTGTTATTCAAATCTAAACTTCGTATTTCTCTTACAAAAATTCCATGTAAAATAACATTTTAACCAGAACTTATCTCTAATCCAGTCAAGCATGGCCTCCGACCCTAATTAAACCAAACCACTATCACCGTTATCACCAATTCACCATCAAATACTCAAAATAGAAAATCAACCATAAGCACAAGCAGATACAAGGCAAGCACATTTAAAGAACAAGTACAGCAAGTATCACATTTACTAGTTAAACATAATTTATCAGATAAACAAACCAAAAGAAACAAGCACACACAACCAAATGCAAATATGCAAACAAGTATGATGCATGCCTAGTCCTATACAGGCCATGAGCTCATGTGTCGGTTTGTTGCCTGATTTTCGACAATGGTCTTGAGATAAGCGTCTCGTACCGCCGTCCTTATCTCAGCCAACATCCCCTCCATGAGCGTTACGTATCGCCGTCCTCATGGGAGAAACTTCCTTTCGGTCTCTAGTGAGCGTTACGCATCACCGTCCTCACTGAGCCATAACCTTTCTTTTGGTTTCCAGTGAACGTTACGTATTGCGGTCCTCACTGAGCCGTCCTTATAGTGTCAAGTGAGCATTACGCATCGTCGTCTTCACTACACATTTGGCACTAAGACCCAAACAGCATTCAACTCTATTTTAATTTTTGTCCTCTGCTCTACTGTGGCAGAAATTCCTTTCCTTAATAAACCGAATTCAAATCATTTTTATTTAAAACCAACACCAACTTCAAAACCATTTCAGGTTTAAACCTCTTTCAAAAAACTAAAAAGAATAATTTATTAAGTAAATCTCACGGCAAAGTCTCGAGACTTTAGGGAGGACGACAATCAAACTCGTTCTTTAAAATTTATAAACTCCTTGAATCATAATTCCTTAAGAATATAGTTCTTTAATTAAACTCAAAACATAAAGTCTTTTTTAATGAGTAAAAACTCAATACATAATCTTTTCTTAATAAATCACATTCAAAACATAAAGTTTTTCCTTAATAAATCAAACCCAAACATAAATCTTTTCTTAATAAATCAAAAACCAAATAATACAATTTCTCAAGTCCAACTTTTTTTCTAAATATTTCAAACAAAGTCTTAAGTTTCATAATAAAATTTCGACAGCATTCTCCTAAAACTCGGACTTTGCCACCTTTTTTGGGTCCCAACCGAATCATTCTCAACCTTTTTTCAACCATTTCCAATAACTCGGACTAATTCCAATATCAGAAATTATTTTCGATAAATCATTAAAACTCGTTCCCAATATCTCATATCGTTTCAAATGCGGATCCATTTTTAATATCAAATTAACCTCAAACTAAAAAAATCATTTTACATAGTATTTAATCAAACTGACTTTCTAACCCAATAATCAGAAACTGTCACAATTCAATCATCATCATAATAATCTTAAATCAAGTACAAAAGTTAACTAAACATCTCCAATCAATCAATAAACCATTCAAACTAGCATTTATATTCATTCTAGGCAACTCAATTCAATTCATAAAACTTGCGAAATCATAAAAATATTTTTTCTTATTAATATCAACTTAAAACAGTTCTTAGTAGTTAATTAAGTTTAAGAAATCGCCCTACCTCAATTTGACGAAACTCGAAAGCTATAAAACGCGTCAACAAATTCCTTTTTCTCCTGGCCCGCAGCAGCGGCAGCTTCAATTGCGACTCAGAATAACCGGAACTCGACCCTACGTTACCAAAACCTCAAAATTTCTAACAAAATATAACAGAATACTAATTTTCAAGAGTCCCGGAATGAAAACACATACCATATCAAAGGAAAACGAATGAACTAAACGGCGGTAGCTCTGGCGGTGGTTCTGGTGGTCACAGCCACGTTCCTGATGACCAGAACGGCGAAGGAGCAGCTCAACGACGACAACGGCGGCGCTGGTCCTTCCAGCTCCACGGTCAATGACAGAAGCAGCCCCAGAGTACCTTTTCATCGCGCTTCTCCCTGTCTCCGCGCGCTTCTCCCTGTCTCCGCGAGCTTCCCCCTATGGCGGACCATCTTCTCGCCGACGTCCTCCAGCGACAACAACATGCAACTCGCCGACGGTGACCAGGCATTGATGACGGCGATCCCCAACGACAGCAGCGGATTCAATGGTGATGCAGGTCCGATGGCAGCGACGGACCCGACTTCAACGCGGTAGCTCCCTCTCTCTCCTCCGTGGCTGGACGGCGATGACAATGGTGGTGGCGGCGGCAGGCTCCGCGACGGCTCCCTCTCTCTTTTCCCTCCTTCCCTTCTCCTCTCTTCCCTGCTTCTGATTTTCCTTTCTTTTCTTTCTTTCTTTTTTTTTCCTTTCTTTGCTTTCTTAGCTTCAGCGTGTGTGTAGTTTGTGTTGTGTGTGTATATCTGAGGAAAGGGGAGGTGTGACGGTGGGTGAAGCGGTGGCTAGAGATTAGTGGGTTCAATTTGGAGATTTTTAGGTAGTTTAGATAATTTTAATAAAATTAAGGGTAATAGAGCAAATTTAAAAAAAATAATTTTAATCCAACACAAATATTTATAAAAAAAAGCTATTTAATTATCAATTTTATTTTTAAATAAATATTAATTTAATAAAAATTGAAAATGATTGAATTAATT
>NC_029791.2:28050577-28056901 GCF_000816755.2 Arachis ipaensis | reverse complement strand
TAAAATTTAAATTTATGTGCATAAAATTCTCATTATTTCTTTTTTTTTTCAATTATTAAAGCTCTAATTTATAAATAAAAAATTTCTCCATTTTTTATATATAAAAGTTTTTAAAATATAATTTTAAATAAATATAATAAATCATAAATAATTTATTAATTAATTTTCAAAAATTCAAAATCCTACATTTTTCAATGATTCACCAAAAAAAAAAAGCTTCATCGAAATCTGTCTCACACACAACCTGGGTAACTTGCCGATTCCTTGTCAAAATCATATCACACTATATAACACTTAATTTTGCTTAAAATGACTGCTGTCAGTGACTTTTTCAGAGCTTCCGTACATGCAATTTTCAAGATGGTCTCAGATGAAGCAAGTAAAATAATTCGTTATTATTTTTAATATTAAAATCAAATTAACCATTAGATTTAATAAATTTTTTAAAATTTTTATTGCAAATAACTACTATGTTTTTTGTTTAAAATATTGAAACAAATTTATATATGTTTTGCATATTATCCCGTGCATAACACGAATAGATATATTAGTAGTAGTTTATAGTTTACTTAGTTGACTAGATTGAATTGAACCAAAATGTCTCTTAGAAGTAATATTAAAATCAATCTTCTCTTTCCTCTTTAATTGCAATTCAATATATAATTTACAGTAATTACTCAAATTAGGCTTAAAAATTTTAAAATAAAAAATTTTAGTCCTTAAAAAAAATTAATACACAAAAACATTCTTAAAGTTTTATTCTAATAGACAAATCACAAATCAGTCTCTAATTCATTTTTCAGCAGAGTAATTATTTAAATCAGTCTCCAAAAATTTGAAAAGCAGACATTTTAGTTCCAAAAAAAAATTAATACACAGATCAATCTTCAATATTTTTTTTGTTAGACATAATAGTCTTCCATCTAAAAAAATCATTATTATTATTATTATTAATTACACAATAATATTGTACCATAATTTTCTATATTTTTTGAACAAAAATAATAATAAATTTATTTATTAGATTCTTATGTATGTATTTATAATATATATATAGTCACTCAATAATAATATATGTTTGTATTAAAAGAAAATGTTTCAATTTGGATTTTAAAGTATCATTATTCACCTTACCTATTTTTAACGAAAAGAGTGTATTAATATGTTAGTGTCATCGTCGACATACACAAAGCTATGTTAATAATAATAAAGGTTGACATATAGTAAAAGTAAAATGGACAGGAACTGTTATGTCTAACAGAAAAAAATGTTGGAGATTGATCTATATATTAATTTTCTACGGGGACTAAAATGTTCGCTTTTAAAATTTTTGGGACTGATTTGGGTAATTACTCTATCGAAAAATAAACTGGGGACTAATTTGTCTGTCGGAGTAAAATCTTGAGAATTGATCTGTGTATTAATTTTTTTGGGACTAAAATATCCACTTTTAAAATCGTTAGGGACTGATTTGAGTAATTACTCTATAATTTAATGGTACAATTCAATTAATAGGAATAGATCTTCTCAAATTTTTTTTCTAATTATTTTGTCAAGTATGGTCTTTTACTATTTAATATCTTTTCTCAAATATTTTTTCTTAATCCTACTTAAAAAATGTATGTTGAGAGATCACACCTTACCACAATAATTAAAAAAAAAAGAGAAAATGACAAATAGGTTCCTGACCTTTTGTCCCGCGGATATTTTCGTCCTTAACCATTGAAAAATACTTTTAAGTCCCTGACCTTCACAAAACTTGGACGGATCAGTCCCTCGGTCAACGGAAAATGCTTGTCACGCGTGCGTGTGTCACGCATACGCGTCGCCCGGAAAACTTCCTTCTCACGTGTACGTGTACGCGTACGCGTCGCCATGAATTTAACAATACCTCATTTCTTCATGAATTCTCCACTTTGTATGTTTTTTTTTTCCATTTCTTTCAAGCCATTCTTGCCTTCAAAATTTTAAATCACTCAAACAAACATATCAAGGCATTGAATGATAGAAAAATAAATTAAATTTAGCAATTTAGAGTGTGTTTAGCTTAGCGTTTGAAGCATCAAACGTAGGTTTAATTTTTTTTATATACATTTTTTACCTATTATTTTTTTTGTATAGAATAATAATAATAAAATTATAGCGTACTAAAAAAGAATATTAAGAGTATTAAAAATATCTATATAAAAATATCATAAAAAATTTTTGGATTTATTTCCATCATTGTCAAGATATAAAAGAATACTAAATTAACATTTTGATGTATACTGCAAGGCTACGATGATGCAAAAAATAAAAAATAAAATTAAAAAAAACGACGAAAAATATTACTAACAGTTTTATCATTGTAACTTTCTTTAATCATGTAGAGGTTGTATCATTCTTACTTTTCTTCCATTCGATACATTGATATGTTTGTTTGAGTGATTTAAAGTTTTGAAGGTAAGAATGGCTTGAAAGAAATGGAAAAAAAAACATACAAAATGGAGAATTCATGAAGAAATGAGGTATTGTTAAATTCATGGTGACGCGTATGCATGGGAGAAGTTTTCCACACGATGCGTACGCACACGCGTACGTACGCGTGAAAGAGAAGTTTCCAGGCGTCATGCTACACGTGACAAGCATTTTCTGTTGACTGAGGAAGTGATCTGTCCGAGTTTTGTAAAAGTTAGAGATTTAAAAGTATTTTTGAATGGTCAGAGACGAAAATGTCCGCGGGACAAAAAATCAGGAACCTATTTATCCTTTTCTCAAAGAAAAAAATTGAAAAGATCTATTTTCTCTAATTAATACCGTTACTTGTTCAATAATATATTCATTCATTTATATTTTGTTGTAGAAAGTAAATTATAAGAAAATAAATACATTATTAGATTCACGTAATATCTTTTTTTATTTTTGGATTGGTAGAATTCTATTAAAAAATTATCAACTATATTAGTAAAGAAAAAATAACATATCTACAATTTTTATATACTTTTGAAGAAAATTTAAATTAATACAAACAATAATAAAGTTAATTTTATAATAACAGTAATCTAAATAAGGATAAAGTGAAAAGAAATTTTATTAAATACGTTTCTTCTAATGCATTATGTTGGATATTTATTGTTTGTTTGAATTATGTTAAACTGTGTTTGGAACTTTAGCCTGTGTTACCTTGTGTGTTATGTGTTTTGTAAACTGGTATTAAACTCATGTGATGCATGGGTTTATATTTAAATTTGACATGTTAAATTAAAAATAATATTTTATAAATATAAATTTTTTGATTTTAGTATAATACGATCATCGTCATTGTATAATAAACGTACTGAATATGCTGTTTTATCTTTATTCAAAGTAAAAAATAAATAGAAGAGTTTAAAGTCTATAATATTCTTGAACCATAAAGAGGAAGACATGAAAAAAATAAAAACATATATAATTTATAATAATAGCATGTCAATTTTACACTAAATTTTATATCAAAAGACCAATAAAAATTTATCAACAACCTAGTATCTTACTAACTTCATTAGAAAAGGAATTGGCATATGATGTTGTGCTCCTTGTTACACATTTCATCTCAAATATGAAAATAGAGTTATAGATAAATTTATTATATCTATAGTAAATATTTATACAAAAGTGTAAATCATAACATGATATTAAAATAAAAATAATATTATTCTTACCTAAATATTATTAAGAACTTCTTTGAACATGACATTTGTTGTTGATGACTTTAGATTGCTGTCTTCGTCTAGAATTAAAACCCTGAGGCCATTGCGACTCTTAACTCTTGACAAAGCAACATAAAGTTGTCCATGGATGAACACTAATTTTGGCAAGTAAAGTCCTACATGTGATAATGATTGACCCTGACTCTTGTTAATGGTCATTGCAAAGCATACTGTTAATAGAAATTGTCTCCGTTGAAATTTAAATGGCAACCCTGAATTTGAAGGGATTAAGTTCATTCTTGGAATGTACACTTTATCTCAAATATTTCTACCGGTCACTACCGTCACTCCAATTACGTTGCATAAACCTAAAGTTTGGTCTATGTTTTGCAGTAGCATTACAACGACTCCTGACTTCAAAGTCAACTTATGATTGGGTAGTCCTGAACATTTGATGTCATTTAGGAACTCTCTGTGAACCACTCTTGTTGTACATCTTCATTCTCATCAGCTTGACATGTTGTGTCAAGAACTCAAATACTCCTTTTCCATCCATGGAAAGATTGTCAAGACAAAATCGTTTACCTTCTCGACACTCTCAAGCGTGGGTGCAGGAATTGTCCTACTCTGAAAATACCTGTAATCTGACATGTTTTGCAACAAAATTTGGATATGCAAAGTCTACAGTAGTTGTAATCAATAGATCATCTGGAATTTCAATTTCTGATTCATCACCAACAATAGAACCAATATTTTCATTTCCCACATCAAGTATCCAATTAGCAAATCTCTTCATTTCACCTTCATCTTGATCTGAAGAAGACATTAGAAGTCTCATGTTTGTATGCAGTTTCAAAACCTTACAAAACGACCACAGATGGGATGAGTTAATAGCTGATTTCAATATATCATGTCTACTCCCTTTCGAAATCACCGGAAGTATCTGTCTGAAATCACCTCCTAGAACAACAACCTTACCACCAAATGGTTGATATGTCTTATATTGATCGGTAACTGACATAAGATCCCTGAGCGTCCGATCAAGTGCTTCAAAGCACATTTTATTGAGCATTGGAGCTTCATCCCAAATTATTAAGCTACTTTGGATGAGCAGCTCAGCCTTCAAACTGCCATGCTTGATATTGCAAGTAGATTCATCAATAATTGTAATGGGTATTGAAAATCTAGAATGAGCCATTCTGCCACCAGGTAGGAGTAAAGACGCAATTCCACTGGATGCGACATTTAAAATAATATTTCCTCTAAACCGAATAGTAGAAGAAAGTCCATTCCAAATAAATGTCTTACCATACCCACCATGCCCATAAAGGAAGTAAAAACCACCAGAGTCTGTAATAACAGCATTGAGTATATCATCGAATATTAACTTTTGCTCATGAGTTATCTTTTGTTCCGTATCTTTTGTTCCGTATATAAGTTTGTATGAGTCAACTCATTTGTGTCATATGCTAACTCATCCTCTATTAGCTTATTTTGAAAAAGGCGAACATCAGACATCTCAGGATATGGCATTGATTGATAGTCTCTTAAAGATCTCGCATTGCTGTTGAGTATCTTCTCAATCTCAATAAAGCAGAGATTTTTCAATTCGTCATCAGTCATGTTTAGTCCTAGCAAAAGCACATGGTGGTTTTATGAAATATTTAATAAGTAATTCCAAAATAAAAATATTAATATTATTAATAAAAATAAAAATAAAAATAATAAGAGAATACAATCTTGATATAAAAAAAAGACACAGTAAAATATCTTTGATTTTTCAAAGTTTTTCTCCTCTCATATAGTATTCCATCAGCTAATAATGTCCAAGTTGCCAATACACTCTGGTTGCTAATGCTATTAGATATCAGTAGCATCGCAAATAATTTTTTCAATTGATGACCAGATGCAAGTTCAGCTACCTCATTAATAGCAAGCATCTTGGAAGCTAGAATATGTAATTCCATTAACTGTCCTAATAGACTCATATGTTGTGCAACCTCTTTGAATAGCTAACAAAATTCTCATATAATAAATATCACTTGTACCCGATGTAACATAGTTTAACCTCCCGATAGAATACCTTCTTTTGTGTGGATGTCATTCCCTTGCTTCTCTATCATAAACAAATTGATTTAGAAACTCAGCATATGTCAAAATTTGACCTGATTCAAATTTTTTATTGGCCTCCATCCATGCTAAGAACATCGTACATTTTTTCTTCCTCTTCTTCCACGATTTTCTCAAGATCATAATCGTCTTTAAAGATGATATTTTGCTCTCCAGACAAATAAAAGGTTAATCTCATCACTGAAGGTCAATCTAATTCGATTTGTATGCTCCAATAAATCTATAATAATTATATAGCATATACCATAGTTATCAGAACCGAACCGGCAATCGACCCGGCCAAGTTACTGGGTTACTGGGTCATTGGTTCAACCGGTGGATCACTAGTTCAACCGGTTGACCCGGTCATAATTAAATAATTATATAATTTTTTATATCAAATTAATTTATTTTCTAATTCATTAATTAATTAGTATCTATTACATTATTCAAATATATGTTAAAAAAATATTAATATTAATAAATGTCATATAATTATCAGTAACAAAAATATGTCATGATTAATAAAAAAAATTTTGCTTGTCTT
>NC_029791.2:28046750-28050315 GCF_000816755.2 Arachis ipaensis | reverse complement strand
AATTCATTAGAACAAAAAAATAAAAAATATATTAAATTTGCATGACTAAAAGAATTAATATATAAATTATTAATTAGGATATATCTAATAGTTAATAATATATTCATAAAAAGATAGATTATAACACAAAATGTAAGCTTGTCCTAGTGGTAACAGGCTCCCTTTATAACTTGACTGATGCAAGTTTGAATCCCAGCGCTGGCATATGCTTCAAATTTTTGAAATTTGAGTGACGCGTGCTGACATCATCGGGCTGTGTGATGACGCCATCGGATCAACCGGCCCGGTTCGAGCCTCGGGTTAGACCGGATTTGATCGAGTTTTTCGGATTTGACCGGTTCGCATGCTTATCCGGTTAGATTGTTAACCCGGACCGGCTTATGGTTCGATTCACCGGTTTTCCGGTTGAACTGGCCGGTCCGGTCCGGGTTTGATAACTATGGCATATACCAAAGATTATTTTTAATAGACCAATTAAAAAATTAAATGTTTGGTCTTTAAGTAATAAAAGCATATTAACATACGCTGGCTTTGTAACTGGTTGATATTGTTTGATGTTTGTTAAAACTGTTGTTGACTTGTCTGATGACATAGGCTATCATATGCTCCACGTGTGATACCCAAATTACTAATACTATTAATATTGGCACATTGTTCTTTTTCACCTACAGAGTGTGAATTAGTAGTTGGAGACCTTGGTCGATATAGTGTTGGGTTATTACCTAATAAGATAATTCGAGACATTAGTTTTGAACAAATTTTCTGTTAAAGTTTATAATTGAATAAATGGTAGAAAAATCAAAATACATAAAGTGAATGCATATTCACATAAGCAAGTTTCAAAAAAATTCATCCAAAAATCAACTTGTATTGATGCTGCTATTTATAATGTCCGACAACACCGATTCAAAATGCACACAATTAGAACTATCACTCAGATTTTCTGTAATTTTTTTATAAACAAATTTAGTAAAATATTACGAAGACAATATAAACTAATAATTTGTTACTTGTCAATAGCTAAATAATATATAGAAAATATTGTATTTTATGAGATTTTATTTGGCCAAAATACCCCTAACCCACTACGCACATTTGCTCCTTCTCTGTTCCTATTCCATCAAAAATTCTAAATCAATCATTATGTTTTGTTATATATTTATATCCACGTAGTTCTCATTTTCTCTCTATTTTTTTCTAACCATTTCACCAACCATCCTGTTTGAATTCAACCTCCTCACTCCTCTCCATCTCTACTCAATAAATAAATAACTAAATGGTCAGTTTAACTTTAATGGCCGGCTTTAATTTTCTTTTCATTCTCATTTATTTAGTTACGTAAATATATTTTACAAAAAATAATATATATTTTTTCACAAAAGTTTTTAATTAAAAATTATAATTAGATTTTCTTTTTTAAATAAGTACACATTAAAAATCAATAACTAACTTAATTGTATCAACAATAATTCATATGAGAAATTTATAACTTTATGACATTAAATACTAAATTAGAAATTAACAGAATATCAACGGTGTGAATCGAATTAAAAATAAAACATAAGTAATAACCAAATAACTTCAATTTATATTTAAAAAAATTCTAAATTCTAAATTCCAAACATAAAAATTCAAATGAACCAAAAGAAAAATAACAACTCAAGAAAAGATAATGTTTCCACCAAAACAAACATATGCTTGACATTATTCTATTAGATATACTCTAAAAGGGATTCTAAAACATGTGCATCCAAATTCTCAAGTTTCATTCTCAATCTTGATCTTCTTGCAAGTTGAGGTATCTCCTTGCACCTTCGAATCTTCTGACTCCGAGGATAGTCGCATAGTTGGTGTAATAGCATTTTCCAACACTTTGGATTCATCATTGTCCGCAACTTCATTGGAGAATTCAAGTAATAAATTCTGTACAAAATACTACGTTAAATTTAAGACTTCCTTCTCACCTTTGATTTTATCTCAATAATATTTTTTAATAAAATAAAGATCTAACTTTGAGAAAACAAACAAACAAAAAATTCATTTTTTTTAACAAATACCTTAACACCTTCTACTTTCTCCCCTTCAATGATTGAGGAAGCCTTTGAAGTTGGAAACAAACCACCCGTATAGTCAACATCCTAAAATTATAATTAGTTATTAATTATTATTTATAAATTAGATACTACTAATGACCAAGGAAGAGAAAAATAAATTGCTTTTTAATAGAAAGTACACTTATAACTGTACTCACAATTTGAATAGGGTGAGCCTTTTTGAATTTATTTATAAGGTCCACATTATCAGTCATCTTCTTAACTTTATAAAAAGGTGAAAATGTGGATTATCAGATATTTAAACTTCAACGATGAAGAAGAAGGTCTTATCAATTAGGTTGAGTAAAAGTGTAGGTGCATCCGATAGATCTCCTTTTTGCAAGGTATTACATAATATATTAATAATAAATAATATAAAATTAACATTAAAAATATCTTCACTAATATTTTTAGTAATAAATATTGGTTAGAACTTACTAATAGAAGTGGATCAAGTATCTCTACACAACTCTTTTCCAACAACAACTTTAATGAATTTGACGTAGGGAATGTATCTTTTAGGATTATTTGAATATTAATAGACGTACTCCGTACTCAGAGAGAATGAGAGAAGGAGAGAGCGGGAGAGAGCGTTTGAGGGTGAAACACGGTGAAGAAGATGGCCATGCCATCGAAAGAGATAAGGGGGAGAGTGTGGGAGGGTTTGCATCAGGTGTGAAGGAGGGATCAAGTAAGGGCGACCTTAGTTCCAGGGTGACTTCCAAGATTTCGTTCCGTGACAAGGTTATTGGTTCTACGGTAGCCACAGGGATAAATCGGGCTGAAGCTCTAGATGAGGATTCCATGGCAGTGGTCACTGGAAAACAAGGAGATCCTATGCCTCCAAGAGTTTGCTTCTCCAAAGAGGCTAGGAACATCAAATAATATAAATTTAAAATAAAATAAAAAATATTAGTGAAAAACTCACGTCTTCATCGAGCCAAACCATCTCAATTGGGTATAGCAATGAAGAATTACCGTAACTTGGTAGTGTCCATAACCGTATCACTCATATACGTACATACAAATTGTCGATTGTAGGTTTGATTTCTGCGATTATGTGAATACCATCCATTGGATTAAGTAGAGAAATTTTAGATTTTGGATGTATGTAAAGAAAAGGGTTTGATGTACTTTGAATTGTGGTGCTACACATATCTCATAACTTATACTTTTATAATTGACTCATAGCTAAAATTTTTTAAATTTGATTGACTTTAATTTAAATTTAAATTAAATTTGCAGATAAAATAAATAAATATATTAACAATTTTTAAAGTTCTAAATTAACGTAAATATATTTAAATTACGTATGTAGCTGTAATTTTTGAAAAAAATCTCAAAAAATTTTAAAATTAGTGCTAAAAAGAATCAACAAATTTTTAAAAAATAGTGTTAAAATTTAAAAAATAACAACCTAAATAAAATAATTTAAAATTTAAAAAATAACAACCTAAGTATAACAACCCAAA
>NC_029791.2:28026724-28046618 GCF_000816755.2 Arachis ipaensis | reverse complement strand
CCGTCTTCCTTCTCTCTTTCGGTCCATTCCTACTCTATATCCTGAAACCACTTAACACACAAGTCACGGCATCGAATGGCATCAAGAGAAGATTAGAAATGTATCTATTTTAGTGCGAAATAAGCATGTTTTCATTCATGAGGCAAAACTAGGGAAGGAATGCAAAATCTTGTATTTTCATATAGAAAGTGTGTGGAATCATTGATAAAACCCCTGAAATTAACACAAGATAAAACCTCAAATTGGGGTTTGTCATGCGGCATGACGGTAGGGCGGCGGTGCGGTGCGGTGTGGCAGGACGGCAGGGCGGCGGTTCCCCTTCTCTCCCCCCTCCTCCCCCCTTTTTCTCGCGGCCTCCCCCCTTTCTTTCTCTCCCCAGTCCCCACCCCCTTTTCTTCTTTTTTATTTATTTATTTATTTATTTTATATTTATTTTATTTTATAATTTTTTAATAATAAAGGGTAATTTGGTAAAAAAATAAAATCGAAATAGAAAATGACGATTTTATAACGTTTTGTAACGTTGAGGATGATTTTAATAAGAAAAAAAGGTTGGGGACGATTTTGATTTCGACCCCAGACCTTGGGGACGAAAAAAGTACTTATCCCATAATTTAAAATTTGAAAATAACAACCTAAGCAAATAAACTCTCAGACTCAACGTATGAGCGCCACGTCTTTATTGAGTCAAACCTTCTCAATTGAGTATGGCAATGAAGAATTTCCGTAATTTGGTAGTGTCCATAACCGTATCACTTGTATACGTACACACATATTATTGAAGGATTTGATGTACTTTGAATTGTGGTGCTATACATATCTCATAACTTATACTTTTATGGTTGACTCATAGCTAAAATTTTTTAAATTTGATTGACTTTAATTTAAATTTAAATTAAATTTGCAGATAAAATAAATAAATATATTAACAATTTTTAAAGTTCTAAATTAACGTAAATATATTTAAATTACGCATGTAGCTGCAATTTTTGAAAAAAATCTACAAAAATTTTAAAATTAGTGCTAAAAAGAATCAACAAATTTTTAAAAAATAGTGTTAAAATTTAAAAAATAACAACCTAAATAAAATAATTTAAAATTTAAAAAATAACAACCTAAGTATAACAATCTAAGATTTAAAAAATAACAACCTAAATAAAAAAATTTAAAATTTAAAAAACAACAACCTAAGTATAACAACCCAAATAAATAATTTAAAATTTAAAAATAACAACCTAAGCAAATAATAATTTATAATTTATAATTTGACACCTAAGCAAATAAACTCCCAAACTCAACGTATGAGCGCCACGTCAGCATATAAACTCTTCATTTGTATTACTATAAAGATTTTTTTTAAAAAAATTTAAAAAAATTCTTATGAATATCTGCAGTAATCGCCATTCTCGTGGACACAATTAAATAGGAATCTATAGCAGGGATGGGATGAGAGGAGACATTTTCATTGTTAGAAAATTATTTTAATTTTTTAATTTGTTTGTGGACAATACATATATTAATTATAATAACAAATTATGTTATTTTAAATTAAATGATTTATATAGTGGTTATCTCATTTATTGTTATAAATGCTAAATTGAATAAGTCATAATTACTTTTGATTTGGAATTAAATAAGAATAAAACCAGATATTATCTTTTGGACTTTAGATAATTATCTTTTGAATTTTAGATATATTATCTTTTGGATTTTAGATACTATTTTTATTTGGGTTTTAGGGTTTACTGGGTGCCATACTCAAATATAAATAGTGCCTTCAGGGTTTCAGTCCCAACATACCAAAGCTGTCTCAGCAACTCTTTTTCCATTAGAGAAGTGACAATTCAGCCACCTAGGAATACAGGAGGCTTTGGTTGAGGAAGATCGAAAGAACCACAAGATCCAGACTCTTCCAATCATGATTCATGTTTATGAATTCAGGTACGCTTCCGCATTCAAGTATTTTCTTTCTTAATGATTTAACATAGATAATATTTGGGTTAAGGAATTCTGTAAAAATTCCAACAAGTGGTATCAAAGCCATCTATGATTAAATCATTAAGAAATTATAATTTTTTTAATTTGAATTTAAATCTTAATTTGAGTTTGTGAAATTAGATTCAAATATGTGCTGCTTTTGGATTGTGTAGCACATATTAATAAAACTGAAAAAGTACATAAAGAGTGTATAAAGAATACACAAATAGTACATGAAGAGCATACTTACTATAAAATTTTTTGTATGCATCATGATTTAACCTGTGAATATGAATCCAATTTTTTTTAAAGAAAAGAAAAGTTCTTCGTTTGTTTATCTTTTTATACTATTCCATATGGATTCATTCTTTTGGCAAATTTATTTTTTTTTATTTTGCGTGGATTGAATTACAATAATTGATTCTAATTTTAACGGATCAAAAATTTTTTGGCACATAAATTTGTTGCACAGTTATAATCAGTTAATCACGTTTTTTTTAAGGTCTAAAAAAGACGCCATTAAGATTTAATTCCTTTTGTGATTTAAATAATTTTTTTAAATTTTTACCTAAGGAAACAAGTAATAATTTGGATTATTATACCCACCTATTTTATAAAGATTTAGTTTTGGAATAAATTAATTGAACATTATGCTGTCAAAGTAGCCTCTTTTGTGAAAATTGATTTATTTAAAACATTAAGAATATGGTGATATGTAATTTATGTGAATATTGGTCAACCCAAAGGAAGGTCTATATTTGGCCGAATTATATACACATATTGATGGTAAATACATGTTTGGTAACTAATTAAGAATAAGGTAATGCTTATTATTCATGTGGACAATAATCGGCTCAAAGGAAGTTTATTGTTTGGCCAAATAATAAGCATTGCACACTTTTGTTTATTTTCTATTAATTATGCGGTCAATAATCGGCCCAAAGAAAGGTTATTGTTTGGCCAATTAATAGAAAATATATGCAGTAATAAATAGGTTGCGAAGTTTAAGTTTCCATGTGTGCATTCAATCGGTCCAAAGAAAGGTTTAATGTGTGACAAAAATTTTGACAATATTTGATTACTGTAATGAGAGTATCATTTACAATTAATTTTTCTATCCAAAGATTAAAAATTAATGTTGTTCTAGATATTTCAATATAGTTTTTCTCCCATTATTTAACTAATATTACTACATGTTCCTTTTTTGTTCTAATAAAGAAACTATGGCTTCGGTTGCCAATATTTTCTACACAATAACAGTATTTCTATGCTGAATAGTTCAAACTTTAAGGTTTGGAAGGATACTGTGAAAATTGTCCTCGATTATATAGATCTGGATATAGCTCTTCGAGAGGAGAAACCCACTTTCACTATAGAAAATCTCAATGAGGTTAAAATAGAGAAGTGGGAGAGATCCAATTGAAGGAGCATTATGATCATGAAACGCTCAATTACTGAGGCATTTCGGGGTTCAATTACTGAGAATAAAGATGTCAAACAGTTCCTGAAAGATCATGAAAAATTCTTTGCTAAGAATAAAAAGGCGAAGGCAAGTAGCCTTTTGAGCAAACTTGTCTCCACGAGGTATAAAGGTGAAGGAAACATAGGGGAGTACATTATGAAAATGTCTCATCTTGCTTCAAAATTTGAAAGCACTAAAGTTAGAGTTGTCTAAAGATTTACTCGTGCATTTTATTTTGATCTCCCTTCTTGCACACTTTGGACAATTCAAAGTGAGTTATAACACTCTAAAAGAAATTTGGTCCTTAAATAAGCTTATATCTCACTCTGTGTAAGAAGAAGAGAGGCTATAGCAAGATAAGACTGAAATGCTCACATGGCTTCATCTTCTCAATATAAAAGAAAGCATGATACTACTGCAGATGTGCCTTCTCAACAAAAAAATGGTAAGAAACAGGATCACATTTTAACCTATTTCTTCTGTAAGAAGATGGGACACATGAAGAAAGATTGTACCAAATATGCCACTTGGCATGTAAAGAATGGTATAACTCTTACTTTCGTTTGTTCTGAGACTAGTTTAAGTTATGCACCTGTTGATACTTGGTTGGTAGATTCTGCTGCTACTACTCATGTAAGTGTTACTATGCAGGATTGCCTGTGGAGCCGACCGCCAAGTGATGTTGAAAGATACATCTATGTGGCAGACGGCAATATAGTTACAGTCGAAGTTATAGGAACCTTTAGATTATGTTCCACGAGTGCATTTTACTTGGATTTATTAGAGACATTTTATACACCGTCATTTAGAAAGAACTTAGTTTCTATTTTTCGTTTGGACAAATCAGGTTATTTTTGTTCATTTAGAAATAATAAAGTCAATCTCTTTTATAATTCAAATAATATTTACTCTGATTGTTTGATGGATAATCTATATAGGTTTGATTTGAATTCCTATAATAATGAAATACTGTAAACATGTACAAAACAAAATCTAAATGAGAATTCGGCATCATTATAGCACAAACGCATAGGTCACATCTCTAAACAGAGAATTCAGAGGCTCGTGTCGGATGGAATTCTTGGACCCTAAATTTGGCAGACTTTGAAGTCTGCATTGAGTGCATAAAGGGGAAAAGGACAAACGAAAGGAAATTAGATGCCGAGAGAGTTAAAGATGTCTTAGAACTGATACATACCGATATATGTGGCACATTCCCTACTGTCTCATGGAATGGACAACGGTATTTTATTACATTCATAGATGATTACTCTCGTTACGGGTATCTATATTTAATTCATGAAAAGTCCCAAGCCTTAGATGTTTTCAAGTCTTTCAAAGCTGAAGTTGAAGTTCAACTTGGGAAGAAAATTAAAGCTGTCATATATGATCGTGGTGGTGAATACTACGAAAGATATGACGGTTCAGGTGAGTAACGTCTCGGGCCTTTTGCTCTTTTCCTAGAGGGGTGTCGTATTGTTCCACAATACACCATGCCAGGCAAACCTAGCATGAATGGTATTGCAGAGCGAAGGAATCGAACTCTTAAAGACATGGTGAGAAGTATGATTAGTCATTCTTCTTTGCCTGAATCACTCTAGGGAGAAGCCTTAAAGACCGCCGTGTACATCTTTAATAGGGTGCCAAGCAAAGTAATTAACAAAATCTCTTATGAAATTTAGACTAGGAAAAGGCCTAGTATAAAGCATTTGCATATTTGGGGATGTCCAGTTGAGGCGCAACCATATAGGCCGCATGAAAGAAAATTGGACTCGAGAACAATTAGTTGCTACCTTGTCGGTTACACTGAGCGTTCACGAGGGTACAAGTTTTACAATCCTGGATCAAGGTCTATTTTTGAAATGGAAAATGCAATTTCTTGAGGATGTTGAGTTTGGGGAGGGGGAAGGAAATATTAGGAATATTGCTTTTGATGAGGATTCTGTAATTAACAATGATTAGGTCTTTGTGCCTATTATTGTTCAAAATAAAGTTATAATACAAGAGCACAATGAGAATCCTACTGTAGATCCCGTTACAGTACAAGAGAATAATGATAATATTGTTGTTGCTCAAGATACTGCTACAGTACAAGAAAATAATGAGAATCCTTCTCAATCCCAACCCATACAAGCTCAACAACCTCAAGAAGTGTCATTAAGGAGATCCAATAGAAAAAAGGAAAAAAATCATATATGATCTCAAACAAGCTTTCCATCAATGGTATCACAAGTTTAATCAAGTCATTACTTCATATGGTTTTGAGGTAAATATTATAGATGAATGTGTATACCGCAAGTTCAGTGGGAGTAAATACTTATTTGGTCTTATATGTTAATGACGTTCTACTTGCCAGTAATAATATAGGCTTGTTGCATGAAACTAAAAAATTTTTATCGAACAAATTTGAAATAAAAGATCTTGGTGATATATCTTTTGTATTAGAAATCGAGATACTAAGAGATCGCTCTCAGAGAATCATAAAAGAACTATATCGAAAAGATTTTAAGTAGATATGGCATGAAAAGATGTAGACCAATGGACACACCCGTAACTAAAGGAGACAAGTTCAGTCTCAAGCAATGCCCTAAAAATGATCTTGAGAGGACAGCAATGCATGATAAACCTTATGCATCAGCACTAGGGATCTTAATGTATGCTCAAGTCTGCACACATCCCCCGATATATCATTTATAGTGGGAGTGTTATGTAGATACTTGAGTAATCTGGGCATAGATCATTGGATAGCTGTTAAACGTGTAATGCATTATTTAAAGAGAACAAATGATTACATGCTTATTTATCGGAGATAAGAAAATTTAGAGATCATTAGGTACTCTGATTCTGATTTTATGGCATATGGTTGCGAAACTTTGTCACAGAGCTTCATATAGTAGATGACATTGAAAGGCCATTAAAGATATTTTGTGACAATAAGTCAACAATACTATACTCCAACAACAATAAGAGCTTGACAAAATCGAAGCATATAGACATCATGTTCTTAGTTGTCAAGGAGAAAGTTTAAGGAAAAACAGATTTTCATTGGACATATAGGAACCAAGTATATGCTAGCAGACCCATTACCAAGGGATTGATCTCTAAAGTCTTTCATGAGCACACTGCTCGGGTGGGTGTCAATATTTGTGATGCATTGGTTTAGTGGGAGTTTATTTTATGCTATATGTCCTATGATAGATATTGAATTATTTTTCTGCAGAATTAAGTTGATGGTTTATTTTATGTTATGTAAAATGTTCATTTTACAATGTTTGTTTTATGTTTGATATCAATAAAGTTTTAAAGTTGAACTAGCTGGAAATAGACATGCATGAGATCACTTGGCATGTAATTTCCATATTACTCATCTAAATTTGATCTATGTCGTTAAGTATGTTAGGATGGTGATTGTCGTGGTTCAGTCACGATATTAATGTGATAAAAGCTGCGGTAGTTCCATATCTAATGTATGAGATGGACCAGATTGTTAAAGTAATAAGGGAAATAGCATTCAGATGCGTGCATAAAGTTTATAAGATGTGGTTATGTCAAGAAAGAATATATGTATAGCTAAAGTGGAAGATTGTTAGGAAATTATTTTAATTTTCTAATTTGTTTGTAGGTAATACATATATTAATTATAATCACAAATTATACTATTTCAAATTAAAGGACTTATATAGTGGTGATCTCATTTATTGTTATAAATGCTAAATTGAATAAGTCATAATTACTTTTGATTTTGAATTAAACGAGAATAAAACCAGATATTATCTTTTGGACTTTAGATAATTATCTTTTGGATTTTAGATATATTATCTTTTGGACTTTAGATACTATTTTTATTTGGGCTTTAGGGTTTAATGGGTGCCATGCTCAAATATAAATAGTGCCTTCAAGGTTTCAGTCCCCAACATACCAAAGCCGCCTCAGCAACTCTTTTCCCATAAGAGAAGTTGCAATTCAGCCATCTAAGAATACAAAAGGCTTTGGTTGAGGAAGATCGAAAGAACCACAAGATCCAGACTCTTCCAATCATGATTCATGTTTATGAATTCAGGTACGCTTCCGCATTCAAGTATTTTCTTTCTTAATGATTTAACATGGATAATCTTTGGGTTAAGAAATTCTGTGAAAATTCCAATATTCATAAATAGGAATAGAAGGTCGAAGAGTGGTACCTGCCCTACGGACACTCATTGCGATCTCTAGCAATTATATTAAAAAAGGTTCAAACAAATTTTATATCGTGTTAGATCATACTTACTAAAATTAGTTTTAACATAAAAATAAGACGACTTGAAAGTTTTACTCATAAATAATGACAAAATACCTGCAAATTTAACTACCAATGTTATTTAAAGATAAGTCTTTGAAACGATAGGATGCTAATGTAAATATTTCAGTTTAATCACAAACTATATATTATTATCGATAAGTAATTATTCTTCTCTTGTGGTGACATAAAACCTAAAAGACAAAGAAAGAATAGAAGAGAGAATAGTAAGAAGAAAAACAACTCCTAAAGAATGCCCATCTCTAACAAATGCAACCAAAAATGTGTTAGAAGAATCCACTCGACTAACTCTACAACTCCTAAGGCTCCAAGTTAAATTAGCTAATCTGGTGGCTTATTTGCGTCCCTTTAAATCAAGCTGAACCTAACACACCAATTCTGCTACAGTTTCAGCTCAAATACCTTTTTTATTAAATCCAAATTCGCATGAGATTGGGTGATTTCCAATTATTCATCGAGAAAAAAATTTTACTGAAATCTATCTCACACACAATTTAAGTAACTTACTGATTCCTTTTAAAAATCAAATCACACCATATAACACTTAATTTTGATTGAAGAGGATTGTTGTCAGAGACTTTTTCAGAACTTAAGCGCAGCCAATACTTAAGATGGTCTCAGATTTTAATTTGACAATTTAAATAGGATATTTGGACTCAGTAGATTTTTCTAAGTCGAAAAACGTAGTTTTCTATGTAAAAATGCGCAGTGAAAATTTGATCGGTAGTACCGGCTGAGATCTATCCATTACTGCAGCTGAGAAAATAATTTATGAGTGAGAAAGATTAAAAATTTAGAATTTATGATTTAGAAAATAAAAATATCTAAAACGCACTTTAAAACGCTTATCTTAAAAGTTTTGGCCCAACGGGCTAAACCGAGTGAACCGGGTCCAAGTGGACCCAAGCCCACGTATATATAACATCTCTAAACACACTTTTAGCCACCATACTCCACCATTTATGAGAGAGGTTCGAAAATAGAGAGGAGATAGAAGAAGAGAGAAACCCTAGCCTCCTTGAAACTTCAAACCACCATAACTTTATCTCCGGAGCTCCGATTGATGAGCCATTTTCGGCCACATGAAGCTTGTCTTCTCCTCTTTGATTTTATCTAGATTGTGATGAGTATTTCACTGTCCTCTACCTAGTTTCATTTTTCTCTTCAATTCACGTTTTTAGTTAAGTGTATGTTGAGATATTATGATTTTGGTTATTTAGGAGTGCTCTAGTATGAGCTAATGGTGAGTTTTATCCCAAATTTCCATGGTTTAACGTAAGAAACCTCAAAATTCTTATAATTTATCAAATTTATGAATCCTAGATTGACATATGTATGATATTGGTTGTGTTAGAGTTGTTGGATGAATTTTTGGTGCTCTTGAGAACTTGAATTGGCTTATAGAACTTTTGGGTGAGCTTGGAAGTAGAGATTCAATTGTAGGTATCTTTATGAAAGAGGCTCAAGTGTGGGTGTGAACCACCGTCAACAAGGTACAATTTAAGTTTCTTCTAAGCATCATGTGGTGTGATGAGAATTTCTAAGCTAGATACCCTTAGGATTAAGTTTGAATTGTGTGTCTTGGTTGGAATTGATGTGTATAAATGTTATGTTGTGGAAATTAATGGGTTGGAGGAGTTTTGTGTGAATTTGTATATTTGGTATGTTGTGGAATGAAAAAATTAGATAATGATGATATGTTAATGAATTGTATATGTTAAATTGAATTGATGTTGGCCTGAGGTTGTGGAATTGGGCTAGAGACCATGAAGGTAAGCCCGGTAAATTGTTGAATGGTTATGATTGAGATTTTAATGTGGAATTTAGTGTTGGTTTGAATGATTAAGGAAATTAAGACCTTGAGATGTGAAATTGATAATTTTGAGTTGAATATGTATTAATTGAGTAGGATTGAGCGTGGTTGGTAGAGAATGTGTATGTGGGTAGTTTGTGGTCACTTTGATTGAGTGAAAAATAAATTTGGCTTGTGAACTTTAAAAAAATTAGTGAAATCTGTTTTTTGATAAAAATCGATTTTTGACCAACTTTGGCAGTTCATAACTCGATCTTCGAAGTTGAAAATTTTTCAAAATTAAATTTTATGAAAATTTATTTATCGATCTTTCCAACGGTTTAAAAATGGTTGAAAAAAAATTTTTGTAGAAAAAGTTATGAAGTTTTGAAATTTGGGTTGAAAAACTGGTTTTTAGAACATATCAGCTTTTTGCAACTCTGGTATAGCTCACGTATGCGGAGGTGCACGCGACGCGGAACTTGGGCGCTGCCCAGTAGTCCCGCGTACACGGCGGGATGCATGCGTACGCGGGAGGCCAAGACTTCAAGGTTCGGTACGCGGACGCAAGTCACGCGACGCGAGCCAAGCTCGCTGTTTTCGAAGCTCGTGTACACAAAAGAAGGGTTGCGTATGCGACATGCCCAATTTGCAACTCATGCGTACGCATACAATGGTACGCATATGCACAACCCTTAGATTTTGTAGAAAATGTATTTTTAAACTTTTTAACCATTCTTTTTATCCTTCCAAACTTCTTTAAACCTCGATAGGAGTATAGAGCCGGTGTAATTAAGGATGAAGGAGTTGAAAGTGGGAGTTGATAAGATGAGATTAGTGAATTGAATGAGAAGAACAAATTATGAATAACGATATACAGGTTTTATGCCTGCGAGGTGTACATGGCACACACCCTGCAAGAGATATAGGTCGTGCTGCCTGCGAGATAAGGAAAATGATGATGGAGTTGTGAATGGTAGAACGATGATATGATAGGGTAATAACTCTGCGAGGTGTACATGGCACTCGACCCAGCAAGGCTTCCTCTATCTGCGAGGTATACAGGGCACTCTCCCTGTGAGATATACAGAGTATTGACTCTGCGAGGTGTATAGGGTACTCACCCTGCGAGGCTATGCAAAATAGCGAGTAAACAGCAGAGAGGACAATGTTCAGGTTAGCTATCGGATGTGTCGGATTTGGCTGTATAACCGACAGATGATATCATTGTCCATAGGGTAGGCATACATCATTTGCATGTGTTTTGATTTGTTTGGGTTTGCTTAATTGTATATATTACATGATTATATGCTACTTGTTTTACTTGAATCTACTTATGTATTACTTGATTGCATTACTTGTATTTGTATAATTGAGAGGTTTCTCATGCTGATGTTAGTTGACACTGAGGGTTGGTGTTTGTTCTAGTTATGATACTGTTTGATTGGAGAGTTGAAGAAAGGCAAGAATTGTTGACTTAAACTTAGAAATTCCTTAAGATGGTTTCCAAGTTATGGAGTAGAGAGAATAATAAGATGGATATAATGAGTTGCGAAGTTAAGATGCTTAGTGAGTTCTTATTATAGTGCGTTGTATTTATTTGGCACTTTTAACGTACTGAAAACCCATGAATCGGGGTTCTCATTCTGTATATATATCTCTTGTTTTTCAGATGCAAGTCCTGGTGCTCAGCATTGAGCTGTGCTTCATCTGAGAGGTGGTGAAGATCATTGGATTCTACTTTACTTTTGTTTAGAATCTCTCCACTTTATTTTGAAAAACTTATACTATGTATTTATTTCTTTTGGAATTTGCCTATAGAGGCTTTTATGTATATCTTGGGAGAGATAGGAAAAATACTGTTGTCAAACTAATTTTAATTATGTACCCTAGTCGGCCTAAACTTTGCAGGTCGCGACTAGGCTAGTTTACTTATGATTATATTCATATATCTTGTCTTTATCTTATGCTTCCTTAATGTCTTGACTCTTATTGCTTTTCGAACACGCATTATCTTTCTGTTATCGGTATACGAGAGCGTTATCCGTTCGTGATTTTATTTTTTCTTTTTAGGCTTTTCTTTAGTACTTTCCTTTAACATATATATATACACACATATTATTATTATTATTATTATTATTATTATTATTATTATTATTATTATTATTATTATTATTCCACCTTGAGTCGTATCACCATAATATCGTTGACTTATGACTCGAGTATAAGGATCAGTATATTAAGGTATCACACTACTTAAAGAGTGTATGTTGAGAGATCACACTTTACAACAACAATTGAAAGAAACAAAATTGAGAAGATCTATTTTCTCTAATTAATATTGAGTTACTTGTTTAATATATTATTTCATTCACATTTTCATCATAGAAAGTCAATTATAAGAAAATAAATACATTTTCATTTTCTTTCTTTATTTTTAGATTGATAGGTTCTGTTAAAAAATTACCAACCATGTTAGGTTTATATTAAAGTTAGTTACTAAAAATAGATGTTAGTATAAAATAATATTTAAGTATAAAATATAAATTGAAATAGTTAAACAATACAACTATTTATGCACAAATACATGATAGATAATTTTGATGATTAATTTTAATGTACACAATATTTTTGAAAAATTATTTACCCAATAGCTGTTGGGTATATTAGTATGAGAAGATGACAAAATCTTATATTTGTGTAGTGGTTTCAAGGCACGATTAGATCACTTTCTTTAGAGAGATATTTGTCCCCATACTTAGTTGCTATAGGGTTGATGACAATACTCTCCCAAGATATAATGAAACCTAAGAATTTCTTAATTAGCAATAGTAAAAAAATCTCAACTCTCTTGAACAAAGAAAATCTCTTAATAGTTGATTAAAATATACACTTAGTACTTCTATCTCTGAAATAGTGGACAATGACTTATTTATACATATTGCACGTAGCAATTATGATTAGTTACGTATACAAATGGTTGTGTCTTTTCTATTGCCAATAGATACAATGTTTTGAACATACACAATTTTTAAAGAGTTGTGTCCCTTTAGCCAATAGACACAATGTTTTAAATATACACAATTCTTAAAAGGTTGTGTCCCTTCAACCAAATGGTACTAAACGGTTAGTAACCGTTTATTAATATTAATAATAATATTAATAATAATATCAATAATATTAAT
Source organism: Arachis ipaensis (assembly GCF_000816755.2). Classification (NCBI taxonomy): domain Eukaryota; kingdom Viridiplantae; phylum Streptophyta; class Magnoliopsida; order Fabales; family Fabaceae; genus Arachis; species Arachis ipaensis. The sequence continues at coordinate 28,033,905 of NC_029791.2, read as the reverse complement.
TAATCAAATTTGTAAATACCCTTCAATCCCCCACTATTTACAAAATTTAAATGTCATACAAGTATATGCATAAAGAATGTGTCACTAAAATTAAACATTCTTTTAGTGTAAATTTTAAAGTTCTAACGAAGTAATAGGTGTCTAATCAATTAAACCTATACTCCATATGCTAGTACCAAAAATCACACACATTACTTATACCCTCCAAGTTCAAGAGTTTACAATTTTAATCACTTATATGGCCTTGTACTAATCCTGGTTTTATGAATTTTTACGAGAATAAAACCTCTAAAAGTCTCGATTAGAGCGGTACCACTCTTATATTCATATAGGTGGAATCTTTTGATAGATAATATTATCATTCCATTAAGATTTTAAACTCACCCTCCTAATTTATTGTAAATAGCATTAAATCCTATACCTTAGTGCTCCAATTGCTAAATAACTTGTTATTACCCATTAAACCTTGAAACTAGTGGTCTACTAGAATAAGGTTAGGTTCCCATCATTTAGCAATAATAGGTTTTAATCTATTTTAGCAGTAGTCTATTTGATTTTATCCCTTGACAAACCTTTAGTCAAAGGATCTACTAAATTTCCTTGAGATCTTACATAAGTGATGGTAATTACACCATCATCTATTAGTTGCCTCACAAACTCATGTCTCAAACTTATATGTCTAGACTTTCCATTATATACATTATTATATGCTCGAGACATGGTTGATTTACTATCACAGAAGATTGAAATAGTTGTCGTCTGCTGTGGCCACAACTTTATATCATATAACAAATTTCTTAACCATTCCGCTTCTTTACATGCGACTGATAAAGCTACAAACTCAGCCTCCATAGTAGAATGTGTAATACATGTTTATTTCTTTGAGGCCCAACTTATTGCTCCACCACCTATGGTGAAAATCCATCCTGAAGTGGATTTGTTATCACTAAGATTTGTAATCCAACTTGCGTTGGAATAACCTTCTAAAACTGCGGGATAATCACTATAATGTAATCCCAAGTATATGATTTTCTTGAGATAACCAAGAACTCTTGTTATAGCTTTCCAGTATTGATTGCTAGGCTTTCCTGTAAATCTTGATAGTTTGCACACCGCAAATGCTATATTAGGTCTAGTACAATGCATTGCATACATTAAACTTCCTATAGCACTAGTATATTCTAATTGTGCTATAGGTCTTCCTATGTTTTCTTCTAGTTTAAGATTAGGATCATAGGGCGTATTGGATTCTTTAATTGTGAGATGATCAAACTTTTTCAATACCTTTTTGATATAATGAGATTGACTTAAAGTAAAGCCAACTTCATTCTTATGCACTTTCATGCTTAATATTGTATCAACTTCATTCAAATCCTTCATCTTGAATTTAGAAGTTAGATACTCCTTCATTATACGAATTCCTTCTAAATTTGTTCCGATGATTAACATATCATCGACATATAAACAAATAATTACTCCATAATTTTTAATAAATTTTGAGTAAATACAATTATCCGCACTATTATGTGAGAAGCCATTTGATAACACCACTGAATCAAACTTCTCATGCCATTGTTTAGGCGCTTGTTTTAGCCCATACAAAGACTTAATTAATTTGAAAACTTTCTTTTCATTTTCGGGTAGCACATAGCTTTTCGGTTGCTCCATATATATTTCTTGTGAAATGTTAGTATCATTTTGGGGATATTCTAAATTAGAAGTTGAATAATTGATAAATTTATTTTCAATAAATTCTACCTCTCTTGATTCAACAACTACATTAGACACTAAGTCTAATATTTATATGCTTTAGAATTTTGAGCATATCCTATAAAAGTGCCTTTTATGCCTCTTGACCCCAATTTGGTTCTCTTTTGATCAGGAACTCGATAAAAGAATAAACACCCCCACACTTTAAGATAATTTAATTAGGTTTCTTTCCTTTCCAAATTTCATAAGAAAAAACCTTTCTATGTCTTGATGGTATTCTATTATGGATATGACATGATGTCAATAATGCTTCACCCACAAATTGTAAGCCAATTTTGCATTTAGTAACATTGAATTAACCATATCCACTAAGGTACGGTTTTTCTTTCCGCCAAACCATTTTATTGCAGAGTATATGGAGCGAAAGATTGATGCACAATACTATGTAATTCACAAAAGTGATCAAATTCATTAGAAGAAAAAAAATATATTCTTCACCTTGCAGTGATTCAGGGATCACCACTTATAGATCACGAAGTCTACTTACAAGAATTTGTAATTCATGAATTTGATCCATAACAGGCATAGTATCATTCATAATAAATTCAAAATATTTTATCATAATAAACTTATATGTTCCTTGTCGTTTAGTATTGTACTTTTCTTCCAAAGATTTTCAAATTTCCAACAGTGATTGAATTAACATATGACCTCAACAAGCAAAAGTATCTTCATCACATTTCTTCTTCAATTGAACAATCTCTTCTTCCTCTTCCAGTGTGGAATTTTTCAGCAGCATTGACAATTACTGTAGTCTTGGGGTCAATCACATATGCAAGATTGAGAACTGAAAGAAGAAACATCATTTTGTCCTTCCAACGATTGAAGTTCGTTCCATCTAAGCGATCTAACTTGACAAACTCTTGATTCATGACCTTGAACGTGGTGTTTTGATCTTGTTCCATCTTCAAGTAATATCTCTCTAAAATTGTTGGGTATATTAGTATGAGAAGATGACAAAATCTTATATTTGTGTAGTGGTTTCAAGGCACGATTAGATCGCTTTCTTTAATTAGAGAGATATTTGTCCCCACACTTAGTTGTTATATGGTTGATGACAATACTCTCCCAGAATACAATGAAACCTAAGAATTTCTTAATTAGCAATAGTAAGAAATTCTCAACTCTCTTGAACAAAGAAAATCTCTTAATAGTTGATTAAAATATACACTTAGTATTTCTATCTCTGAAATAGTGGACAAGGACTTATTTATACATATTGCACGTAGTAATTATGATTAGTTACGTATACAAATGGTTGTGTTTTTTCTATTGCCAATAGATACAATGTTTTGAACCTACACAATTCTTAAAGAGTTGTGTCCCATTAGCCAAATAGACACAATGTTTTGAACATACACAATATCCTTAAAAAGTTGTATCCTTTCAACCAAATAGTACTAAACGGTTAGTAACCGTTTATTAATATTAATAATAATATTAATAATAATATCAATAATATTAATAATATTATTTAATCAAATTTGTAAATACCCTTCAATCTCCCACTATTTACAAAATTTAAATGTCATACAAGTATATGCATAAAGAATGTGTCACTAAGATTAGTTAAACTATGTTTAGAACTTTAACTTGTGTTATCTTATGTGTTATGTGTTTTGTGTTAAACTTTTTAAAATAAATTTAAAGAGAATTCTCATGGATATTTGCCATTCTTTCGGGCACAATTAAATAGGAATCTATAGCAAGGATGAGATAAAAGGGGGCATTTTCATAATTGATAATGGGAGGCCGGTGAGAAGTACCATGGACATTCATTGTGACATTCATTGTCATTCCTAAGACCATTTTCAGCAGAGAACTCATCCCAGTTTTTGTTTATGGTCCACCTGTCAATAAAAGTAACTTCACAATAGTTTTTGTATCATAAACAGTAAATAAAAACTCACAGCATCTCTCTCTTCTCCATTAGGAGAAACTAACCTTAGTCTCTATTGTGGTTTCACTTAATTAATTAATTAAAATACTTGAAATTAATATAATTAATTTTTTCAACAATGTAATTTAAATATTTAAATTTAAAAATAATTCACTATTAAAAGATATTAATATTAACTAAATTCATATATAACAATAATACACAATATATAATTTGGGGTTACACTAATTTGTAAAATTACTTAATACAAAAAAAAATATAATTAAACTCTATAGTTGACGATAAGTATTATGAAAAATATAATTAATATGTAGCAGAATTTTGATTTTGTAAACTTGGAAGAAGATGAAGAAGAGTAGTAGAGAGTGTGAGAAAGGAAGTGTACTAAGTGATATATATAGAGTAACAAAATATTAATTTATTAATAATAACGGTAACATAGTAACGGCTAGTTTCTAACAGCTATTTTTACAACGGCTAAATTAATATAATAATATAAATATAAATAATATTTAATATTAATTATGATCCTCTCCAACGCTCTATCTCTCTTTTCTCTCAGTAGGAGGCCCAAATTTTTGCCCCTGTGGAGATGCTCAATAATGATAATAGAGAAAGTTTAAACAAATTGACTCTACAGTTCTTAGACCAACTCCAATAGGGAACTCATTTCAGTCCTTATTTATGGCCCACCTGTCATAAAAAGTGACTTTACATCAGATTTTGCATCATAACCAATAAATAGGAATTCAAAAAATCTCTCTCTTCTCTATTAGAAGGAACTAACTTTAATCTCTATTGTGGTCCCACCTAATTAATTAATTAAGTAATTAAAATTATATTTTTTTTATTAACTTACCACATGGCATGATTTTATTGGTTGTTGTAAGTCTCTGCTTAAAGGGACTCTCAACCTTGATCCCCGTGAAGAGCCCTCTTTCTCTTTTCACTCCAATGGTAATTGAGTCCTCATATGTCAGAAGAGAAACTCTATTTCTTAGCATTGGAATTGCTCTTAATTTATAGTTTAATTAGTTGACTTGGTTGAATTGAACCAAGATGCCTTCTCATGGACAAATATTAAAACCAATTTCCTCTTTCCTCTTTAATTGCAATTTAATATATAAATTAATTGTAATTCAATCCAATTAATAGGAATAGATTTTTTTAATTTTTTTTCTTTATTATTTTGTCAAATATAATTTTTTATTATTTAATATCTTTTCTCACGTATTTTTTTCTTAATCCTACTTAAATAGTATATGTTAAGATATCACACTTTACAGTAACAATTAAAAAAAAATTGAAAGGATTTATTTTCTCTAATTAATATCAAGTTCCTTGTTCACATTCATATTTTTATTGTAGAAAGTCAATTATAAGAAAATAAATATATTATTAGGTTCATGTATCAGGTTCTGTTAAAAAATTATCAACTATGTTAGGTTTAAATTGAAAACCCAATATCGGTATAAATATATGATAGTTGGATAATGGTATTACTAATTTAAGAAAGATATAGTTTTTGGAAAGAAATACAAAGAAATATAAAAATATTAAACTTTCTCATGAGGTATATATGTATTTGTAGGTTTACATGAGACTAAAAGTTGAATATCTAATTGAAAATTTCAAAGCCAATTATCTTTTTTATTAAAAAAAAAAACAGTTNNNNAAATTTACATATATATAAAATTTAAATAAAAAAACGATAATTTTTATATTTTTGTTTTCATTTATGCTTCCAAACACATTTTTATCTTCACTTTTGTCTCTTTATTTTTGCATTAGAACAGAATTTAAATGGGGTTTAGATGACAAAAATTTATCTTTTTTATCAATCACTTTTGATACAAATAATGTGTACAAGAAAATATACACAAAAAAATGTAGCATTTTTTTTCTAAAAATTTAATATTGATAGCTATAAATATAGAATTTCACTTCCATTATGACTTACTTTGTGTTGTATCAATACATTTCTACTATTATTTACTATGGCGATGAAGTTTTGCTTGGATGACATAAGCAGAAGTGAACTAAGGACTTCAAAGAGAACGATTTAAGTTCAAGTTCTGGGAATATTTCTTTACTTACAGTTGTGTGATATTTTTAGACTAGACCACAAGACCAGGAGAACTAATCAGTGGTAGACAACATCTATTTAAATATAGGTTAGATATTTTTATATAAAAGATAAGATCGTTATGACCAAATTGCTATGATGATACACTTTTCTCTAGAATATATAGTATCATGAATTAAGAGAATAGACTTAACTACTATTTTTTCTGTTATATATGTTTAGTAATCATAAGGAGGATCAAGTTAAGAGCAATGGTCCAGGATCAGCAATTAGATTTAAAAACCAAATATTGAAAGGATAAAAAGCTCCATCAAAATAACAACTATGGTAAATAATATTTTCATTCTTTTTCTTTTAGTAGAGAAAACTATTCATGTGTCTAAGATTCTTGGTATTAATAAAATAGACTTTAAAACAATAAAGTAGAGAGGTTAAAATTTAGTATTGTGTTTGATAGTCAGAGATTAAAATTAAGATTTCAGTTGTAAAACACAAAATTTCAGTTCCTTCAAAACTTCCAAAAAATGAAAACACAAGGAATTAAAATTTTTGAAGACAAAAAATAAAATTTTAAGAATATTTATTTCCAAAAATACCTTCATCCAATTTTTCAAATTCCAAGTCTAATCTCACATTCCATTTTTCTCTCAAACCATGCCTCCTTCTCTTGTAATTTATATCCTCGCCGCCACCACCAACACCGTCGTCGTGGCAATTTCATCGACGACCTCTAGTAATCCAGCTTCGCCTCCATGGCCACCACCATAACCACTGCTGACCAAGTGCAGTACAAATTTTGGCATTGAAATCACCACACTCACGGCCTCCACCTCCACCTCCGCCCGCATCCTTCTCCCTCTAATGAAGTCCCACATCCCTTCCTCTGACCGCCACTGGTAGAGGATCGTTTTTAGCTGGTTCTTCTAACTAAGATAGTTGCATAATATTCTAACATACTCCAAATGTTTTTTTTTCTTGTTACCAATGAATATCTTTTGGAATCCATGATAGTGGCAGCCACACAACTTGACTACACATCAACTTGACTACACATCAAAAGAGGAGAGAAGGTAGAAGATTTTTTGCAAATATAAAGCATTAAAAAACAAAAAACTATCCCTAAAAACACAAATAAATTACCAAAAACAAAGGGAAAAAAATTAAAACAAGTAATTAACAATAGGGGACAGTTTGCTTCTCCAGAAAAATACGAAGATAGAGAATAAAGGCATAATAAAAAGAAAGGGTTAAAGCAACTATGATGAAATATGTCGGCTTAGCTTATAGTCGTTGGAACAATGTAATATTTTTACCTTTTTCACTGAGAAATATCATAGGAAGAAGACCATACCAAGTCAAAGGATATTCAAATAATTTTATTTATTTTAATTTTTATATTTATCTTAAATCAAATAAAATATCGAA
>NC_029791.2:28022082-28026699 GCF_000816755.2 Arachis ipaensis | reverse complement strand
TTTTCATATATAATCCTTTCGTATCTATTACTATTTTATTCTTTTAAAATTCATTTTATTAGTTTCAAAATCTTTTGATACTGTAATTTGTTCCTCTTAAAAAACATTAAAATTGCATCAATAATTTGAATTGTTGGTTTGAATTAATAAATTTTATAGGCTAGTTCATAAGAAGAATTAATAATATCTTATTCAGAAATGAACGATAAAAAACGGCTAATTTTTTTTTATATGACACCAACTGTGGTGTAATGCTGAGTTATGGAACTATGGGGAGTTTTACACCAGTGTGGCAGCGCGTTCAGGTGAAGAGAAGTAATCGAACGGTCCGATTTATTGCAGTTGAAAAGGGACACAAATCGAACCGTCCGATTTGTGGTTCATGGAGGGCAGTGCATGGAAATCGGACCCACCGATTTCATGCTTAATGTTTAGATTTTTCTTTTGCACAAGGAAATCGGACCCAACAATTTTTTGGCAAGATGGAAAAAAAATTTGGAGACCATGAAATCGGACTCAACGATTTCTAGGTGCCACACTCCCGTCAAGCACCCTGCACTCCCATAGTACGGTTATGCACCACCACTAATCCAATATCAAAAATAAAAAAGTGACAAAGAACATATATTAATTATCTCAAGATATATTAATTTAAGTGATATTAAAAGAAAAAAAATCCTAATTCTAAAATGTAAATTTCAGAAGTCTACTCTTCTTCTTTCATAAAGTAATATATATTAATTATCTCACTTTATTTTTTCATTTAAAATATTTAAAAATTATTTTATATATTTTCGTATATTATCCCGTAAACAGATAGATATATTAATTTATAATTTCAGTAATTGACTAGGATGGATTGAATCAATACATTTTCTAATGGAGAAATTTTTAAATTAATTTTCTCTTTCTCCTGTAATTGCAATTCAACATATAATTTAAGTACTGTTTTCGACCTTAGGTCTGGAGTGAAAATCAAATTCGTCCCTAACCTTTTTTTTGTTATTAAAATAATTTCCAACGTTATAAAACGTTATAAAATCATCCTTTTGTCCATAAATAAAATTTTTCAGACAATTTTGTCCTTAAACAAAAATAAAAAAAATCTTTCTCCATTGTCACCACTATCTCCTCCATCATTAGTCATTACTACTACCACCATCAAACTCGTGCTTCTTAATCAACCCTTCAGAGCCAAGCACCTCACAAGTATTTTTCATTGCGCACAACTTCTACACTCAAACAAGCCAAGTTCATTCAGTTCCACCCCAGAAAGAACACAACCCTTTTTTCCCCCAAAGTGCGCAACAACTAATGAATTCAATTACAAACACCAACTTAAGATCCTTACAGATTCATGCAATTCCTTAATCAACCTTTTGAGCCAAAGTAACTCACAAGGAATCTCCACTACAAGGCACAATTTTTTCACTCGATAAGAAGCCTATGTTTATTCGGTTCTAACCTAGAAAGAACATATCTCATACAAAACATGTTAATCCAGAAAGAACATAACTTGTACAAGAACTGAAATGTTATTCCCACTAATTCATCAACAACAACACCGCCACATTCAAATTCAAGACAAAAAATTTTAAAAATCCAATCTTTCAAACTCAAAAAGAGAGAACGCAGATTTAAAGAACAAATCGAGGTCCACCATGGTGAGTGGTGACCCATGCGCTGCCGCCTTCTTGAACGACTCCGTGCCTTTTTCTACATTCTGCCTCACTCGTAGGTTTCCGTACTTGAACTTCTTCCCCATCGGAGTAGCATCATCGCCTCCCTCAGCGGCCGCAACACCTACCACCACGATCGGCACACCACCGACGCCACCTTCAGCAAAATTAACAAAAATTTCATATCAAACAATATGAATAGAGATCTAAAAAGAGAGGAAGAGCTAGCTACATGAATAGATCTGGAAAGAGATGAGCTCTGGAAAGTAGAACAGAGAAATAGAGAAGCAGAACAGGAAGCAGAAGGAGTCGGCGCCCAAGGAAAGAACGGGATTGAGTCGGCACCGAAGGAGAACGTCAGCAACGACGCCCTTTCTCGCCGGCGGTGTCTTCTTCTTCCTCTTCTCTTCTTTTTCCTCTTCGTTCTCCACCCTTCCCTCTCTTCTTTTCTTCGTGGCTTGCACTCCCTCCTCTCTGCGTTGTTGAAGGAAAAAGAATAGATGAGGGTAAATGATGGATAAAAGGTATTTTTGTCCAAAAATTAGAGAAAGCACGATTTTTTAACGTTTTATAACATTGAGGATGATTTTAATAAGAAAAAAAAAAGTCGGAGACGATTTTAATTTTGGATCAAGACCTTAGGGACGAAAATAATACTTAACCCTAATTTAATAGTATTTCAATCCAATTAATAAGAATAGATCTTTTTAATTATTTTTTTAATTATTTTGTCACAAATACATAATGACTAATTTTAGTGTATACATGGTATTTTTAAAAATTATTTATCCAATATCAATATAGATATATGATAATTGGATAACAATATCACTGATTTAAAAAAATAATATAATTTTTAAAAAGAAATGCAAAGAAATATAAAAATATTAATTTTCTCATGAAATATATATGCATTTGTACGTCTAGATGAAACTAAAAGTTAAAAATTCAATTGAAAATTTCAAAATCTATTATCTTTCTTTAAAAAAACTATTTCTACCAATTTTTTTTTAAAAAAAATTAAATTAAGACAAACAATAACAAAGTTAATTTTAGAATAACAAAATCTGAATAAGAATAAAATGGGAATAAATTTTATTAAATACATTACTCTCTAATATAATATATTATATATATATATATAATTTGAATAGAAAAAACAATAATTTTATATTTTTGCTTTTATTTCTACTTTTAAATATATTTTCGTCTTCACTTTTTTATTTCTACTTCTATATTTTTGCATTGGGACAAAATTTAATGGGGTCTAAACGACAAAAATTTATCTTTTTTTATCAATCACTTTTAATACAAATAATATGTATAAAATGCTTTTCTACCTTCTCTAAAGTAACATGTAAGCTACATTCTCTAATGTGTCATATTTTAATTGGGTGTTTATTTTAACCTGAGTTACATTCTTCACTCTTTTGTCGTCGTTGTGCCTCCCAAGCATCACTGTCTCATTGGTATTTCGTTTTCTCTTCCTAAATCATTCTTCTAAAAAAGATACTTCAATTCTCTCTAATCGCGTTTACTCATCTTCACTCCTCCGTCGTCATTACGCCTCCCAAACATCACCGTCTTATTGGGTGTCTTATTTTCTCTTCTCAAATCATTCTTCTAGAAAAGGTACTCTAACTCTCTCTAATTACGTTTACTCCTCCCTTGTACTCCTTCATCGTCGTCGTTACGCCTCACAAGCATCACTGTCTCATTGGGTGTCTTATTTTCTCTTCCCGAATATTCTTCTAGAAATGGTATTCCAACTCTCTCTAATTGCGTTTACTCCTCCCCACTCTTTTGTCGTCGTCGTGCCTCTTAAGTATCACTGTCTTATTGAGTGTTCCATCTTCTTCTTCTGTCAGGCCGTGTTCCATCTTCTTCTTCTGTCAGGCCGTCACCGTCTTCCAAGATATTATTAACTTTCATGAGATTAAAATAACTCAAATTAAAATAAACACCCAATTAAAATATGACACATCATAGAGGATAACTTACATATTCCTTTAAAAGAGGGTAGGATATCATTCACAAAAAAATATATATATATCTCCTTCTCCTGCAACTTATATCCCCACCGCCACCACCAGCATCATCGCCGTGGCAGGATGATCTCACCGACAACCTCCGATCACCCAGCTTCGCCTGCAGGACCACCACCACAACCACCATTGACATCAAGTGCAGCACAAGCTTCGGCGCTGAAACCACCACATCCGTAGCCTCCACCTCCGCCTGCATCCCTCTCCCTCCAATGAAGCCCCACACCCTTTCCTCCGACCCTCGCTGTTAGAGGATCATTCTCAGCTAGTTCTTCTAACTGATGAGATGGTCGCATAATGTTCTGACATACTCCAAACAATTTTTTTTCATTACCCCTGAATATCTTCTGGAATCCATCATAGTGACAACCCCACAATTTGACTATACATCAACAGAGGAGGGAAGGCAGAAGATTTCTTGCAAATCTGAAGCATTAAGAAACAAAAAACTATTCTCGAAAACACAAATAAATTACCAAAGACAAAGAAAAAAAAAATTAAAACAAATAATTAACAATAGAGAGCGGTTTTCTTCTGCAGAAAAATACGAAGATGGAGAGTAAAGACACAATAGAAAGAAAGGATTAAAGCTAAGTGACCATGATAAAATGTCTCGGTTCAGCTTAGAGTCATTGAAACAATATAATATTTTTGTTTCTGCCATTGAGAAATATCATAGAAAAGAAAACCATACAAAGTAAAAGAGACATTTAAGTAATTTTATCTATTTCAGTATCTATATTTATCTTAATTCTTAAATTAAATTAGACACCGAAAGATAATATAGTTTTATACACTTTATACTAAATTTAATACAAAGATTTAATTTAATTTATATCTCTTAATTTTTGTTTTTCAGTATCAATCTCTCTTCTAAATACAACCCAAAAGTT
>NC_029791.2:28014918-28022072 GCF_000816755.2 Arachis ipaensis | reverse complement strand
TAAGAATTTATTTTTTTAAAATTCATTTTATTAGTTTCAACATCCTTTTGACACTGTGGCTTATTTCTTTTAGAAAATACCAAAGTTGCATCAATAATTTGAATTGTTGGTTTGAATTAATAAATTTTATAGGCTAATATAGTTCATGAGAAGAATTAATAATATTTTATTCAAAAATGAATGACAAAGAATATATATTTATTATCTCATGATGTATTAATTTAAGCAAAATTAAAAGTAAAAAAATTCTAATTCTGAAATGTAAATTTTAGAAATCTACCTTTCTTTTTTTATAAAGTAGTAGTATGATTTTTGAAAGAACTAGAATGATAATAGAATCATGTTAAGATAGGAGTGAATCTTCGCACTATGTGACATGGTGTGTTTGTGAAACACGTTGAAGAGGATAAAAGTGTGTTTCAGTGCTTTGAACGCTGTTCTTTGATGTTTAGTAACTTTTTTTTTATCTGAACATCAACGTAATTCTGCATCCCAAAATCTCGTTCACTAGAAGCAAAAAATAATAGTTCCTGCATTTACTCAACCCACGTTTAGGTTATTGCCAATTATTATTGGTTTTTCCATAATTTTTTTAAATAAATACTGAAAATATTAAAACAATTATTCTAATTTTGTGCACTGTTTACTATTTTAATTTTTTATAATATGTATTATTGTTCTTATTAAAAATAATAAATTAAATAAAAAATTAATTATAAATAATAATAAAAATATAACTTGTAAAAAATTAGAACCTAAAATAATAATAAAAATAAGATTATTAAGAGTACTTAAAAAAAATACTAAAATTATATAAAAAATATTAAATATATTTAAAAAATAATATTATAATTTAATATTATATTTTTTTAGTAATTAATTAATTATTTATCTAAAAGTAGTTTTAACTAATATTATCCAAACAATATTTATTTTATCAAAATTAATTTTAGTAAAAATTGTCAAATATAAATCATGTTGACACAAACTCACTTCTACCCAAAATCAATTTTACAAAATTATTTCCATTCAAACTCCAGTTTGTCCAACGTAAATCCAAATACACACTTCATCCCGTCTTATTTTATTTTATATAGACTCTTTTGGAATAATAAAAGAACTTCACCCTAATCCTACCAATAATATACCTGCCCTGCCCTATAACCTTTTAAATTAATACTTTATATATATATATATATACACACACTGAACGAATATGAATAGATATATCTATACCTCGACTTCATCTCCTTCCAAACATAAATTTACCTCAATTAAAATTTGTCTTTGTACGGATTGAATAATTACCCGTCCCAACTGAGTCAAATAGGCTAGATATCCGTAGATATAGATTGTCCGTCATCCCTATTTGTTTTTGAAAAGAAAACAATAAAATTTAAAAATATATGAAGTGTTTTATGCTAAATTAATTTTAAATGAAACTGAAAATTGACCTTGTCAAAATCGATATCTTTCTTTATTGTAATGATAGAAAGATAGAATTTGAATCCTAATCATCAGAGTTGTTTTATGTTGATTCAATATAGATATACTCTCATGCATTCTCATGGTTGGTTAGTATATCAATCAAGAAAACCATTGCAACCAAATTGTCACTGTGATGCACTACTTGTCACTTTAATAGCACTATGACTTAAGCAAATCAACCAAAAACTTTTCCATCTTCCATTAACAATGATTGTAAAAAAGGAGGCCGAGGCAATATTTTAAGGGAAGTAATTTTCAGACATCCAAAAGAATAAAAGAAATCTCTATCAAAAGTCAACAGAATAGTAAGTTTTTTTTTTCCTTTAGATTATATCTTCTTTTTTTTTCGTTAGTTTTAGAGTTTGACACACTCACATAGGCTAGCACGTACAAACTCAATATAACTATGATATGACATATAATTTAAGAGTGTTCACAGGATGGGTGGATTTGAATTTTAAAAAAAAAAAAATTGAACCGAATAAAAAGAAAGGGAGTGTTGAGTTGATTTATAAAAATAAACGAAATCAATTTTTATCTTTCACATGATATTAAATCAATTCTTATGAGAACTTATATTTTGATAGGATTTAAATAAATAAAGGAAGCAAATCCCAAGAAATCTAAAAAACAAAAATTAATTTCTGATATTTAAAGTAACATAATATTTGATCTTATCATTAGATTGTTTTTAAAACAAAACTACAAACACACAACTTTGGAGTTATTTTAAAACTTAAGATAATTTGATTTAATTAAAGTTTTAATAAAAGATGAAAGCAATTACCGCTAAATGCTAGCAAATTTATTCAGTCCGATATATCATATCTTTTTGGAAGTTCCCAACACAATGTTTTTATACAAATTAAATCAACGCCGATTTAAATTTTTTTTAACACAATTTAGAATCAAAACAAGAAAAATATAAAGATATCTGCCACAATACAATTCAGAAAACATGAACACAAACAAATCAACCAATTGTTCACCATAAATTTGTTTCTTTTATCAGCAACAAGAAGAAAATAATCTCGATGAAACCCACTAAAGAAGTAGCTTCTACTGCTGCAAATCTCAACATGTTGAACCATCAACAATTATTCTTGAGCGGTATGCCTCAACAACAACAACAACCGCCAGTACCACAAATTCCAGTGCAATTCCATCAACAAAGAAACATTCTTCCAATCTATCAATCCGGAGTTTGTGCAAAGAAGATGCAACAATTTGTCCATTGCCAGCAGCGCCGGACGGCCGACAACAACATTATCTTCTGGAAGAGATTTGTGGCCGAGCTTTTCGCTCCGAATGGTAAGAAGAGCTTCTGTTTCTCCTTGTATCCAAGACCAAAAACCAGAGCCAATTTGTCCCTTGGTAGTATGAAAAAATGTGATATATGCAAAAAGAATCCTGTTAATGGCTATGAAGCGTGTTTTGATGTTCTTCCAAGGCTTTTAAAGGTGAAATATGAAAGTGGACTATTGGAAGAGAGACTTTTTACCGACATTCCCAGCGAATTCAGAGACCCTTCTGGCTACATTGTTCTGGTATGTAAGAAAGCAAGAAGAGAAAGCTTGTTCGACAAGTTTCGAGTCGTCCACAAAGGTTCCATTCGAATAGTTTTCTCCCCTTACATCAAGATATGTTCTTGGGAATTCTGCGTGACGCACCACGAAGTGTTCATTAGCAGAAGCCATTTGGTTCCTAATGTGAATCAAATTGGTGATGCCATATCAAAGTTCCAGAATTTCGCAGCCAATAATAATGTTACTGCTGAGGAGTTTCAAGAAAGTAGCAATAAGTTGGTTGCAGTAACACAAGAATTGGCTAAGAAATTGGAAGTTCCAATGCTTGATGATTATTCGGGGTTTGCTAAGAGCTATGTTAGGTGCCTTCAATTAGCAGAAGTTGGGAACTTGATGAAAGGCGTGATTGATTTCAGCATACGGAATAAGATTGGACCTATCGAGAGCTTGGAAAAATTTCCCAAGAAACCTAGAATTGGTGATCATGGTGAAGATCAATTGCAGCAACAACAGCAGCATCAAAACGGGAATCATGATTTGAATAATGGTGGTAGGAACAATGGACACACACCTGGTATTCAAATTGGTTCTTCTAGGAATGGTACCTTAGCCACGTCAAGCACTGTTCAGATTCATAATTCAGTTGATTCTAGGGTTCAAAATTCAGTGAATGGTGAAGAAAATGCTCAGATTCAGCCCCCTAATTCCCTCCCATAACTGGTGTAGCGGCGTGCAACTGATGCTGCGACTTTTAAATGGATCGATCGATTGATAGAATTTGGTAAGATTTTTCTACTGAAATAGAATAAAAAAATTTATTATTTTCCAAAATCCTATTTTTTAAACTTTAATTTTTTAAATATGATTTTTTTTATTTAGAGCGAGGTCGTCGCAACTCTATATTTTTTTTTATAGAATTTGCTTAACCGCCGGCAAACTTCACTTCAATTCTTTTCAAAATCCACAAAACTCAAATTTTTAAGTCATTATCATTGTATCCAAGAATATATAGGAGTATACAAAAATACATAAACAACAAGCATGGTTTCTTCAACATTGCTGGCGGCAATGGTCAGAATTATACATATACACGAGAATAAGCCATATTTAACAAGAATTATTTCTGTGTATTCTTATGTATTTCTATGTACTCTTGAGACGACGATAATGATTGCCATTGTCTATTGTAAAATTTAAAAATTTGAGTTAGCCATTTTTTTAGAATTTGAAGTAAAATTCGCTGGCTGAAAGTTAGGTGAACTCTATAATTTTTATAGAGTTCGCCGGAGTGCGACGAACTTCTTTAAATATTAAAAAAAATCGTATTTAAAAAATTAAAGTTATAAAATAATATTTTTTATTATTTTAGAAAAAAACCCAATTTTGTTGTTGTCCTTTGTCATTATTTTTTATTATTTTAGAAAAAAACCCAATTTTTTATTATTGTAGTCAATTCAACTTAGTTAAGTAGTCACATTGATGAGTTGAGGAAAACATATTGAGACATCCACTGAAATAAATAATGTAACTATATTTTTGTAGTCTCAAAACTTTTTTGTTATAATTTAGCTCAAATAATATAACAATAATAAAATTTTATTTCATTAGATGCGATGTATTAGTAAATCAAACAATTTTATTTATGTTTAAATTTTTGTTTACCATTTTATTTGAAATAACTATGCTTATTAATGTTAACACATTGACATTGACATTGAGACATCCAATTAATTAATTTGCAAGCGGATACTTTGTAGATGTATGTTTTTCAGATAAGATTGGAACTAACTGGTTTAATTCATTCGGACCCATTGTTTTAGGAATTTTTTTATAATAAAATAAAAAAAATTTTCCCAAACAAATTATTCAGGGTTTAAATTCCGGAATTCGTTTTGTTTTTGTGGAATTTCAACTAATTTTGCACTCCGAACAAACTTTATTATTTTTGTAAGATTTGATATTCTCAGCGATTTTCACTAGCCTTTTTTATAAATATTAGATTGGATGAGAAGAAATAATAATAACCATTATTATCGTCTTCAAAGTATATAAAAATATATAAGAGTACACAAGAATAAGTCGTATTTTTTTTTGAGAAATAATGATTTTATTTTAATTTATAATAGAAAAAAATCCTTATTAAATATAACTTATTCATGTGTACCTATGTATTTCTAGAGACCATGATAATGGTTGCCATTGATGCCGACGATATTGTAGAAGTCATACTTGTTATCTGTGTACCTTTGTGTACTTTTATGTACTCTTAGAGATGATGATAATGACTTAGAAATTTGAGTTTTGTTCTCAACTAGTTTTTTAAGGAGAAGAGTAAACTACTATTTCTGCCTATGAAAGTTGAGTACGCTTACAAATCTACCCACGGAAGAAAGAAATTACCTAATGTACCCATCAATAATGACATCCGTGGGATGAAACAAACTAAATGTTATTCCGGTGTTGACCCCGTTAGTGACGCACCCTACGTAGTACATCACGGCATTACGTGGACTGTGGGGCTTCATACGTGGATATTGTAATTTGTTTTATTTTAAAATATAATTGGGGGTTAATTTTTTAAAAAAAAAAAGGAAAATTAGAAATCAAGAGTGAGCAAACGTACACCTGTTCACGCGTTTCACAAAACAGAGGTCAGAACCCTACGAGAAGCAAATTGTTCTTCTTCTTCACTCAAAAAAACATCCCGTCTCATTTGTGTGTGGGTTAGCTGCTGACGATAATCTTTGTATTGAAGAGAGGGTGCTTGTTGGTATCAAACGTCTCACCTATTGGAAGTGCATGGTGTCATCCATAGGTAAGTAGTAACATTTGATCTCTTTGTTATCAATTTCTGGATTTTGGATGCATAGTTGTGGATATGGACTTTTGATTAGGGTTTGTTTGTACTGGCTATGATGTGGTTGTGAATTATTTTTGTTTTCTGTGTATGTCTGTTTACAGATGGCTACCATCCACATTACGTTGGTTATTAGTCATCAAAAAAAGTTTGAAAAGGGTGATGATGGCAAACTGGTATATATTGGGGGTAAAAAACGGAGATTGAACGAGTTAATGTGGATACCTTAAACAAGTTCTTTATAAATGACTTAGTAAAAGATATAGGGTACACTGATGTGAGCCAGTTTTACTGGCTGGAACCTGGAAAGGAGTTGGATGGTGGGTTGAAGTTGCTTAGACTTGACATGGATGTGGTGACCATGTATGAAGCAGCCATTGCTAATGGGAGGAGAGTCGAGGTGTTCACTGAGTATCCAGTTAACCTTCCTGAGTTCGCAGAAGAAAACAATGATCCTGAACCAGATGTTGAGATTTTAACTATCACTAGGACCCCAATTAAGCACAGACTCAAACACTGTGCTAGGAGAACCCCAACCCCAAAGAAGAAGGGAAATAGACTATTGAAGTTGAGTGAAACAGAAGGAGGTAATTTCCACGACAAAGACCCTGGCATGCCTGGACCGGATGCCAAACACAAGATGATATGCTGGACAAAGATCTCCAACCTACCACAAAAAGCACACAACAACCAGAAATAACCAGTGATCAACCAAATGTACCCACGCAATTACTAAAAGTAACCTTTCAAGAGCCACCAAGGACCATTCAGCCCCTAAATGCACCCACCCAACCCAATTTACCTACATATCAACCCCCTCTATACCGTCGCAACCTTCGGAGAAGACTCCTCCACACCCTCAACCATCACATATACCAGTTGCAAGTGAAAAAATTGGACACCAAAATTCAGTTTCTGTAGAGTCAGTTGCTCCCATGCTTGATAAAGGCAATGTAGAATCTGTTGAGGTCTTTATACAATACATCCCACAACCTTGCAATGAACTGGACTCTCAGGAGCATAGCATCCAAAATGAGGAGGAAACACCATATGAAGGGGGTCAACCCAACAGTTCACAGCCTGAACCAGATATAAACTCAAAACTTGGTGGTGGGAGTCAAAAGAAGAGGAAGATACGGTCAACAGTGAGGCCTCCTCCATCACGGAAAACCTACATACCTAACCAGGATCCAAATAAGCATCCTTCAATTTTTATACTTGTGGAGGGTGAAGATATGTCGGAGGCAGGTGCAGGCATGCACTGTTATGATTCGAAAGAGTTG
>NC_029791.2:28001372-28014781 GCF_000816755.2 Arachis ipaensis | reverse complement strand
GCATTTTCTCAAGCGAATGCAGATGCTCCAGTTAGGGAAGTAAGATTGGAGCTATGCATGGAGTTTGAAAATCTAGAACATTTCAAGAAGGCAGTCAGGAAGTTCAACATCAACATAGGCCGAAGCATATTTTTTCCAAGAGTGGATTCAACTAGGTATAAGGCCATATGTTATGATGAGGATTGTCCATGGTAGATATACTGTGTTGAGTTAAGAAATTAACTAAATTAATTAATGATGACAAACATTATTTTGTTGGACAAATTATCTAATAAATGTTAATTATTTGTGATTAAGTGTTGCAGGCTAAAATGTATTGTTGCAACAGCCCAATATAAAAGCAAGCAGCCCAAGTGGATGAAAACTAGAAACAAGGCTGGTGGGCTATAATACAAATAGAAGCCCAAAGAAAAACAAAGCAAGAGATCAGGCGGGCCAAGCAAATCAAGACCCGATCCAAGCCCGATTTGATTTCAACAACTCTCTCCAAATTGCTCTCACACCAAAAGCAATGTTCACTGGTGCGCAGAAATCGTGACGGTTCATTCCTTGGTAACGGCGCTAAAAAATTAATACGCACGTTCATGATCTTAGTTCTTTGTCACAACTTCACACAACTAACCAGCAAGTGCACTAGGTCGTCCAAGTAATAAACCTTACGTGAGTAAGGGTCGATCCCACGGAGATTGTTGGCTTGAAGCAAGCTATGGTCACCTTGTAAATCTCAGTCAGGCGGATTCAATTGATTATGGAGATTTAATAGTTAAAAGATAAATAAAATGTAAATTAAAGATAGAGATACTTATGTAATTCATTGGTGAGAATTTCAGATAAGCATATGAAGATGCTTATTCCTCCTGAACCTTTGCTTTCCTATTGTCTTCATCCAATCATTCATACTCCTTTCTATGGCAAGCTGTATGTTAGGCGTCACCGTTATCAATGGCTACATCCTGTCCTCTCAGTGAAAATGGTCCAATGCGCTGTCACTGCATGGCTAATCATTTGTCGGTTCTCGATCATACTGGAATAGGATCCATTGATCCTTTTGCGTCTGTCACTACGCCCAGCACTCGCGAGTTTGAAGCTCGTCNTCAATACAATAATAAAAAGTCCTATTTATACTAAACTAGTTACTAGGGTTTACAGAAATGAGTAAATGATGCAGAAATCCACTTCCGGGGTCCACTTGGTGTGTGCTTGGACTGAGCATTGAGCTTTACACGTGTAGAGGCTTCTCTTGGAGTTGAACGCCAGTTTGTAACCTGTTTCTGGCGTTTAACTCCACTTTGCAACTTGTTTCTGGCGTTTAACTCCAGAATGCAGCATGGAGCTGGCGTTGAATGCCAGTTTGTATCGTCTAAACGCGGGCAAAGTATGGACTATTATATATTGCTGGAAAGCCTTGGATGTCTACTTTCCAACGCAATTGAGATCGCGCCATTTGAAGTTTTATAGCTCCAGAAAATCCATTTTGAGTGCAGGGAGGTCAGAATCCAACAGCATCTGCAGTCCTTCTTCAACCTCTGAATCTGATTTTTGCTCAAGTCCCTCAATTTCAGCCAGAAATTACCTGAAATCACAGAAAAATACACAAACTCATAGTAAAGTCCAGAAATGTGAATTTTATTTAAAAACTAATAAAAATATACTAAAAACTAACTAAATCATACTAAAAACTATGTAAAAACTAAGTCATTCATGTGGCCGCGATCGCGTGGATACCAGTTTCCTTAAAGCTCTGTTTTGCTTTCTCCTTCCTATTTTGTATGTTTCTTTTTCCATCCTTTAAGTCATTCTGCCTTAGAAAATCTGAAACTACTCAACACACTAATCACGGCATCGAATGGAAATAAAGGTAATTAAAATAATTAATTTTTAAAGCTTAGAAAACATGTTTTTCACAATATGACATAATAAGGAAGGGAAAGTAAAACCATGCAATTAATGTGAATAAGCAGGTGAAGAATTGTATAAATCACTCAAATTAAGCACAAAAGAACTCATGAAATATGGGTTTATCAGCGGTTCCAGTTGCGTTGGAAAGCTAACGTCCGGGGCTTCGATTTGATATATAATATGCCATAGTTGCCCTGACGCTAGGCAACGCGAACGCGCGCTCCACGCAGACGCATCGCAGTGATGAAAATCAGCGTGACAGATTTCTTCTCCAGCGATTTCTGGGCTGTTTTCGACCCAGTTTTCGGCCTAGAAAACACAGATTAGAGGCTATAAAGTGGGAGAATCCATTCATTCATAATCATCAGCTCATAATTCATAATTTTCATATTTTAGATATAGTTTTTAGAGGGAGAGGTTCTCTCCTCTCTCTTAGGATTTAGGATTAGGACTCCTCTTAATGGATTTAGGATTCTTTATTATTTCAACTTACAATTTCTTCTGAGTTCCAAGTTCAATATTCCTTTAATTTAACTTCTATTCTACTTTTATTTGTTCTAGCTTACTAGTTTATTTATTTTTCTTATTGATTCTCTTCTTTTCCAATTTGGCTTATGAACTTTCTAATGTCAGACTTGATTCTCTTTATTTAATATAAATTGAGGTATTTCAGATTTATGATTCTTATTTAGCTTTTTTATATTCTTGGCTTTAATTGATTAACTGGAGGCTCTTGAGTTATTAAACTTATCGTGATTGTTAATTAATTCCTCTAATTGACTGGAATTCCACTAACTCTAGTCTTTCCTTAGGAGTTGGCTAGGACTTGGGAATCTAACTAATTAGTCCACTTGACTTTCCCTTGCATTTCTAAAGGTTAACTAAGTGGGGTTAAACTCAATTCTCATAAGAGTAACTAGGATAGGACTTTCGAATTTTCATACCTTGCCAAGAGTTTTGTTAGATATTAATTTATTAATTCCTGCAATTTATTTTCCTTGTTCAAACCTTTCAAAACCCAAAAGCATTGTTTTCCATAACTAATAATAAGAACACCTCCCTGCAATTCCTTGAGAAGACGACCCGAGGTTTGAATACTTCGGTTTATAAATTTTATTGGGTTTGTTACTTGTGACAACCAAAACGTTTATAAAAAAGGATGATTGCTTGGTTTAGAAACTATACTTGCAATGGGAATTTATTCTGAATTCTAAACCGTCAAGCATGCGTTCTTCAAAATGGCGCCATTGCCGGGGAATTGCAAACGTGTGCCTTATTATTGGTTAATGTAAATATTTTCTTTTGCTTGTTTATTTGTTTTTATTTGTGTTTTTATTTTTGCTTTTTCGTAAATTAAGAGGTTATTGATTTTTATTTAGTTATTAAAAATTTTTCAAAAATTTGTTCTTGGTGTTCATCTTGATCTTCAAGTTGTTCTTAGTTGTTTTCTTCGTTTTGATGTAAAAATTTTAAGTTTGGTGTCATTTTATTGTTTTTCTCTTTCCTCATTAAATTCAAAAATATCTTTTCTCTTTATTTTAATTGAATTTTCGAATTTTCCTTTAAAAAAAAATTTCAGATTTCTATTTTAAAATTTTTATCTTATCTTATCTTAGTTTTAAATTTTAAAATTCAAATCTTTTTCAAAAAATCATATCTTTTTCAAAATCTTATCTTATCTTATTTCAAAATCAAATTTCAAATTTCAATATTTAAATTCCAAAATTCAAATTTCAAAATTTAAATTTAAAATTTTAAAAATTTTTTCAAAATTCAAATCTTTTTCAAAACTTTATCTTATATTTCAAAATTTAAAAATTCAAATTTCAAATTTCAAATTTCAACTTCAAAATCCAAATTTTAAAATTTAAAATTCAAATTTCAAATTTCAAAATTCAAAATTTAATTTTTAAATTTGTTTTTATTTTCGTTTTTAATTTTTATTTGCTATTATGAATTCTCACCCCTCTGGTTTCAAGTTTGGTTCCAATGTTGTTGTAAGGAATGAAAATTATAATGAAAATAGGCATCAAGGTTGGAAGAATCAAATATGGGAGGAGCCACAAGGATTTGATCAACCCTCTTGGCAACAACCCCCTCCAATGCACTATAACCAACAACCATTCTGTGATGCATACCAAGATGATGACTATGGTGGACCCCCTTGTAGTTACCAACAAGTCCCGCCATATGCTTATGAACCATCTCAACACAACTCTGGACCACCATACTCACAAGCCCCTTACCACCAAACACCACCATATGACCCTAACCTATATCCACCATACCAACCACCATATGAATCACACCCAGAACCACCACCTCAATATTCACCATCCCCATATCCTTATCAAGAAGAACCACCTTCCTACCATGAACCCTTTCTCCAAAATAATGAACCCTCCTATCCACCACAACCTCCATTGGATAACAGCGCCCTTAGTGTTATTCTTCAAGGGTAAGAAAAGATGAATAAAAGTGTGCTAAATTTTGCGGCTGCCTTAGGCGAGTTAATAAATCGATTAGCTTCCCAACATTTGAGCACTCAAAGTACTCTCATGGCTGCATGTGGAGAATCAAAAGAAGAGCGTAGCATGAAGGAGACACTAGAAACTTCGGTGGACAATGAGGAACATGGCTTTGTATTGGAACAAGTGGAGGAAGTCATAATAGTTGCAGAGGAAGAAATGGTTGAAGACTTGGGAGATGCTGAACCTCCATGGGAAAGTCAAGACATAGAGCCTCCTTCCAAGACGGTTGCATTTGATGTTGAGGAGGGTGTACAACCTCCAAGGCATGTCATGGTTAAGGAATTGGAAGAGGTCGATCAAGAGATGGAGATTAAAGAAGAAGAAGCACAACCTCCCATGCCCTTGGAAAGTAGTGAAGAGGAGATTAAATTGGAAGAAAGCTACCAAGAGGAAGAGGTTGATATTGAAGAAGCTTGCAAGGAGGTGGAAGTTGTCAAGAAAGAACATAAGGGAGGGGAGCTTGATATCACTTTGCCAAAGCTGCTAGAGACCTCTCCACCTAAGTCACCATCGTCCTTCACAACATTCAAGTGGGTAAAATTCATATCTCTTAGCTTTTTCATTCCACTTGAATATGGTTTACTTGAGACAGATGGTCAACTTAGAGCTCTTTGTGGCTTTAAGAGGAAGATGGTTAGTGGTTGGCAACACAATCCTTGGTTCATTATGGTAGGTAGCTCACGGCTGAATTATCATGGTCAGAAGAATACTAAATTGAATGGGTCTAGGAAGTTGTTTGGCCGCTTTAGTGAGAATTCAGATTGCTTGCCACCCGGATGGAATCATAATGATCAACAAGAAGATGGGTGCAAAAGCAAGATTTGGGACCCCGGAATTCATTCTGGCAATCAACACTCTTGGGGCCTTGTCACCTGCTTTAACCTGCTTGAAGGCTTTCTGCGCCTAATTTGGGATCCCGGAGGCCATTGGAATCACAAACATTGGTGGAGATTTCTAGATGAGTTCAAGCATAAGCCACCATAACAAAGGACTCACCAAATGTCCAACTTAAGGACTCTAACTAAAAGTGCTAGGTGGGAGACAACCCACCATGGTATGATCGTTCCTTTTTTATTTTTATTTAATTTTATTTGTTTTTGAGTTTTATTTTATTTTATTGTATTGAATCTGGAGTTTTGCATAACATCCATATTAGTATTGCATTCTGCATTTTTCATGCATAAAAAAATAATCGCACGCAACGCGACAGCGTCGCTGACGCGCCCGCATCGCTAGTGCATTGGGAAGAAAAGAAAATTGAGCAGAAAGTCACGCGAGAGCGTGGTTGGAGGCGTGCCTTTGGCACAAATTGATCCACGCGACCGCGTCACTGACGCATCCGCGTCATGTGGGAAAAATGCCTCCCACGCATCCGCGTCGCCCACGCGAACGCGTGGCCCTGTAAAATCAACGTAAACGGGTGTTTGACAGCAAGTTAGGATGGAATGAGGCTGGAACGGTGCTAGAAGTACAAGCCTTACCACGCGAGCGCGTGCCCCACGCGTCCGCGTCGATTTGCAAATATGGCCATCCACGCGATCGCGTCAACCACGCGACCGCGTCACCTAAAATTTTGGCAAAATGAATTTCAAACAGAGAGTTGCACGAACGCGAGGCTGCACTCGCGCCAATCGCACAAATCAGGCCACGCGATCGCGTGACCCACGCATCTGCATCACCTGACCTTATCGCACACCACGCGACCGCGTCGCTTGCGCCGCACAACTTATCCAGATCAGCGCCAATTATCTTATCTTTTCTTTTCTAATCCTAATTTCTTCTATCTTTTCTTCTTTCTTCTTCTTCATCTCTTTAACTTCTCATCCCTCTTCACTTCCATTCTACTTTATTTAATTTATTTGCATACTTTCATTCATTGCATTATTTTCATTAGTGTTAGAAATTTATTTGGATCATTATTTTCTATATTTTGCTTGTGAATTATTAAAGGAATTGTTTGACAATTATATATTACCTTTCAAAGGGTTGCTTGCATGTTCAATTTAATACTTTCAATAGCTTATTTACCATGCTTGCTATGTGTTTGTAAAAAATCCCATATGGCATTGTGCACTATTTTTTTATTTCTTTCTATCTACTACTCTAAATGCTTGCTTTTCACAAAACCCTTTTTATATTTTATTACTTAAATATAATTGTTATTACAAACATGTTGTTAATTTGAAAGACTTGGTAATCTAACTTGGACATTGAATGCTTGATCTATGCTACTCATGCATTTGCCAGTATGCCAATAAACACCTTGCATTTAATTGTCATTACATGCACTTGCTATATTTCCATTGATGAACTTTTCACATGTAGTCATGACCATGTGTTAATGTCATTCTTCTTTATTGTGCATTGATTACCACCTTTTCCGCTCTCTTCCTTGCTCTCACCCTTAGCTTTAAAAGTTACCTTCTTTTTCCCTTTTCAGGATGGCCACCAAGAAGGGTAAAGAGAAAGCTACTCCCAAACCACCGGCAAGGAAAGGAACAAAAAGAGCCCCAGCTGAGGAACCACAACCCCCATCCACTTGTATATCTTAGCATGCATCGAGGACGGTGCAATCTTTAAGTGTGGGGAGGTCGATACCGACTTTCAGGGGTTAGTTACCTTCTTTCCAACACCAATACTCTATTTTCTTTGTTTGTTCATTGTCGCATTTGCATATTTGATTGCATATTTGTTTGATTTTATGCATTTAGTCACTACTTGGTTAAAGTAATAAATTTCTTTTTAGGACTCTATTTTTGAAAAATTTCACTAATTTAAATTGAAAATTTTTTTATGTTAAAACTTGTTTGAAGTTGTATTTGGAACATGAATTATAGCCAAGAACACATAACCTGTGAGATTTTGAGCTTATTTATATGGTTACATTATTTAACCATAAATTTTTATTCTTGTGTGTTTTCTTCCCTATGATTGCAATCTTTGCTTTGTTCCATTTTATATGTCTACTATTTAGTGTATTTACATGCTTGCATATGATTGAGGCCATTATTTGAATTTTTACTCACTTATCCCAAATAAGCCTACCCTTTCAATTACCTTTGTTAGCCACTTTGAGCCTTTTTATCCCATTTGTTCTATATTTTACCACATCACTAGCCTTAAGCAGAAAAATAAGTAATCACCCCAATTGAATCTTTGGTTAGCTTAAGATAGAGATTGTGCATCAACTAAGTGTGGGGAAATTGTGGGAACATGGGTTAATAAGAAAATGTATCATGTTTCTAATTTATTTGAATATTGGGAATTTGGGAACCTACTCATGTAAAACCAGAAAAAAATTAAAAATCCATGTGCATTGATAAGTTATGTTTGCTTTTATGATTCAAAAAAAATTTTCAATAAATAAATAAGGAGACAAAATTACCCCAATGCTAAGTTAATAAAAAGATCAATGCACATGTGATAAAAGTAAAGAAATATCAAAAATTTGGTACATGAGTATGGAAATCATACAAAAGTGGGAATTATGGGTAGCTAGGCATGAATTTAACAGTATATAGAGTATATGTATATTAGGTGAGAGCTTAGGTTAGTCAAAAATTCATATTATAGCTCACTTGGCCATACATGTACCCTTACCTTTACCTCAGCCCCATTACAACCCTGAAAAGACCTCATGATGTTTGCATTGGTATACTAAATATTTGTTGATTGGTTAGATGAAGAATAAAGTTTAGAAAGCATGACTAGAGAAGAGTAGAGTGAATTACCCTAGACACTTGAGAGAGTTAGAGTGATATACACTACCAGTAAGGATTCAGTGCTTAATTCTATGTTTCCTGTTTTCATGAGCTATCTTCTTACAAGTTTACTTGCTTTTATTGTACGATTTGAATTAGTGAAATTTGGGTTGTATTTATCTTGAAGAACTTATTTCACTTTTAACCAAGTAGGTAGAAACATCTTAACATGTAGTTGCATTCATATAGATAGGTTGCATTTCATACATCATACCATTCCTCTTCACTCTTTTAGTTCTCTTAAGCTTAGCATGAGGACATGCTAATGTTTAAGTGTGGGGAGGTTGATAAACCACTATTTTATGGTTTATCTTGTGCTCAATTGAGTGGATTTTATCAATCGTTCATACACTTATTCATATGATTTGCATGAGTTTACGTTTTCCTTCCTGATTTTGTGCTATGATTGAAAATATGCTTCTTTGGCCTTATATTTGCTAATATTAATCCTCTCTTATTACCATTAGATGCCTTGATATGTGTGTTAAGTGATTTCAGAGTTTATAGGACAGGAATAGCTTAGAGGATGGAAAGGAAGCATGCAAAAGTGGAAGGAATACAAAAAGTTGAAGAAACTGCAAAGCTATCAGCCCGACCCTCTCGCACTAAAACTATTATAACTTGAGCTACAGAGGTCCAAACGACGCGGTTTCAGTTGCGTTGGAAAGCTAATATCCGGGGCTTCGATTTGATATATAATATGCCATAGTTGCCCTGACGCTAGGTGACGCGAACGCGCGCTCCACGCGGACGCGTCGCAGTGACAAAAATCAGCGTGGCAGATTTCTTCTCCAGCAATTTTTGGGCTGTTTTTGACCCAGTTTTCGGCCCAGAAAACATAGATTAGAGGCTATAAGGTGGGGGAATCCATTCATTCATAATTATCAGCTCATAATTCATAATTTTCATATTTTAGATGTAGTTTTTAGAGGGAGAGGTTCTCTCCTCTCTCTTAGGATTTAGGATTAGGATTCCTCTTAAAGGATTTAGCATTCTTTATTATTTCAACTTACAATTTCTTCTGAGTTCCAGGTTCAATGTTTTTTTAATTTAACTTCTATTCTACTTATTTGTTCTAGCTTACTAGTTTATTTATTTTTCTTATTGATTCTCTTCTTTTCCAATTTGGCTTATGAACTTTCCAATGTCAGACTTGATTCTCTTTATTTAATATAAATTAAGGTATTTCAGATTTATAATTCTTATTTAGCTTTTTTATATTCTTGGCTTTAATTGATTAACTGGAGGCTCTTGAGTTATTAAACTTATCGTGATTGTTAATTAATTCCTCTAATTGACTGGAATTCCACTAACTCTAGTCTTTCCTTAGGAGTTGGCTAGGACTTGGGAATCTAACTAATTAGTCCACTTGACTTTCCCTTACTTTTGTAAAGGTTAACTAAGTGGGGTTAAACTCAATTCTCATAAGAGTAACTAGGATAGGACTTCCGAATTTTCATACCTTGCCAAGGATTTTGTTAAATATTAATTTATTAATTCCTGCAATTTATTTTCCTTGTTCAAACCTTTCAAAACCCAAAAACATTGTTTTCCATAACTAATATTAAGAACACCTCCATGTAATTCCTTGAGAAGACGACCCGAAGTTTGAATACTTCGGTTTATTAATTTTATTGGGTTTGTTACTTGTGACAACCAAAACGTTTGTAAGAAAGGATGATTGCTTGGTTTAGAAACTATACTTGCAACGGGAATTTATTCTGAATTCTAAACCGTCAAGCATCCGTTCTTCACACACATTCACCTCGCATAGAACAGAGTGTACAACGGGTTTACCTTCCAATTGGGAAAATGGACGAACCACCTCCCAGGATTCATCACCGTCCCCGACTGCAATAGCATCACCCCCAAACCACAGAAGCACTTGCCATTGAAGTTCCTATTATGCACTCGTTTTGAAATTGAGCTTTCAGATACACTACAGCTCCCATTCGAAGGTGGAGTAAAGAGTCTTCGCCTCGACATTGGTATATTTTCGAAAACTTTTGTTAATATAAGGCTAGGGTTCGTGTTTGAGATGAGACAAGTTTTGAATTTGAAAAATTTTTGGGGTTTAGGGTTCATTATAACGGTCAAACAGCTCAGCAGGCCACATATGAAGCCCCCCAGGCCACGTAACACCGTGATGTGCCACGTAGGGAGCGTTACTAACAGAGTCAACGCCGGAATAACGATTTGTTAGTTTCGTCTCACGGATGTCATTATTGATAGGTACATTAGGTAATTTCTTTTTTCCGTAGGTAGATTTGTTAGCGTTCTCAACTTTCATGGGTGAAAATGATAGTTTACTCTAAAGAGAATTTAGATAAGTTGACCGAGAGTGCAGCAAACTCTATAAGATTATAGAAGTTCGACAAGGGTGCGGTCTAAAAAAAATGCATTTCGAAAAATAAAGTTAAATTATTTATTTTTAAAAATAATATTTTTTTATTTATTTCAGAAAAAAAAATCCCTTAATTTTATGAATCCTTTATTTCTCCCAAAATCTTATGAACTAACTGCGAAGTGTGCTATGAGGTTGATAAATTTCGTACACAAAAAATGTAACAATAAATAGGGCCCGAAGACAACAACTTTAAGTTTTGGAGAGATCGTATTGCTGAGAATTTTGTTCTTAATGCCGAGAAATTTTGTATTTCAAACTATGAAAATGGCACATCATGCATACAAATTTGGTTTCTTCTAAATTATTCATGGATATGTGAAATACGAAATAATAGCCACAAGCCTAGTCTTAGTTTTGAAATAGCATTTGCGGTTCTTCCAAGGTTTTATAAAGTGAAATATGAATATAGTGTTTTGGAAGAGCTAATTCATGTTAATTAACACACACCGTGAGTATACTTTCTCTGTTCACCTTGTTCTTGATTATATTGTGACAAGGTGACCTTTGAAAAGTTCCTCTTAAATGGAATTTTTCAACTTTTTTGTGTGATCACCGTCTACAATTTAAGAATGATTGTAACTTAATCTAATAATGTTATAAACAAATGGAAATATTAGAGACAAAAATAGAGTTAGTTGATGTTGGCTCAAGTTTAAGACTAAGAAAAAATATAGATTACTTAATACTAGATGTGACTGATGAACGAAATTCTTATGCCGGTATAGAAATTAGTAATGAATCTAATCGTGAGTATAGTCTAACCGACATGCAAATATCGCATCAAACAATTCTAAAATCTATGACCGAGAGTATTAATCCCGGGTCATTCTCCTTAGGAATTGTCTTAGAATGCACATCATTGATTAGGAAGTCTTTTGTGGTTTTGAGAGTTGGTGCAAGAATTTAAGCTAATCAAAGGTAAACAACAATTGGTTAAGATAAAGGCCTTGGCCAAGGATGAGTATTGGAAGTTCCATCATTGTAGTTTCCTTCGATTGTGATAAGAATTGATTATTGCTTCACTTAGTTAACCCCCTAATAATGGAAGAAAGTCAAGTGAAAGTAACTAACTTGAGTCACAAGTCCTAGCCTAACCATAGGGAAGTCTAGCTTTAGTGCACTCCAAGTCAATTAGCAAGTCTCAATTCCTAATCAACAATTAATATTCACTACTCAAGTATCTCCAATAACTCAACTCCTAAGCCAAGTAAGAGAAATCTACTCCATAACTAGGGTTGTCATTTTCACAAACAATTGGTAGGCAATCATAGAAGACATGATGAAATTGAGAGAAAAGAATTGAATTAAAGCTATCTAATCCAAGCAATCATCAACAATCAAGCAATTGAATGAAATTCCTCAATTCATTAATTAAAATTCAAAGTAACAAGGTCACAAATCTATATCCAAGTGAATGAATCAAAAGAACACTAATTAAGAGTAGAAGAAAAGTAGATCTACAACTTGTATCAAAGTGAAAGTGAATTAGCAATGGATCTCACCAAGAAATCAAAGGAGAATTGCAATGGAGAGAGTAAAATCCTAAAGAGAAGTTGGAGTTTCTCTCTCTGAAAGCAAAATGTAACTAACTACCCAAAATAGCTAGAATAATCTCTAATTGTCCCAATCTCCCTAATCCTTGGTCTTCTTATGCTCTTCCCGCCAGAATTCTGCCCCAAAACAGGGCCTTCCCTTGCCTGAAATTGCTGGTCACGTTTTCTTCTTAAAAAATCACGTGCGGCTATCGGCGCGTACGCGCACAGTACGCGTACGCGTCCCTGGGGCTTTTTGCGATCCACGCGCAGGCGCGCAGTGCGCGCGCGCATCCAAGGATTTCTAGCCCAGCCATATAAGCGCGCCGGCTTCTCATTTCGGCTCCATCTAGCCGGCTCTGAGGATGCTCATTCACGCGCACGCGTACGGTGCGCGTGCGCGCCCATGCCCAAATTCCAGAACTCTAATTTATTCCATGCTCCTTCCATTCATGCATGCTTCCTTCATCCCTTTTAGCCATTTTTGCCCTATAACTTCTGAAACCACTTAACAAACGGGTCACGGCATCGAATGGTAATAGAGGGGATTACAATATATCAATTCTAATGCAAAAGAAGCATGTTTTTATCCATGAGGCAAAATTAGGAAAGGGACACAAAATCATGCATTTTTATATGAATAAGTGTGGAAGATCATTGATAAAACCCTCAAAATCTATACATGATAAACCCTAAAAACGGGGTTTATCAGTGACAAAGCATGTAGTTTGTTTCTCCTTATCAAGACTTGTCCCAAAACTAGAGCGGATTGCCAATTAAAATGAATTCAAAATGCTAGCCACTACCTCACTTTATGGTTGATTGGTGAGTAGACTAGTTCATTTAACATGTTTAAAAAATTAATTATAGTTAATCTTAAAAAAATAACAATTGAAAATTAAATTAAAAAAGTCAATTACAACAGAATTTTTTATTATCTTTTAAATTTTTAACTTTAATAGAATTGTTTAAAATAATATCTGTCAATAGAATCATCTTTATTTTGAGAAACAAATTACATAATTTAAATATATATGAAAGTGTAAAATAAAATAAACAAAATCAATGACTAAAAGAAGAATAAAAAGAAAAAAAAGTATAGAGACATAGTTATAATATCTGATATGATATAGGAACCCAATTAAAAAAAATATAGAGACCTAATTGAAAATTTAGTAAACTATATAGACCAATAAAGTAATTAAACCTAAAAATTATATAATAGTTAGTATTTATAGCATTAGTCATCTTTTATTAAAAAAAGAAAAATAAATAAGCC
>NC_029791.2:27988320-28001285 GCF_000816755.2 Arachis ipaensis | reverse complement strand
GTATTTAATACATTTTTTTAAAATATATATTTTTATATTTACCACATTTCATCAGAAAAAAATTTGAGGTATTATAATATAATTTTTAAAAGAGAAAATCTCGATGTATCCGAATTTTGAAGAAAACTACATTCAAGATATTATGACCTAACAAAGCAGACAAGGTCAATTAAAAACATATAATACAACCACCACCTTTCAACAATTAAAGTGATCAATTACTTATTGTTAGGGTGTGTTCATATTTAAATAAAATCATTTATTTAATATAATTCAAACTAAAAATCGATTAAAATCACATTGATTTCCATTTGATCAATTTTATTTTTAACAAACTACTTCTATTAGATTATATTTAGGGTTTATCTTTTAAANTTTGCGATTTTGTTTGATCATGCTTCTACTTTTTAAAAGTAACTTATAAAAACTAGCTTCTAAAATATAATTTTATAAAAATTATAATATTTATGTTGGTGCGTTCTATGGTACCCATTATGTTACTATGGCTATAGTGACTACAAGCAACCTACCAATTAAATGTGAACACCTGGCTTTTCTAAAGTAACGTTGACTTTGAGTTATTGTGTTTGAACAGGGTAAAAAGACTAATAATTAGGGTAAACAATTTGAACAAAAATTTAGAAAAAATTATTTTTCTATGCTAGAAAAAAAAATAAATGTTATCCCATCATCCATGAATACTGAGGTATTACATGAGTTATGGTTTCTTGGGTGTGGAAAGACTGATCATTATAGGAAGCATTGGCATACACATTGTCTGTGATCTGCTACGAGAAGAGAAAAAGTGGGAATCCAATGGGAAACCGCCGTTGAGTTTGCTGAAAGATGTCGGAGAACTATTTGTTGTTGGTACTTGTGGTCGAAGAAGACAGATGTTGGAGGCAGGGTAGCAGCGACTGGTGAAGACAGAGCAACTTATGACCTGGTAAGAGAATTTTATGGATTATGTGTATTTTACTTACTTCTGTCTGGTATAGTTTTTCATAGATACTATTTTGAGGGAGAGATGTGTGCCTGTAAAAAATGTACAGAAGACGCCTTTTACCATATCCCATGACTTGACCCAATATTGTGTTTGATTTAGTTAATAACAGTAACTATATGCTTACTAATTTCTTGTAGTGCAAAATTTGTTGTTGGAGTAAGTAGTGTACCAAAATTTAGTAATTTGAAACTAGGTTACTTGTATGAATTTATTTCCATAGTAATTGAGCCTAACATCTTCAAGCGTGGCTACTATTTGGTTTTGTAATACCTTCTTAATGCAATCACTTAGATTCTTGTGGACATTTTGTCATTGTAAAAGTTATGTAGGAGATATAGGGAATGTTAAAGAACTGAAACAACAAAGAAGCCGTGTTGACATAAATTAATAGTAGAGTACCAAATTTTATTGCGTAGTATGAGTACACTTTGAGCATCATGGAGTACACTTTAGGTACAATGGCATTCAGAAATTAAGCTTTTGCAGAGTTAAACTTTTTGTTTTTTGGTCATTTTGATTCAGAGTTGTGGCCTATGAATTGCGGAATTTTGTCTCTATTTCCACCCTAACATAAGCATTTTGCATCATTCATACTTTCCTTTATACATGTATGATTCTTATTGAGTGTGGACGGAAAAGATTAAATTGAGAAAAGAATTCTATTTTGGTTAAGAAGTGAACTCTAATTTATTTCAAATATAAATTCATGATTTGAAACAATTAATTGCATGAATAAAATGATTTTTTTAGATTTTACTCTTTTTATCCTTGTGGTTATCTATTTGTCTTTTCTTTATTTATTCATTAAGAATAATTTTGACATTTCAATATTTAGTAATAATGAACTTGCAATCAGACAAATTTTTTGTCTGATTTAGTTTCAACATTAACGTGAGAGTTGAAATTCACTTGAGATTTGAAAATGATATTTTTTTTGTACTCCAAACCAAATAAAAGAATTCTTTTCTTGATGGATAGCTATTCTGAAGGTGTTCCAAACACAGTATAAGTTGATCCTTGGTTCTTTTGGATGCTGATTAACGATTTTTGGGTTGTATGTGTTATGCCCAATTACCATGCTATTTTTGTCTGAGTTGCCAGCTGACAAATTCTTTGTCTGTTCAGGTATTTGGTGGTGTGAGATGGACAGCGATTCAGAAAGTAGCTCAGAGTTCTCTGCATAGTGGAATGATGGATGGAGCACAGGATCGGAGGCTGACGAATGTGAGACACTAAGGCTTGAGTCGGGGCAATCAGAAGCAGTGGATATGACAATGTTGGATACTGAGAAAAGTCGTAGGGTAGCAGATGATGCAAAAGATCAAGGATCTAGTCTGGCGAATGTGAGGTCAATTGAAGAACCAAATAGTTCCAATCGTTGCGAGGCAGGGGTAACAGCAGAAGATTTGGCTATTGCTGAGTTCGATTCAGTTGAGGAGGCATATGCAAGGTATGTGGAACATGCACGGGTTACCGAGTTTGCGGTTCGAAAGGGAGATTCGGGAAGAGATAATGAAGGTAATGTTGTGAGAAAATTTTTCTTCTGCAATAGAGAAGGATTGTGGGGTAAGAAACATTACGAGAGGATTGATAGACAGCGGGCACACAAACCAATTACAAGAACCAATTGTAATGCTAGGATTGTGGTTCATCTAGACAAGGGTTGTGGAAAGTGGAAGATGAAATCTTTCGTTGCGGATCATAACCATGAACTAGCCCCAGCAGACCACACAAATATAATGGCACCGCATCGGCACATGTCGGAAGGCGACAAGGCCCATGTTCATAGCTTGCACGAAGCAGGTTTCCAGACAACCCAAATCATGAGATTCTTTGCCTATCTCGCAGGTGGTTATCACAATTTACATTTTACAAAGAAGGATCTATATAACTATATCGATGATGTTCGATGTTCCCGCATAGTGGAGGGTGATGCTGTTGCGGCCATTAGCTATCTTAAAGGGAAGACCGAACTTGATCCCCTAGCTGTGGTACAATACTCGTACTGTGCTGAAAACCATTTGGGTAATCTATTTTGGTGTGATGGTCAAATGCAGCATGACTATGATTGTTTTGGTGATGTCTTGGCCTTTGACTCAACCTATAGAAAGAATTTATACAATAGGCCTTTGGTGATTTTTTCAGGTACTAACCATCATAGAAAAACTATTATATTTGGGTTTGGGTTGCTTGAGGATGAGAAGATTCCTTATAAATGGTTGCTAAGGAGTTTTTTTTGGATGTAATGAGGCAAAAGGAGCCGATGGTTGTGGTTACCAATGGAGACGAATCAATGAAGGAGGCTATCCGGAGCGAGTTTCCTAATGCAACACACAGACTATGTAGTTGGCATCTTGCTCGGAATGCTGTCTCTAATATTAAGGATGCTAATTTCTGTAGTGCATTCAAGACTGAGGTGTATGGAAACTTTGTGGTTGAAGAGTTTGAGAATTATTGGGCGGAGATGGTTGAGAGCCTTGGTTTAGAGAACAATGATTAGATTGGAAAAACATACGAGAAGAGGGCGCATTGGGCGAATGCCTATCTGTGTGATAAGTTTTGTGCTGGAGTTAGAACAACATCGAGATGTGAGGAAATCAATTCATCCCTCAAGAAGTTTATTAGATCTGGAAATTGTCTACTTGAGCTCGTGGAGAACCTAGATCGTGTGGTGAAGGATTATTGGAATAATCAGTTCATGGCCGACTTCAAATGCTTGTATTCGGAACCGGTGATGACAACAGGGTTGGAAAGTATTGAGAAGACTGTAAGCAAGGTGTATACGCGAGAAATATTCTTTGAGGTTAAGAAACAAATAGAGTCAGTTGCTGCGTTGCTCGTGCTTCATCATGAGACTTATGGTACCATTCAAAAGTTCATGTTAAGGAAGTTCCGAAGGCCCCGTAGAGTTTATACTGTTTTATACGATAGCAGTTTCGAAAATTATGAGTGCTCGTACAAGTTGTAGAACAGTCTTGGGGTCCCTTGTAGTCATATATTTTATGTGATGAAGGAGCTTGAGATAGAGGCGTTGCCGAGGCGATTAGTGCTTCGCAGTTGGTGTAAAGATGCAAAAACATAAAGTTGGTACGGTTCCAGTGGCCGATCCGGAAAAGGCGTTTCGGGTACGTTATGGGTCCCTGTGGAGTGCATGTATGTCTATGTGCTATATAGCCACTCAGGATGGAGACACGTATGAGAATGTTCTTTCCCAAGTGGCAAAACTGACGAAGGAAATTGAGTCAGTGGGCCCACGAGGCGGAAGGAACCGATTTGGGAGAGCAGGCGACGACCATGTCAACATGCTGGATCCAACTATTGTAAAGTCGAAAGGTGCTCCCAGGGGCAGTACGAACGTAAAAATGGGAAGGCGATGTAGAAGGTGCAATGGGCTTGGGCACGACCGTAGGAATTGTACTACGAGGAACGAACAACCAGATGATGAGGTTAGTGTCTGATTGGTTTCTTAACGTGTGAGTAGTTTAGGTCTGTTATGTTGTGTGATGTACCATTCAAAATTCAGCAGTGTTATTTTGATTGAGCAGTGTTGTCTTGTATTTTATGATTTTGTAGGTAGTAGGAACTATGAACAGCAAATCTCAAATTTCTTGTAAAAGGGTTCGACGAGGTTAGGCATTCGCCAATTGGTGATGTGCAGATCATTTATTCATCAATGTCAGGCCGTTGAATGAAGCATGTTTGGATTTGCCAAACCAGGGGTCCATTTTTTGTCCTTATTGTAAATGCGGATTCGAAATTTATGTGAAACAGTGTCTTGTATTGAACTCTAGTAAATCTTATGCTATTGCGTCATGTGTTATGAATTAGGGACGTGCATTGTACAGCGAAATTTGAATGTCTTTCATGTGTTCCAAAGTAATGATCATGGATAACATGAATTCGTAATGGTTATTTAGTTTCAGCCTTAGAATTGTCCGCTTGGACGATGTCATTATTTCTCAATAATTCCTACCGTATTGGACATAAGGTTTATTCTCTCTATCTCTTTCTGGCAGAGGATGAAAATTCTTTTTAATTCCTCTTAAATGAAAGGTATACTCATTACAAGAACTCCATTTAAAATTGAATTTATTTTTTTCCGTATCAATTTTACCCTTTATTTTTTTCATTGTAGGGTCCTTATTACTTGAATATCTAAGATATATAATTAAATTTCGCTATACAATTTTCATTTTTGGTGTTGTATAAAAAAATTTTATTTTTTATTTGGCTCTATTAAAATTTATAAGTATAACTCTTGTATATTACTTTATTATTATTATTTTGTCATAATATAAATTATTGATCTCATTAAAATGAACAAAGTAAATAAAAAAACTAATAATAACTAAGGAATAAAGTCATGAATCATGAAATTTTACAACTTAAACCAGAATTAAAATAAAGAGTACTGAGAGTACTAGAAAAAATAAAAGTAATATAATTTTATATATTGTTTTTGTTTTTGATATAAAAATATATTTTATCAATTTTTATATGTTATTTTTATTTTAATAATTAATTATTAAAATCTTATAAAATAAATTAATAAGGACCATTTTCACTAAGAGGACGGGAAGTAGCCATTGACAACGGTGACACCTTACATACAGCTTGCCATGGAAGGAGCCTTGCATGTGTGAAGAGGAATACAAGAGAAAAACTGAAATAAAGAAGACAAAGCATCTCCAAAACTCCAACATATTCTCCATCATTGCACAATAAGTATTTATATTTATGCCCTTTGACTCTTTACAATTGAAGTTGAAAAACACTGTTGTTGGCATCCTGACTAAGAATAATAAGATAACCATAGCTTGCTTCAAACCAACAATCTCTGTGGGATTCGACCCTTACTCACGTAAGGTATTACTTGGACGACCCAGTGCACTTGCTGGTTAGTGGTACTAGTTGTGAAAAGTGTGATTCACAATTCGTGCACCAATTGGTTTAGTATTGGTCTAACCAGAAAAAAAAGTGTAACTACCACAACCATTGGAAGAACCACAAATATGCATATGAAAGACAGTACATGATGGTTTACTAAATTATGCTTGATGAATTTAGAGAGGTCCGAAAGACATAGTTGATGTCTATAAAAAAGCATCGACATCTATAATTTGTTTTACAAAAGTCGAGTGTATCTAAAGCACACTCTTTGGAGACTGCATGATTTGTGCGCGTTCCTGAAATGTGCTTATCCAGTCGTACCTCATCTGTAACTCCTGACACTATACCTATATCGAGGTAGAACATCAGAACTTGTTGTTTTATGGTTATAAGGTGGTCCAGTGTATCTGAGATGGAGGTTAAGAAAATTTTCATAGCCATCCTGATAAATGCATCATATGAGTGAGGATTTTACCTGTGTAGGTCAAACGTGTCATGGGTTACACAAGGAGTTGCATGAAAATAGCCACAGAAGGTTGCCGAACCTACTCCCGGAAAACATTGCACAATTTAATAAGTTGATGGATTATATAATATTATACAAAAGGTTGTGGTCTCTCGGCCATTTAGCATTCAAACAAGCATATGTCAAAGGAAAGGTGAACTTGTGGGTCAGTTAGTTGCTGGGGAACCGTTGGTTAAGTTCTTCCAGTATTCTAACGCAACTTGGATGACCTCCATGCACTTGTCATTATTGTACTTCAGCACCATGTCAACAGCAAGCCTCATACGACTGTAGTCTGTAATTTTCTGCAACCACAAGCGGTTCACTTAGCACATTTTCTAATTATACTACAAACAAAATGCTAAAGTCTATGGTGTGTGGGTATACCTCAGCCTCGTACGAGTTCCACAGGTGGTACATTATCATCCATTGCGCAACGTACATGCTGCAATCATTGCGCAACGTACATGCTGCAATCATTGCTAGAACAAAAAAAATGTTTTATGTATGTTATTTTTTTTAAATCCTGTAACACGTCATGCTGAATTAAGTGACAACAGTTACACCAAGGGACTTCTAGATTCTGCAACACTTCATCATGCCAACAAAATAGAGGGTGGAACAAAGATATTATATCATAGATATTCATGCATGGATCAATTAGTCACATCTGACTTAAGTTCATAGCCAGCCTAAGGTAACAGAAGTAGATGGAGTTTAGGGGTACCTTCCGGGGTCCTGCCTGGTGACCTTTGGCTCCTTTATCTTGTAGTCACTGCACAGATCCTAGGATTTGTCGGGTCATCATACTAGTCATCACTGTCCAGCACCTCCTCTAGGAAGATAGCCTTATGGTTGCATCAGGCCATGCACAAAAATGTATGTTATTAATGTTGCTTTACGAATGAAATGTACTGGATAAATTAGTTTTAACGCGAATTGATAGACCATGCCACTTTTTTTAGTTGCCGAAGCCGCTTGGGTCTGTCATCTTTTGAGGAAAGGGAGTCTAGGTACACAAGCTGTCTGCGAATGACGTCAATCACAAGCAGAAACCAATGTCCATCGCACCAAATGGGACAATAAATCTGCTAGTAGAAACCATCAACGAAATATTCACATGCTTAATGAATTAAGAGTTAACGACGCAATTACAAATCCTATCGGGACTGACCTTGCATACCCTATTGGATTTGCCCATAAAATCCTCCTGGATGGCCTTCAGTGTTGCATGCGGAACTGGTCCCCTTCCGGTTGCAATTTGTTGTAACGACAAAGTTCAATGATGGCCTTAAAATTTTTTTCATGATTTTAATAATCTCTTAAAATAAGTGCTATAAGTTCTAATCAATTTATAGGGTCCGAAAAAACCAAAAAATGTTACAAAAAATAAAATTAGTTTCAATTGGCGAAATTAGTTTATTACCTACAACAACTTGATCATATAAAAATTTACGTTATTTATTTCAACAATAACCAATATTTAGCGGCAGAAATAACGAAAAGAATTTTATTAGAAAATAATGTTCATTGGAGGGTTCACTTACTGAGAAGGTTGTCGGCAAGAACCAATGAATCCTGGTGGAGTTTCCAGCCAGCATGCAGGCAAGCAGAATCAGCACCTGTAAACATACACAATGCATAATACTTAGGCATGCACTTCAGCAAAATCATGCAACTGGAGATTGGGAGATCATGCGCACGGCCTTTTTACTGAGGTTTGTACTCACGTCGTCGACCACGGGCTTCTTTGGCTCCAGAGTTTTGAGAGCACCCCTGGTAATAGCACAGTGCGGGCTCCGAACAAGTAGCTCGCTGCGGTGTTCAGTATTAGCAAGCATGATTTATTTCGATCTAGTTATGACATGATTTCAAGAATGTGGGTGACCATTCTTCTTAACGAAATATGCAAATCCTTTATTAAACATAAGCTTCGAACAAAACATGCATTAGTATGAATTTTGGGATGTAATAAGTTGCTGCTATAGCAGTGGAACCAAATGTGACAAACAATGTGCATTTCAACTTATGTATTCAGTTTACTATGCCACCAAAAACTAGTATTATCAGTGGGGAGACTTACTCTTGGTCAAGTTCCATGTTGAATATGTACGCCGCAGCGCATAGATCAAGGCCTACAATCTTCATGTCCTTGGTGGGGAAGAATGTTAATGACATACCCTGTAAGGAGAATCTCGTGTGCAGTTATTAAATATTTTTTAGAATAAAAAATATTGTGGTATCTACACCAGTTATCAAACATAAGCTTCTAACCGTAGGTAAGGACTTACACGGGGAATATTTTTTCCCAATCTCCTTCCCCCACTGGCTCCTATCGACATGGCAAATCTGCAGGAAGTTTTGTGCTCAGCATATTGGACTGCTGGGATGGAGCTGCTAGTGATGTGAGTCTTTTCTCCCTTGCTCTGGCCCACCCCAGAAACGCTTCCTGTGTTAAACAATTTCCTCCTTCCCTTTGGGGTTTCTCCCTTTGAGGTAGGGGTCGATCCATAATGCCTCTGTTTGTTTCTGCGCTTCAAGCAGAATGTGCTCCCTTCTGGACTAGATGGCGGCGTCGGAATTGGGAGATAGTCAGGGTCGATTCCAATTGTTGTGGGAGTAGTATTTTTCTTTCGCTTGTACGTCCTTAAGGTTGCTCCATTTTTTTCAATGGTCCCTTCAGTCATGGTGGTCTTCCTCACTTTTGGAGAGTTACTTCCAATGTGGGGTGATACAGATTGCTGATTTATCATCTCTTTCACCAGTTTCACATACTCCTCATTTAGGAGCTTCTGGTTTTGGATAACGAATCTAACGTCGGCAATGTCAGCTTCAATTTGGGAGATGCATTCAGCTAGAGACGTGGTTGTGATTGGGTGTTCAAGTTCCATTGAATCCCTCCTGCAACAAAACCAGGGTAACAAAGATAGATTTGAAAATGATGGAACCTAAGTGAATGTTGTTATAACGGTGCAGCGAAAGCTCCCGGGGCTGACAACGAAGCCGGTTCCTTGATCTGTTCTTTGTCCATCGCCGCAACGTCTTGCACTCGAAGTACCTGCTCACACAGATCAGGTTGGAATACATAATTCTGACTTGAAAATGATGGTTTAGGGTTTCTTTATTTTCAGGATGAGGATGTATTCTTCGGTGAGGGTATCTCACACGGTGCAGTAACCCATCCTAACAAAGAACCTCTAAAAGGTATGCATATAGGGCTAAATCTCTCTGCGTCGATGGAGATAAAGAGAGTGACACCGCGGTTGTGTTTGTTCGGCTCGCTAGACTCTCACTGATGTAACAGGCCATTTCACGGATTCAAGCCTCACTACGATTACTATTGGGTTAATATTGTGGGGCCGAATAATTGAGTAGTGATATAAAAAAAAAAATTTGGTCAAGAGTGGTGATGAATTTTTTAATTAGTTGTATTTAGAACTGCTTCCTTTTTTTGTGTGATTGGACCCGACAACACAAAAAGTTCTCGAATGTTACTAATAACATGTACTCTCTTTTATTAAAAAAAAATATGTACTTTCTTTTAATATCAAAGAAAAACATGTACTCTCTTTAATTTGTTCAATAATACGCAGAATAATTATACCATTATTTGATTCAACCAAAATATTAACATAGAAGACTGTCAATGAAATGGGATGAAATTAAAATATAATGACTTATTAATAATAGTAAAACACTTCACCTTGACTAGGGTGGATTTTAAACTTAAGATCGCTAATTTTTTATTTAAAATTTTCACTATAAAAGTACTATTAGTTTTTTACTTATTTGTCATCAAATAAAAAAAAATATTTACATATTTGCAGACGTTAATTTGTGCAAAACCAGCCAAATATTTTTATTATCGAAACATAAAAAATTTTTAAATCGTGGACATATTTCATTCATATACTAAAAAAGATACAAAAACTTCGTTAACTATCTTTTGAAAGTGATTTCAGGTATTTATATACTTGAGTCTTTAATCACATAGGTACAGAAATTTGTCATATTAATTGAAAGATATGAACATAAACAAGTGGAATAAATATGGTCTAACTACAATAAATAGCTACACTCCTATACAATGATGAAATGCACATAACATTACTTAACTTTTTGGAGATCAGTTGAATCATTTAATGTTTCTTTGAAAAAAAGAATTTCAGAGACAGATGTGATAGACATTTTCGCACCAAGTACTTCAAGCATATTAAATGAAGACATAACTAAAAGACTTAAAATAAGAATGAAGGTGGGGAGTTTCATTTGAAGTATGCCCCCACAATGGTAAAATCAGGGGGTGGGAATAAACAATAAACAATCTATTTCAGTAAGTAACTTTTTTCCCGTGGTATCCATTTAGTAGTGAATATTCGCATGATGAATTCTAACAAAGAAGGCAGGCAAATGAGCTGGATATGAGAACATGTTTCAGCTTTTGGAGTTGTACGGAAACAGTGCCTAAACCTTCACTGGTGTAGTTCTCGCAGTAGTTGCCAGAACTCGGCAAAGCTTTAACAATGTATACTTTTGCGTGATCTTTAAATATAAACAACGTAGTTGGCATGCATATGTGTAGCAACCATGACGTGCAACGGAGATGGAGGGATTATTTGTTTGGAGACTCCATATCTATCACTTATGAAATGAAACAGTGTGGCCCAATTACTCTTATTTACTTACGTTATCACTAAAAGAAGAATAGAGTTCTTTAACTTCAGAAAACCAAAGATAATCCGGGTCAGACTTTTAACTTCAAGTCAGTGGCATGATCCTTTGAAGTGGAGTTGATAAGTGGATGTGACAGTCGCACATGACAACTGCAACTGAGTTGACATGATCCGCAGCTACGACAGATTGATTAAGCAGAAGGTTATAACCACACATCATCATTTAAGGTTCGCTGTTTTTATACATAGTATTTTGCGATACCACCTTCACAAAGCCAAGACATTATTTCTATGGGAAAAAAATTATGATAAAAAGTTTTAGCATAGAAAATATTCAAAAATTTTATAAACATATCAAAGTAAAGGAAAAGCTTGTAACATTAAAATATTTTATATTAAAATAATACATTATTTATACTTTAAGAATATTGATATATTGATAAGTAATAATGTGCGTCTTACATGACTTATTTATACATTAAATGTATAATAATAACTATAATAATGCAATTAAGCTAATTATCTTTTAATCAATAATAAAAATAAGTAATTCTATCATAACTTATGTCGATAAATGATATTCTACCCTAAAAAAACACGACACTAAATTTCTCAATGCTCATCATATATTTTGTATATTGTGTAGTAATTATTAATTTATTTAAGGTTTAATTATCATGTTGGTTCCTATAATTTTGTGAAATTTTTAATTAGATTCTTATACTTTTTTTCTTTTTAATTGAGTTCTTGTACCAAATTTTTTTTTTTAATTGAGTTCCTACACCTTTTTTTTTTCTTTTATTTGAGTTCCTACACTAATTTTTTTTAGTTGGGTCCCTATACAATTAAGTCAATTACTACCAAGAAGGACCTAATTAAAAAAAAAATTGGTACAGGGACCAAATTAAAAGAAAAAAAAAGTATAGGAATCTAATTAAAAATTTTGCGAAACTATAGAGACCAATAAAGTCATTAAACCTTTATTTAATAAAAATTTTAATTTCAACCAATAATAATATAGTTACTTAATAATTGATGTTTTACCAAAGTTAAACCCTAAATAGAACAAAAATATTTTCATATGAAAATCAATCAATAAACTAGATATTATTGTGGTCAATAGATTAAATGCTAACTAACATATAAAATA
This sequence comes from Arachis ipaensis, assembly GCF_000816755.2. Classification (NCBI taxonomy): domain Eukaryota; kingdom Viridiplantae; phylum Streptophyta; class Magnoliopsida; order Fabales; family Fabaceae; genus Arachis; species Arachis ipaensis. The sequence continues at coordinate 27,989,061 of NC_029791.2, read as the reverse complement.
TTATATTTTGACAAATATTTCATTAATTTTAAATATTAAAGACTTAAATTTAACTCATAAATTTTAAAATATAAAGATTGGCCCAATCCAAAGATTGGCCTTCGCTTCCCACCGACCTTCTCGGAAGAGGTCGGATTCAACACAGACTCCTTCCCTAAGAAGTCAGGGTAGGAGGATAACTGGCAGATAACACTTATTCAAATAAATAACTTCCCATAAAATTTCTCAACCCACTTCCAGGAGTCATATCTCAACTACCTAAGATGAAGGAACGGTTATCCACTTTAAAAGGTGAAAATACTCCAACAGTAGTTATTGGTTCACCACTATAAATACACTGACACCCCTCAGGTATCTCCAAATTCCAATACTCTTAAAACCTGCTTATCCCTTTACTGACTTAGGCATCAGAGTGTCTTTGCAGTACCACCCCATTCTTTCACATACACAAGTCGGACGGCGACTCCCAGACACAAACCAAGTCGGAGACTACCTCCTCTTGACGCTTGGGCCAATCCTTCAAGACCAATCCACCAATCTCAGGTTACACGTAACAATTTTAAAAATATAAAAATAACTTATTAACGCGAAATATTAACTAATATTGATAAAAAGAATTCACTCTTAGTATTTTTTTTTAAGGATGCTAAAAGATCAACGTAGTTAATACTAATTATTTACAATGAGATTTTTAAATAATTTATAGAAAATATTTATAATTATTTTTTTTTGTAATTAAAT
>NC_029791.2:27967274-27988309 GCF_000816755.2 Arachis ipaensis | reverse complement strand
CTCTTTATTATATTCATTATGGATATTATTATATGTACTCCTTATTTACGTTTGCATCGTAATAAATCGAAATAACATACATCTATTCATATATTTTGGTGAACACATAATAAATCGAATTGGAATGTCAATTTATTCATTAGGTTACGTGCATGTAAATCGACTTAGACATACAATCGATTTACTTGGTTGCTGGAATTATTGCGTAAATCGAATTAAGCTCATTCGATTGGCTAGGAGATCTAAACAATCACGCATAAATCAAATCAATCCCTCTCAATTTACATATATATCTACTAACTCGAATCAGGCTGATTCGATTTAGTGCTAACATTGCTAAATCGAATATATCTATTATATCAATTTATTTAAAAAATGACTATTAAGAAAATGCGCATAATAGTTTTGGCTTTGGGTGATTCACATAATTTTGACATAACTTTAGTTTATTTCAATGTTTTGCCTTATATAAAAATACCATATATGAAGATTCTTTATTTTAAAGTAACGTTTTTTGCTGTAATTTATGTTTGAGAATTAAATATCACAATAAATATCTTGTAACTAGTGACGGATCTAGAAAATTTTGATAGTGGGGGCGAAATATATATAACATGATAATAATTTTTATAATAAAAATATTAAGTTTACATAAAAAAAACTAGGTATTCAACTTTCATACAATTAACTCTTGATGATATTCATAGGTGAAAAAGTTCATTCAATTAGTGTAGTTGTAAAAAACTAAAGCTAATTTCAAAAGAAGAAACACAAATGGATAGATAATATTCTTTCGAGTCGATTTCTAAGAAAGAACACCAATCTTATTTAAATTTAAAAATTGATCATTATAATAGACATCTAATATGAATTACTCAAATTAACTATCAAGTGTCGAAAGTTGAATAAAAAATTATTGTGGGGTCAAATTTAATAATTTAGTGGAGACAAATAAATATTATTATTATATACTAATCAATAAAATTCCAAATTGTAATGGGGCGCTTGCCTCCACACCGGTAAGAGTAGATCCGTCCCTGCTTGTAACAATTTTTTTTATTTATTAGTAAATATTAAAGTGAAGTAAATGAATTCATCCTTATAAACTTCAACGGGCTAAGTTAATTGATTAAGTAATGGTAACTATAAATTTTTTTTATTCTTTATTAAGTATATTAAAAAATTTTAGTGTTTACTATTTACATATCACTATGATTTAGGGTTTACCCTTTAGGGTTTAAAATTTAATATTGTCATTTTAGGGTTTAAATGTTTAGGATTTTAGAATTTAGAGTTTAGGTTTTATGGTATAAAATTTAGGGTTTAGGATTTATGGTTAAGGTTTAAGGTTTATGATTTAGGTTTTATGGTTTAGGATACATCATTTATGATTTGCGTGTTGAAACTAAGATTTATGTTGTCCCACATTTATGCAAAGAACCTATAACACTAATATTAAAGAAGATCACCATTTTCTTTTTCATATATAAAAAAATTTCTATAAAATAACTTATATAAATAATTTCTCTCGCATTTTATAAGTTACTAAACTTTTAGTACTAGATTTTTATTCGTAGTAAAAAATTTTGACTTATTACCTACCAATTTATCACCCGCTCGATCCATTAACCTACACTGCTACACATTGCCACAACGAAAGCAATGTAAAAAATAGTTTGTTCTATTAATATCCATAAATATTAAATTATATTTGAACTATGCAATTTTACCAAAGATATTGTATCAGTAGTTTAGAATGAGGACAAATCAGCATTTTGCGTTGGTTTGATTTCAATATTACTTCTTAATTCTATTATAACTTTTATTTTAGAAATGTCTTTACATAAATCAATATGACTTAAAATAAATTAGTATAAATGTACAGTTAATTATTTTAAATAAAAAGGATTTACTAGAATTGGACATACGTGTATAATTTGATTTAATGTGACAATGCAATCTTTTGGGTAAGTCAAACCAATTTAATTGGGTGATTCACCCCAAAATTATATTTAAAAATTAAAATAAATTTTTGTTGGTATTTATAAACACTAAAAATTTATAAATACTAGAATTTTAAACCCCTCTAAGAATAAACAAATAAAAAAAATAAATTTAATTAACATGAATAATTAAACAAAAATTCTTTTACATAAATAAAAATGTAGAGTAATTACTTAAATCAATCATTGAAGTTTTTAAAGTTAGACTTTAATTTTTTAGATTTTAAAATAGATAAAACAATATCTAACGTTTATTATTGTTAGACGATCCGATCTCTTTTCAATTTGATAATATTTTAAAATAGATAAAACAATATTTAATGTTATTGGATAATATTTCAAAAATGTATTACACAAATAAAATTTACAATTTTAGAAATTAACATTTTCATATAACTTTAAATTAATGTTACAACATTTAAATTAAACGACCTTAATTTGTAAGATACGATAGTATTCATGAATACTAATATAAATATTAAAATTTTGTCAAAAAGAAAAAAACAATCGACAACTATTAAAGAAATGGAAAGATTTTCAGACAGAGAAGAAGTGTCATGGAGGTGTTTTCCTAGTCCTTTTTCTTTTTTATTTTTTCCCTTTTGCTTCTAAATTGGATTTTTTTTCTTTGAAGTCATGTATTATAAATTTGATTATTTACTATCTTCATCTAAAAAAAGCAGAATAACCTAAGCCTTTTTTTCTTTGGTTTTTTTCTAATTTTTGTTCAGAAGTCTAGTGTTTTTTATATTTTTGTTGGCTTGGTACACAGTCCACAATATAAGAGTCAATTTTTAGACGTCAATTGTTCATTTTATCCTCACAGTAAACTTTCCAGAGTTACCCGTACTTATGGCTCTCACCACTAATTACTCTTCATAATCCTTCAGCCAAGTGTCACACATCTACTGGTTGGTCAACACTTAGGCACTACTTGGTATCATTAATTATGTCACCAGAGAACTGGCCATTTATGTTTAATAAATCAAATAAAAAGTAGTTTCAATAAGCATAAACAATAATAATTATGTTGGTAAAAGAGTTTTTAAAATTAAAAGAAAAATTATAATTGACATAAATGTAAATTAAATTTGGAAGTTAATTTAGTATAAGTTATATTAAATTTTTTAATTTTTGTAAATACAAATCAACTATAACAATGTACATTCTATGTGCTTTCAAAAGCACCCCTGTTTTAAAACTACATGTATAAATATATGATCTCTTTAACGAGACATAGGATTTGATGGTTCCAAAACGTTTGGACCATTAAATAGTCCAATATTAACAATTAGAAACAAAAATGATAACAAAATAGATCTTTCCTTAATCGTAATAAATGTTTTAATAATCGTAATCAATTAGAATTTTATCCTTGATCCGTTACATCAGTAAAAGTTGAGTAAATACCCATAGTCGCCCTTGAGATTCACGCAAATACCCATAGTAATTCCTAAGATTCCGATTTTCTCATTGTAGTCCTCCAGATAAAACTCCGAGCACTCAAAGTGGTCCCTGGGTATATTTCTGGTGATGAGTCATCACCGGAGCGCTGACGTGGACTCGGTTTGCCACGCTGGAGGGCTCTGAAATGGCGTCGTTTTGGTTTGGCGCCCTTGATAGCGAAAAACGACACCGCTTTGACGTGATTTAGCATGAATATCAGTTTTCTCGCCAATACAAACTTCACTCGTCTCTTCTTTTTCCACCCTCTGACTCCATCTTCGTATACTTATCAATGGCGTAGCCGTAGGGTTCTAATCCCTGGGTTAAAAAAGTTGAGAGGTTTTCGTTCTTCCCCTCCATCACCAGAAGCAAGAGGTTCGAACTTTGTGATCGTATTCAAGGTAATCCCCCTCACATTTTTTTACTTTGCATTTTCGATTCAGTGTTGGTTGTTGATATGCAAGTTATTTGTGTGTCTGAGGTTCGGGAGTTTTGGTGTCGTTGTAGTGTCTAGGGTTTGTAGGCTGGCTAGGGTTTGTGGGGTTGCTATATTTAACCGGAATGAAACAGGGATGAAATAGGGATATAGTTCAAAAATGTGTTCTTGAGGTGTTGATGTTATTTTTTTATAATGCATTAGTAGGCTTTCAAATTCTGCCTGTATTAAGTAAAAACTATAAATTTCTTGCAGATGGAGGAGAGGTTGGACATCATGTTTCATCATGGGGGTGATTTCAAAAAGAATGCAGAAGGGGTTATGATTTATTCTCCGGACAACAAGGCCTGTTTAGGTGATCTAGACACTGACACGCTGGATATATTCTTCATACGGAACTACCATAAGGAGCTTGGGTACAATGACATAACGCACTGCTGGTGGCATGTGCCTGGAAAAGGCTTGGATAATGGTTTGAGAAATGTAAACATCGACAAAGAGATAAGAGAGATGGTGAAATGTGCTAGGACAAATGAGGGAATGATTGATGTATATTTCGAGCATGGAGTGTCAGTTCCGGAGGTGTTAGAGGGAGGTAACACAGTTGTGTACTTGGATAAAGATGGTGGAGAGGGGTAAAATGCTAAAGATGTTGATGTCAATCCCCAACCGATTAAGACTCATGCACTTCATAAGGACTTGGGTTACTATCAAGATCATGACTGGTGCTTCATATCAGATATGCAAAAGGTATAATGTATACACTTCTAATTATTGATGGTTAAATGCTTATCTGTTATATGCTCATATGCTCGCATGCTTATCTTTTACATGCTTATCTATGTAGTATACATGCTCATATAATTATCATATGATTATCTACATATCTGTTATGGGAAACATTACTGCTAGAAATGACAAATAGGAATTGGATTATCTGCATATCTGTTATGGGAAACATTGTCTGATTATCTGCATATCTGTTAGGGACTTTTATGGAGATCGATTGTAAAGTTTAGGAACCTTTATGGGGATAAGCATAAACGTCAGGGACTATTATGGGTCACAAATACAAAGTCAGGGGCATATATGTGTACATTTTGTTGAAGCTATATATGTATAATGTTTCCTGAATCTGGTAGGGACTCATATCAGCAGTGAAAGAGGTAATGCCTGATGTGCATTACCGTTTCTGCGTCTGGCATTTATGGATTCTCAAAAGGTAACTAAAATTTTACATATTCAAGCTTTTATTATTTCCATGCATCAATCATACTTAATGCCCAAGTTTTTCTCTTATAGGATCTTGGACCGAAAAGACCTTCGAAGTTGTCACCAAGAAGACGATCATCTCTGCCACCAACTGCACCAATAGTAAACCCCTTGCAGGGTGCATCTTTAGCAACAGCTTCAAAGTTTTCCAACTTGATGCAGTTCATCCCAACGCCAGGATTTAAGCCGCCAAGAAAGAAAAACTGAAGACTTTAGATATATCTACTTAGGAGTTTCTGTTTTGTGTAATTAGTCTTTTCCATCGTACAATGACTAGATGGTGAATTGTGATCCAAAGGCCTTTTTGATATACCTTATTTTTTATTAAACTACAGATAGCAGCATAATGGTTTCTAGGCTGCCTTTTACCTTCATTTTTTGTTGTTTTTTGATAAACAATGGAATTTTTCTTAATATACTATGCTTTATGGTTTACCATTCAAGAAGCAATTTTTTTTATTTTTTTGATAAACAATGGAATTTATCTTAACAATAGTTTCATAGTTAACAGCATTTTTCATTCCATCAACAAGCAGTTTTTTTGATAAACAATGGAAGAATTTATCTTAACAACAGTTTCATAGTTAACAGCATTTTTCATTCCATCAAAAAGCAGTTTTTTACATTTGTTGCTAATAGGGAACCTAAACCACCAAATCATTCATCATTTACAATACATGATCACCAACAACACTATCAATACAAACACAGCTAACACTAACAACTGGGTAATCACTTTTTACATCTGGACATCCTCCTCCAACCTTCGAAGCCTCTAATCAAAGTTCATCTTCACTTCATCACCACACGATTCTGACTTTTCAACCTGTTCCTCATTCACAGAATCTTCCCACACAAAAAGTCCACACCATCTCTTCCCACTTGTCTGTAACCAAGAAAGGATCAAAGTTCACAGAGGAACAACACAAGAACAGTCAGGGGAGGAGAATCATAACAACACAAGTAATTATTCTAACCCACATTATAATTGGAGCAGCCATAAAACGGTTTGTTCGGATTCGAATCTGTGCCAGACCATCTGAGAACTGGCCTGCAACCACAGCCGCACCATTCTGGCGGGGCCGATCTTCTGCTCTTCGTTTGCGTTCTAGTCCGGTTCCAGCTAGATGGAGAACGAACAGAGCTTCCACCTGCAGTGCAACCACCACCCATCATCGACATGAGTAGCAGCCCCAGATGGAAATGTATGAACATGAAGAAGTGTATGAAAGAAGAAGAATAAGAGATGAAGAAGACGAAGAGATGAAGTGTTTGAGAATTTGGGGATTTCGAGTTACATATAATAGGAGGGACCAATCTGGGTACAAATTGGAAATTCGCCAGCTCAGCTAGCCGTTAGGAGCCCTCCAACATAGCAAACCGAGTCCACATCAGCGCTCCGGTGATGACTCATCATCAGATATACCCAGGGACCACTTTGAGTGCTCGGAGCTCTATCTGGAGGATTACAATGAGAAAATCAGAATCTTAGGGATTACTATGGGTATTTGCGTGAATCTCAGGGACGACTATGGGTATTTACTCGTAAAAGTTTGTAAAATCGTATTTGTTGACAATTCAATCGATTGGACGTACAACACAATTGACTGAATATCATAAGACAGTATGAATTATTTTTTCAGAATTCAATCCATTGAAAGTATAACACAATTGATTGATTTGTGCTTAAAATATGAATTTTTTCTTATTCAATCGATTGGTCATGTAATCCAATATATTGAAGTATTCAACGTAATATGAGTTTCCAACATGGTCCTATACTTTATTATTTAGGGTTTACAATTATTTATTATGAATTTAGATACAAGCCCTAAATTGTTTTTCCTCCTTTGTTGTGAACTTGATTTGGAGTCTCAATTATTTATTTATTTAGATACAAACCCTAAATTGTTTTTCCTCTTTTGTCGTCAACTTGATTTGGAGTTGCCATCTCCAAAGTTAAAACAGGCAAGAATTCCAAGGAGTGAAGCACGTGCGGTTACAAAAACAAACAGTTAACTTGGACCCTTTTGGCGCTCTTTTCCCAATTAAAATCTTTTCTTTACAAAAGGGGCAGTGGTAGAGGTACTTGGGAAATGCACCACCTCGTAGATTTACCATGTCCATGACAGCCCAGCCTCCTCTGTTGGATTCACTTGGGTTTGACTTCAAGGGTCAACTTCATTTTTCGTTTTAAAATAAAAATAAATAGGTCTTTAATCTTTTGCTACTCAAATATTTAAGTTTTTAAAAATTAAAAAATATATTTAAATTTCTGACATTCTCAAAACTTAGATAAATTGATTCTTTTGTTTATTAGATCTAACAAAAAAAAATTAAACGTGGCTTCAGTTGTAGTGATTTAACCAATATACAGATATACACGTAGAAGAGTTTTTAAAATAAGACAAATTAAACTCAAGAATCAATATGTCTAAATTTTGACAAAATAAAAAATTTAAATATATTTTCAAATCTTTTGATATTTAAATGTTCATGAACCAAAAAATCAAAAACCTATTTGTCATTTCCTATTTCATTTTTCATTAATTCACGATAAAGAGTTTTACAGTTTTACTTTTAACATTCGTATTTGATATTTAAATATTGAATTAATGACCATTTATACCCATAAAAGATGAAAACACTGATATGTATACTCACACTAGATCGAAACTAAACTTGTACTCACGTAAGATGCCTTTCGTGTGACAAAAGTACCCTACATGGTACTCCAACCTTCCAAAAATAGGATACTTTTATCACACAAAAAACATCTTGCGTGAATACAAGTTTAGTTTTGATTTAGTGTGGATATATATGTCAATGTTTTCATCTTTTATGAATATAAATAATCATTTATTCTTTAAATATTTATGAAACAAAAAATTAAAGACTTATTTATCCTCTCCTGTTTCGTTTTTCGTTAATTCCCGATAAAAGGTTTTACGGTTTTACTTTTAACATTCGTATCTACTGTGTAGAATATAGAATTTAATGATGTTTTACTGACTTTTTTCTATATGGTGGACATTATTAGCAGCATCGTTGGCCTCTTTGTTTTGTTTTGTAATGTTATTTTGTTTGTTTCTTGATTGAATCTATTCGGCCATCTCTTCAAGGAACACAAGAACCCGAGGCAGCCATGGAGCTAATGATGTCCACCTAAGTAAGGAATCTTATGTGTAAGAAAACTACCAAAATATAGTATTCGAAATCCAGCACACATTTCTTTTGAATTACGAATAATAAGTTTTTAAAATATTTAAAAATATAATAAAAATAGTAAAATATTAAATATATTTTTAAAAAATTATTTTTAAATTTGTAATTTCTATAATGCATGAGTTTCATAATATTAATTTAAAAGTAATTAGGCTCTTTTTTTATTTAATTTTATCAATTTTTTCACTTTTCACATTTTTAACGTAGTCAAAAACTTATTATCATTTATATTTTGGAAATTATGTTTGTCAAAAATAAATATAAATATTAGAGTACTTAATGTTTAACCCTTTACATAATTATTAGTGTTCTGGGGGTTATCTGAAACCGGATGATTGGGTTCGAATGAAAGGTCCAAACGCTAAAGGGTGGTGGTCTTCGAGTTGTTCTTGTCCGGAAGCTGCCGTCCGAGTTGTGTGTTTTGAGGAATGGGGGGTGATACCTGTAAAGACACTCTGATGCCTAAGTCAGTAAGGGGTTAAGCAGGTTTAGAATATTGGAACTTAGATGTACCTAAGTGTGTCAGGGTATTCATATGGGTTGAGCCAATAACCACCATTGAAGTAGTTCCATTTCTGATGGTGGATAACCGTCCCTTTATCTTAGGGTTGTTGGGATCTCTCTTCTAGAAGTGGGAGAGAGAGATTTACGAAGGCAGTTGTTCACTTAGATAAGTGTTAAGTGCCAGCTTACGTCGAGTCCGACCTCTTGAAGGAGGTCGGACAAGCGGTGAAGGCCAATCTGCTGGATTGAGCCTTTTAACTTGATTTGGGCCTGGCTTTGTGTTTGAGGCAGGTATGAACAGTGCCCCTACTCAAATCCGACATCTTCAATATGAGTTGGATTCGAGTATTGATCGAACTCGGGGACACTTAGGTCGAGGTACTCCTTTTAAGTCAAAAAACCGACGTGATTTTGATTTTAAAACCGACGTGATTTCAAATTATCAATCGTCGTGTCTTGTCAACCATCGCGTCCGTTTGGCTTTTTGTATTTACGCGTGGAGGGCGGTTATATTAGTAACGGCGCATCCTTTTAATGATTGAGCCATTTTATGATTATGCCCCTAGTATCTTATAAATATATTTCCCTCATCTCTCTTTCTCTTCTTTCGTCTTCGACGTTTCTTTTCTCTATTCTTTCATTTTCTTACTCAAATCCTTTGGTCTTTCACTCGTTGGTGCCTTACAACCTTCATCTTTCCGTCGTTGGGACTCCTCTTTCCTATAACTAAAAAAGGTTAGTCCTTCTTGTCTTGCATCGTTTTTTCAGTATCTCCTTTATTTTTACTTAGTATACTGTACACCCGTGGGAGCCGGGATTTTGAATATCTCTTCAATGTACCTTTGTTATTTGCATTAAGAAACTTTGAGATTTTTGCTTTTTTCCTTTACAAAAATCGTTTCTTTTGTGTTTATTGACTGTTCTTCTTTTCACTTTTAAAAAGAACTGCCCTATTTCGAGACCCTGTTTTTTATGGCTTCTTTTCTTTGTGCGAGTATAGGTATTATCACTTTTATATTTTTCATTTTCTGAAAATGTCTTCTCGAGTTTCTGAGGCTTTGTTGAGGTGGGTAGACTCCTCTATACTTTCTGAACAGGCAATAGTAGATAATGTTTTCAAAATCGAACTCAAGAAACACCATAGAATCTGTAGTCTTGATGCTGATGAACCCAAATATGAGTTAGTGGCCCCAGATCTTGAGGACCGAGTTTGCTGTGGGAGGATGAATGATTCTGACCCCCACTTTATTTTCATGTATGACTGCCTATTTACTTGCTTAGGGGTTACCCTACCTTTTTTCGACTTCGAGATGGAAGTGTTGTCTCGCTGTAGAGTAGCTCCTACCCAACTTCATCCTAACTCTTGGAGTTTTTTCAAAATTTATCAACTTGTCAGCCAAGGGCTTGACTTTCCGATTTTCTTAAAGATCTTTTTCTATTTTTTTCATTTGACAAAGCCTTTTAGTGCTAAGAATAAACAACAGTAGGTTTCCTTCCGAGCTATTCAATGTCGGAAAATTTTTTCCATCTTCGATGAATTTTTCCATGATTTCAAAAAATTTTTCTTCAAGGTCCAGACTGTCGAAGGCCATCACCCCTTTTTCTTAAACGAGAACAATGAGCCCCAATTTCCTTTATACTGGGTAGAGACAAACCCTGTAGAAAAATATAACTTGATAGATTTGGAGGAAGTTGAGGAGGCCATGGTCAAGTTTTTCCAAAAGGCTTGGGGGCGGACTCCAAACCTGGATACCAAAAAATTTCTTCTTGGATCTCCGAGCTATGTCAGAACCGAGTTAGGTAGTTTTTGTTTTTGGTTTTGTAGGCGTACTTCTGATTACTTTGACTTATGTGCTAATCATTTTCACTTTCTTCTTCAGAAAAATGAAAAGCGGATCAAAGGCAGCTTACCAAAAGGTGCAAGAGGCTAAAAGGAATGCTCGTGCCCGAGCTGCTGCACAGGAAGTCGGAACTTCTACCACTCCTCCTCGACATCAACGCTCAAGTTTGGGGACTTCATCTCATCCAATTTTGGTAAATACGATTCCCACTCCTCCTCTTCCTCCTTCTTCTCCTGTCCCCTCAGTCCTTTCTTCCTCGGAGCTTGAGAAAAAGAAACGTAAGATCTCTGAAGCTGGTGCCTCCAACGTCGGAGACACTGGTTTTGACAGAGTAAAATTTTCTAGAAAGCACATCCTTCCACATAGCCAAATTGCTATGGATGATGCTGCTATCTGTAATCATCTTCAAATTATGATCCGAGGAGGAATTCGGACTGTCGGAGTTTGTACCTCTCTTCTTGATATATTAGAAAAAACCCCTTTAAGTGCTACCCGATCTTCTTTGGAGCACCTTCAAGGGCAAATTACTTTGTATCAAGAAGAGGAGAAGAGGTTGCAGGAGGAGAATGTCCAGATGAAGGAAGAACTCTCCCAAGCTAGGAGAAGAAGCAATTGATGGCCTCTTGTGCAATGGCTGAGGACCTAAAGGGGAAGGCTGAACAGAATTATGTCAGGGCCTTTTCGGCCAATATTGATTTGAAAAAGGAGTTGGAGCTGCTTGGGGAGAGTTATCAGGACTTGGAGGATTCTATCATCGAGGGTACTGAGGAGGTGTTTAAGGTTTTGAAGCAACAAGTCGGAGTTATTGCTCCCGACTTGGACTTATCACCTCTTCATCCCGACAAGGTCGTCATTAATGGGGAGATAGTTTCGCCTCCACGTCCTGAGACTGACTCCGAGTTGAAGACGACAGGTTAGTGTATAATTGAATCTCCTCCTCGTGAGGTCAGACCAATGGAGGGGATTCTGCCAAGTTCTTCTTCTCAACCTAGAGGGGCTCCGACTACTGACGCCGAAGAGGTGCTTCCAAGTGATGAAGTTATTAAAGCCCGACTTGTGGGTCCTTTCTTTGAACACTTTTTATGTATTCTTGTGGATGTCCTTTGACACTTGATCCTTAATAGGGTCTTTAAACAACAATTTTTGTTTCTGGTCCTTTTTGGATAGAACCTTTAACAAAGTAGTCTTTTTATTATTCATGTGTTTTTTGCTGGAAACTTTTGTTTGAAGTATTTAAATTACTAGGCCTTTTGTGAAAAAAATCTTTTACTGTTTTTGAGTTTCGCAAAGCTTTTGAAAAACTTTTATAGATAGTTTGGCTGTTATCTTGTATGGCTTTTGAGAAACTTTTTGTTAAGTAATCTCAACTTTGGTTAGATTCCTGTGGGAACACTTCTGCCTTTGATCTTTTAAGGGGATTTCGTATTTCTCGCTTTCTATTACTTTATTTGCCTACGTTTCAACTTTGCTTTGCTTATTGAACCGTTTTCATAACTTAGGTTATTTTTGCGATGCATTTCGTTCTGCTCGGGCTTTCTGACTTATAAGTCGTATGCTATCTTATTTCCGAGCTATTAGGATCGTCTTTCATAACCTCTTTACACCGACTTGTACCTCGTTGCTTTATTTTGCTGACCATCTAGGTCAAGCAATAGATTTTTGCGCTTTTTTGAGCTTAAGTCCGTGCGTATCGTAGTAATGGTAAATGGAAGTTCTAAATAGAAAGATAAATAAGAGAGAGATATTATTACTAACGAGACGTGACTTTACACAAGTGCTTTTGCTACTAAGGGAGTGGTTTTTCTGTCCCTAGTCCTCGCTTTGATACCTCGTTAAAACTCCCTCAAGGAAAACCCTTTCTGGAAAAAAATCATGAAGTCGGAAAAAAGAGTACATCAGGAAGCGAGGTACGCTTCTAGCTATAATATCTTTTTATGTTGCAAGCGTGCCACGACCTTGGAAGCTCGGAGCCTCCTGGGTCGGACACTCGATAATAGCCCTTTCCCAAGACCTCAACTATCTTGTATGGTCCCTTCCAGTTTGCTGCGAGTTTTCCTTCTCCCGACTTGTTCACCCTGATGTCATTACGGATGAGGACTAAGTCGTCTGAGGCGAAACTTCTTCGAATGACCCTTTGGTTGTACTTTGTTGTTATCCTTTGTTTTAACGCTGCTTCTCTTATCTGGACTCGTTCTCGGACTTCTGGGAGCAACTCGAGCTCTTCTTTGTGGGCTTGAGCGTTACCAACTTCATTGTAAAAACTCACCTTCGGACTTTGCTCGTTGATTTCAATAGGGATCATGGCTTCTATGCCATAAGCAAGTCGGAAGGGTGTCTCTCCGGTAGTTGAATGAGGTATGGTTCGGTAGGCCCATAATACTTGAGGAAGCTCTTCAGCCCAAGCTCCCTTTGCTTCTTGAAGTCTTTTCTTTAATCCTACCAATATAACTTTATTGGCTGCCTCTGCTTGTCCATTCGCTTGGGGATGCTCAACCGAGGTGAATTGATGCTTGATTTTCATGCTAGCCACCAAGCTTCTGAACGTAGAATCAGTGAATTGTGTGCCATTATCAGTTGTTATGGAGTGTGGGACTCTAAATCAGGTGATGATGTTCTTGTACAGGAATTTTCGACTTCTTTGTGCCGTAATAGTAGCTAATGGCTCTACTTCTATCCACTTAGTAAAGTAGTCTACTCCCACAATAAGAAACTTTACTTGTCCTGGCGCTTGAGGGAAAGGTCCAAGTAGGTCCAATCCCCACTTTGCAAAAGGCCTTGGAGAAGTACCCTAATGAGTTCTTCTTGGGAGCGACGTGGAAGTTTGCATGCATCTGACAAGGTTGACACTTTTTCACAAAATCGATGGCATCTTTTTTGTAGGGTTGGTCAGAAGAACCCAGCTCGAATTACTTTCCTAGATAGGGATCTGGCTCCGAGATGGTTCCCGCAGATTCTGTTGTGTACCTCTTCTAGGACTTCTGCTGTCTTAGAGGTTGGGACGCACTTTAGCAATGGTGTAGATATCCCTCTTCTATAAAGGACGTTTTGCACCAAGGTATAGTTTTGTGCTTCCCTTCTAAGCTTTTGAGCCTCCTTTTGCTCTTTGGGAAGGATGTTTAATTTTAAATATTTGATCAGAGGTGTCATCCATCCGAGGTCTAGGCCGGAGACTGGCAAGATGTCCAGTCTGTTATCCATCTTTGTGACCGAAGGTTCCTGGAGAGTTTCTAGTATCAGACTTCTATTATTTCTTCCTGACTTGGTACTTGCCAATTTGGAAAGGGCATCGGCTCTGTTGTTGAGCTCCCTCGTTATGTGCCTGACTTCAGTTTCGAGGAACTGCCTAAGAAGCTCAAGCGTTTTTTTCAAGTACCTCTTCATGTTGGGATCTTTTGCCTAGCATTCTCTATTAATCTAGGAAGTCACAACTTGAGAGTCGCTGAAGATTATCACCTTGGTGGCACCTACCTCTTTGGTGAGCTTTAGCCCAGCGATTAGAGCTTCGTATTCGGCCTGGTTATTGGAAGCACGGAACTCAAATTTCAATGATACTTCTATTTGAGTTCCCTCTTGATCAACCAATATTATACCAGCTCTGCTCCCGACCTTATTGGAGGACCCATCCACATATATCTCCCAAGTTGTGGAGGCCTCCTCTTGGTCGCCTGCATATTCTCTTATGAAGTTGGTGAGGTACTGAGCTTTGATTGCTGTCCGAGTTTCATATCCCAAATCAAACTCGGATAGTTCTATTGCCCATTGAACCATTCTGTCCGCAACATCTGTTTTCTGAAGGATCTGCTTCTTGGGCTGGTTTGTCCAAACTTTTATGGTGTGACTTTGAAAATAAGGCCGAAGCCTCCTGAATGCCTGATAAACCCATATTTTATGATATATATTGTACTCAATTCAAGAGATTTATTCAATCCCTCACCCACTTATTCATGAAAATGGCATGGTTTTGCTTTTCCTTCCTTATTATGTGATATTTGTGAATACATGTTTCCTATGCTTTGAAATTATTTATTTTAATTACCTTTTATTTCCATTCGATGCCATGATTTGTGTGTTAAGTAGTTTCAGATATTCTAAGGCAGGAATGACTTAAAGGATGGAAAGGAAACATACAAAAATGGAAGAAAAGCACAAAATGGAGTTTTTGAAGAAACTGGCAGCAACACGAACGCATGGATGACGCGACCGCATGCCCAGTGCGAAAAGACAGCGACGCGAACGCGTGACTGACGCGGACGCGCGCCATGAGCAGAACACAGACGACGCGGACGCATGACCGAAGCGAACGCGTGATAAGGAAAACTCCAGATGACGCGACCGCGTGACCCACGCGGACGCGTGACAGACGCCACGCACCAGAAATTGCAGAAAACGCTCCCAGTGATTTCTGAAGCCCTTTTTGGCCCAGATCCAAGTCCAGAAGGCACAGATTAGAGGTTATGAAGTGGGGAAATGCATCCATAGGGGAGAGAGATCTCCAATTATTCACTTTTCATAGTTTTAGATGTAGTTTTTAGAGGGAGAGGTTCTCTCCTCTCTCTTAGGTTTTAGGATTAGGATTTCTTATTATTTCAATTTAGTATTCCAACTCCTTATCAGGTTCAATATTCCTTTACTTTATATTTCCCTTTGCTTTCAGATATTCTAATGCTTTCCTTTAATTACTTTTGTTGCCAAATTGACTCATGAACCATTTATGTTTAGATTTAATTTTCTATTTAATATAATTTGAGGTACTTCAGAATTATGATTGCTTTCCTTTATTTACATTAATAATTTACATTTTCTTCCTTTTGGCTTGGTTGATTAATTGGTAACACTTGAGTTGTCAAACTCAGCAGTGGTTGAAATTGGCAGATTCCTAATTAATCTAGATCGCTCTAAAGCTAGTCTTCCCACAGGGATTGACTAGGACTTGTGGATCAATCTAATTAGTACACTTGACTTAACTAAGTGGGATTAAAAATCCAATTCTCATAACACCTGATAAGGATAACTAGGATAGAAATTCCAAACTCTCATACCTTGCCAAGAAATTATTTTACAGTCATTTATTTATTTTATTGTCATTGATGAGCGGATATTTTACACGCTTTTTGGCACTATTTTTAGTATGTTTTTAGTATATTTTAGTTAGTTTTTATTATATTTTTATTAGTTTTTATTTAAAATTCACTTTTCTGGACTTTACTATGAGTTTGTGTATTTTTCTGTGATTTCAGGTATTTTCTGGCTGAAATTGAAGGACCTGAGCAAAAATCTTATTCAGAGGCTGAAAAAGGACTGTAGATGCTGTTGGATTCTAACCTCCCTGCACTCAAAGTAGATTTTCTGGAGCTACAGAAGCTCAATTGGTGCTCTCTCAATTGCATTGGAAATTAGACATCCTGGGCTTTCCAGTAATATATAATAGTCCATACTTTTCTTGAGATTTGATGGCCCAAACAGGCGTCCCAAGTTAGCTCAAGAATTCTGGCGTTTAACGCCAGAACTGGCACAAAAGCTGGAGTTAAACGCCCAAACTGGCACAAAAGCTAGCGTTTAACTCCAAGAAAAGTCTCTACACATGAAAGCTTCAATGCTCAGCCCAAGCATACACCAAGTGGGCCCCGGAAGTAGATTTTTACACTAAACACCCTAGCTTACTCATTTTCTATAACCCTAGGTCACCAGTTTACTATAAAAACTACTTTTAGTGATTCATCTTGTACCTCATGACACTTTACACATTTCATATTGTATCTTCTACGGCATGAGTCTCTAAACCCCATTGTTGGGGGTGAGGAGCTCTACTATTCTTCATGAATTAATGCAATTACTACTGTTTTCCATTTTATCACGCTTGCTTCTATTCTAAGATATTCATTCGCACTTCAACCTGATGAATGTGATGATCCATGACAATCATCATCATTCTCACCTATGAACGCATGCTTGAAAACCACCTCCGTTCTACATGAAATCAAGCTTGAGTGTGTATCTCTTGGGTTTCTAATCTAAGATTGGAACCTTCATGGTATAGGCTAGAATTATTGGCGGCCATTCCTGAGATCCGGAACGTCTAAACTTTGTCTGTGGTATTCTGAGTAGGATCTGGGAAGGGATGACTGTGACGAGCATCAAACTTGCGAGTGTTAGGCGTAGTGACAGACGCAAAAGGATCAATGGATCCTATTCCGACATAATCGAGAACCGACAGATGATTAGCTGTGCGGTGACAGCGCATTTGGAACATTTTCACTGAGAGGACGGAAAGTAGCCATTGACAACGGTGATGCCCAACATAAAGCTTGCCATGGAAGGAGCCTTGCGTGCATGAAGAAGAAGATAGTAGGAAAGCAGAGATTCAGAAGATAAAGCATCTCCAAAGCCTCAACCTATTCTTCATTACTGCATAACAAGTATTTATTTCATGTTCTTTTACTTTTTACAATTAAATCTGAGAATTATTGATATCCTGACTAAGAGTTACAAGATAACCATAGCTTGCTTCAAGCCGACAATCTCCGTGGGATCGACCCTTACTCACGTAAGGTATTACTTGGAAGACCCAGTGCACTTGCTGGTTAGTTGTGCGGAGTTGCAAAAGTGTGATTATAATTTCGTGCACCAAGTTTTTGGCGCTGTTGCCGGGGATTGTTCGAGTTTGGACAACTGACGGTTTATCTTGTTGCTTAGATTAGGTATATTTTATTTTTGTTGGTTTAGAGTCTTTTATTTGAGTTTAGTTTCATATTTTAAGTTTGGTGTCAATTGCATGCTTTTATTTGCTTTTAATTTTTCGAAATTGCATGTCCTTAGTTCTTTCTTGATTTTTAAAAAATTCTAAGTTTGGTGTCTTCCTTGTGTTTTCCTTTAATTTTTCGAAAATTTGTGTTTGATTTTCTAAAAATTTTAAGTTTGGTGTGTTTTTGTGCTTTTATTTACTTAAAAATTTTTCAAAAATTTGTTCTTGGTGTTCATCTTGATCTTCAAAGTGTTCTTGGTGTTCACCTTGACATTCAAAATTTTCTTGTTTGTCCTCTCTGTTTTGATATAAAATTTCTAAGTTTAGTGTCATTTTGTTGTTTTTCTCTTTCCTCATTAAAATTCAAAAATAAAAAAAAATATATTTTCCTTATTTTACTCATAATTTTTGAAATTTGGCATTAAAGTAGTCAAAGATTTTCAAAATCATATCTTTTCTTTTTAGTCAAGTCAAAATTCTAATTTCAAAAATTGATCTTTTCAAATCTTTTTCAAAAATCAAATCTTTTTAATTTCTTCAATCATATCTTCTCAATCATATCTTTTTCAAAATAATTTTTAATCATATCTTTTTTTAATAAATTGCAATCATATCTTCTCAATCAAATCTTTTTCAAAATAATTTTCAATCATATCTTTTTGATTGCTAATTTCAAAATCTTTTTAATTAATTAATTAATTTAGTCTTCAATTTGCTTTTATTTTTTTTTTTCGAAATTTTATTTTATTTTATTTTCCATTTTTTTTATTCTAATTTCGGTCACTTTTAATTAAATAAATAAAAAATAAAAAATAAAAATATAATTTATTTGCAATTCATATCAATTCTCTTTTCTCCATTATGGACATAAGTGGAAATGAACAGTCCAGAAAGACTCTGGGGTCATATGCTAAACCCATTACAGTTGCATATGGGAGTAGCATCTGTATACCTCCCATTAAAGCAAGCAGTTTTGAGCTAAATCCTCAACTCATCATCATGGTGCAGCAAAATTGCCAGTATTCCGGTCTTCCACAGGAAGAACCTACTGAGTTTCTGGTACAGTTCTTACAAATTGCTGACACAGTACTTGATAAAGAAGTGGATCAGGATGTTTACAGATTATTACTATTTCCATTTGCTGTAAAAGATCAAGCTAAGAGGTGGTTAAATAACCAACCCACAGCAAGCATAAAAACATGGAAACAGTTATCAGACAAATTCCTCAATCAATTTTACCCTCCAAAAAGGATGACACAGCTAAGGCTGGACATCCAAGGCTTTAAACAAGAGGATCATGAATCCCTTTATAATGCCTAGGAGAGGTACAGAGGGATGCTGAGAAAATGCCCCTCTGAAATATTTTCAGAGTGGGTACAGTTAGACATCTTCTACTATGGGCTTACAGAAAAAGCTCAGATGTCTCTAGACCACTCAGCTGGTGGATCTATACACATGAGAAAAATAATTGAAGAGGCTCAAGAGCTCATAGATACAATTGCTAGAAATCAACATCTGTACTCAAACAGTGAGTCCTCCATAAAAAAAGAGGCTATGGCAGTAACTACTGATCCTAATCCTCAAGAACAGATTGTTGAACTTAATCAGCAATTACTCCTTATGAAAAAACAATTAGCAGAATTCAAAGAGATGCTCCAAGACACTAAAAATGCTAACAAGAATATAGAAGCACAATTGAATCAGACAAGACAGCAGCTATCTAAACAGATAAAGAAGAATGCCAAGCTGTCCAACTAAGGAGTGGGAAGACATTGAATAACTCAGCTCAAAATAGCAAAAAGTCAAGAAAGGAACAAATGACAGAGGATAACCAAACCACTGCCCAAAATCCCTCTGAGGACATCAAGAGCCCAGAGAGGAATAACTCTGGCGTTCAAGCGCCAGAAAAGGGGGAAAAGTTGGCGTTAAACGCCCATTCCTTGCCCAGTTCTGGCGTTTAAACGCCAGAAAAGGGTGGGAAGCTGGCGTTAAACGCCCATCCAGCACCCAATCCTGGCGTTCAAATGCCAATGAGGAATCAGACACCTGCAAGTGCTGATAATAACCCCTCTAAGAAGGCTTCTCCAACCACTTCTGTAGGGAATAAACCTGCAACAACTAAGGTTGAAGAATATAAAGCCAAGATGCCTTATCCTCAGAAGCTCCGCCAAGCGGAACAGGATAAACAATTTGCCTGCTTTGCAGACTATCTCAGGACTCTTGAAATAAAGATTCCGTTTGTAGAGGCACTTGAGCAAATACCCTCTTATGCTAAGTTCATGAAAGAGATCTTAAGTCATAAAAAGGATTGGAGAGAAACTGAAAGAGCGTTTCTCACTGAAGAATGCAGTGCAGTCATTCTAAAAAGCTTACCAGAAAAGCTTCAAGATCCAGGAAGCTTTATGATACCATGCACATTAGAGGGTGCTTGCACCAAGACAGCTCTATGTGACCTTGGAGCAAGTATCAACCTAATACCTGCATCCACGATCAGAAAGCTTGGGTTGACTGAAGAAGTCAAACCAACCCGGATATGTCTTCAACTTGCTGATGGCTCCATTAAATATCCATCAGGCATCATTGAGGACATGATTGTCAAGGTTAGGTCATTTGCCTTTCCCAATGACTTTGTAGTGCTGGAAATGGAGGAGCACAAGAGTGAAATTCTCATTCTAGGAAGACCTTTCCTAGCAACTGGACGAACTCTTATTAATGTACAAAAAGGGGAAGTGACCCTGAGAGTCAATGAGGATGAGTTCAAGTTAAATGCTGTCAAAGCTATGCAGCATCCAGCCACATCAAATGACTGTATGAGCACTGATATTATTGACTCTTTGGTGGAAGAGATCAATATGACTGAGAGTCTTGAATCAGAGCTAGAGGACATCTTTAAAGATGTTCAGCCTGATTTGGAGGAACCAGAGGAAATAAAAGAACCTCTAAAAATCCCTCAGGAAGAGGAGAAACCTCCTAAACCAGAGTTCAAACCACTATCACCATCCCTGAAATATGCATTTCTGGGAGAGGGTGACACTTTTCCAGTGATCATAAGCTCTGCTTTAAATCCACAGGAAGAGAAAGCACTAATTCAAGTGCTAAGGACACACAAGACAGCTCTTGGGTGGTCTATAAGTGATCTTAAGGGCATTAGCCCAGCAAGATGCATGCACAAGATCCTATTGGAAGATGATGCTAAGCCAGTGGTTCAACCACAGAGGCGGCTAAATCCAGCCATGAAGGAAGTGGTGCAGAAAGAGGTCACTAAGTTACTAGAGGCTGGGATTATTTATCCTATTTCTGATAGCCCCTGGGTGAGTTCTGTCTAAGTTGTCCCCAAGAAGGGAGGCATGACAGTGGTTCATAATGAAAAGAATGAACTGGTTCCCACAAGAACAGTTACAGGGTGGCATATGTGTATTAACTACAAAAGGCTCAATACAACCACCAAAAAGGATCATTTTCCTTTACCATTCATAGACCAGATACTAGAGAGACTAGCAGGCCATGAATACTATTGCTTTTTGGATGGCTATTCAGGCTACAACCAAATTGCAGTGGATCCTCAA
>NC_029791.2:27962560-27967152 GCF_000816755.2 Arachis ipaensis | reverse complement strand
GACTTCTCAGTATTTGGAGACTCATTCAGCTCCTGTCTTGATCATCTAGCACTTGTCCTAAAAAGGTGCCAAGAGACTAACCTGGTCTTAAACTGGGAAAAATGTCACTTTATGGTGACTGAAGGAATTGTCCTTGGGCACAAAATTTCAAGCAAGGGGATAGAGGTGGATCAAGCCAAGGTAGAGGTAATTGAGAAATTATCACCACCTACCAATGTTAAGGCAATCAGAAGCTTTCTGGGGCATGCAGGATTCTATAGGAGGTTCATAAAGGATTTTTCAAAAATTGCAAAACCTCTAAGCAACCTGCTAGCTGCTAACACGCCATTTGTGTTTGACACAGAGTGTCTGCAGGCGTTTGAGACCCTGAAAGCCAAGCTGGTCACAGCACCAGTCATCTCTGCACCTGACTGGACATTACCATTCGAATTAATGTGTGATGCCAGTGACCATGCCATTGGTGCAGTGTTAGGACAAAGGCATAACAAGCTTCTGCACGTTATTTACTATGCCAGTCGTGTTCTAAATGATGCACAGAAGAATTACACAACCACAGAAAAGGAGTTACTTGCAGTGGTTTATGCCATTGACAAGTTTAGATCCTATTTAGTAGGTTCAAAAGTGATTGTGTATACTGACCATGCTGCTCTTAAATATCTACTCGCAAAGCAGGATTCAAAACCCAGGCTCATAAGATGGGTGTTACTTCTGTAAGAGTTTGATATAGAAATAAGAGACAGAAAAGGGACAGAGAACCAGGTAGCTGATCACCTGTCCCGGATAGAACCAGTAGTAGGGGCGTCCCTCCCTCCTACTGAGATCTCTGAGACCTTTTCGGATGAGCAACTTTTTGCCATTCAGGAAGAACCATGGTTTGCAGACATTGCAAATTATAAAGCTGTGAGGTTCATACCCCAGGAGTACAGCAGGTTGCAAAAGAAAAAACTAATTTCTAATGCAAAGTACTACTTATGGGATGAACCATATCTCTTTAAGAGATGCGCAGACGGAATGATCCGCAGATGCGTCCCTAGAGAGGAGGCACAGAAGATCCTATGGCATTGCCATGGATCACAGTATGGAGGACATTTCGGAAGTGATCGAACAGCCACTAAAGTCCTCCAATGTGGCTTCTATTGGCCTACTCTCTATAGAGATGCCCGAGAGTTTGTGCGTAACTGTGACAGTTGCCAAAGAGCTGGTAACTTGCCTCATGGTTATGCCATGTCTCAACAAGGGATCTTAGAGATTGAGTTGTTTGATGTATGGGGTATTGACTTCATGGGTCCTTTCCCACCATCATACTCAAACACTTACATTCTGGTGGCAGTAGACTACGTATCTAAATGGGTGGAGGCAATTGCCACACCCACTAATAATACCAAGACTGTGCTGAAGTTCCTCCAGAAACATATTTTCAGCAGATTTGGTATTCCCAGAGTACTAATCAGTGATGGGGGCACCCATTTCTGCAATAAACAGCTTTACTCTGCTATGATTTGATATGGAATTAGCCACAAAGTAGCAACTCCGTATCATCCACAGACAAATGCGCAGGCTGAAGTCTCTAATAGAGAACTAAAGAGAATCCTGGAATGGACTGTAATTGCCCGTAGAAAGGATTGGGCAAAGAGCTTGGATGATGCTCTGTGGGCATACAGAACAGCATTCAAGACTCCTATAGGAACCTCTCCATACCAGCTTGTGTATGATAAAGCCTGTCATCTGCCCGTGGAATTGGAACATAAAGCCTACTGGGCAACCAGATTCCTAAACCTGGATGCTAAGTTAGCTGGAGAGAAAAGATTGCTCCAACTAAATGAGCTAGAGGAATTCAGACTCAATGCTTTTGAAAATGCAAAAATTTATAAGGAAAAAGCAAAAAAGTGGCATGACAAGAAATTATCATCTAGAGTCTTTGATCCAGGACAAAAAGTTCTGCTATTCAACTCTAGACTCAGATTATTCCCCGGGAAATTAAAATCCCGGTGGAGGGGACCATATGTGATTACAGGTGTGTCACCATATGGATATGTTGAGCTTCAGGATATTGATTCTGACAAAAAGTTCATTGTTAATGGAGAGAGAATCAAACATCATTTTGAAAGCAATTTTGAGCAAGAATGCTCAAAACTGAGACTAGAATAAAACTCAGTCAAGGTCCAGCTACAGACAATAAAGAAGCGCTTGTTGGGAGGTAACCCAATTTTATATCTATTTATTTTCTATTGTTATTTTATGTTTTCTGTAGGTTGATCATGTGGAGTCACAAAAATAACTGAAAAAGCAAAAACAGAATGAAAAACAACATTAAAAATAGCACATCCTGGAGGAGAAACTTACTGGCGTTTAAACACCAGTAAGGGCAGCAGAATGGGCGTTAAACGCCCAGTCTGGCACCATTCTGGGCGTTTAATGCCAGAAATGGGCACAGAGCTGGCGTTTAACGCCAGAAAAGAGCAAGAAGCTGACGTTAAACGCTAGAAATGGGCAGCAACCTGGCATTTAACGCAAGGATTAGCAGCAATAGGCATTTTGCACGCCTAACAGGTGTAGGGATGAGAAATCCTTGACACCTCAGGATCTGTGGACCCCACAGGATTCCCACCAACCTTGACTCACTCTCTCCCTTCACCAAACCATTTTCCCTCCCAAACCCACCCATACATGGCCAAAACCCAACCCTCTCTCCACCCCTATATAAACCCATCTTCCCTCATTCATTTTCATACTTCCTACACACTACTCCACCCACCTTGGCCGAAACCTTCACTACCCTCCATCTCCTCCATTTCTTCTTCTTCTCCTCTTTTCTTTCTTCTTTTGCTCGAGGACGAGCAAACCTTCTAAGTTTGGTGTAGTAAAAGCGTTGCTTTTTATTTTTCCATAACCATTTATGGCACCAAAGGCCGGAGAAACCTCTAGAAAGAGGAAAGGGAAGGCAAAAGCTTCCACTTTCGAGTCATGGAAGATGGAGAGATTCATCTCAAAGGTCCATCAAGACCATTTCTATGAAGTTGTGGCCAAGACTCCTCATTGAAGAGGACAAGCCCATCACTAGGAAAAGGATGGAGCAAACAAGAGAGCCCACTCCTGGTCTAAGCGGCTAAACCAAGCTGTCCCTAACCATGTGCTTGTGGCGTGAAGGTGTCAAGTGAAAACTTGAGACTGAGCGGTTAAAGTCATGGTCCAAAGAAAAAAGAGTGTGCTTAAGAGCTCTGGACACTTCTAATTGGGGACTCTAGCAAAGCTGAGTCACAATCTGAAAAGATTCACCCAGTTATGTGTTTGTGGCATTTATGTATCCGGTGGTAATACTGGAAAACAAAATGCTTAAGGTCACGGCCAAGACTCATAAAGTAGCTGTGTTCAAGAATCAACATACTTAACTAGGAGAATCAATAACACTATCTGGATTCTGAGTTCCTATAGAAGCCTATCATTCTGAACTTCAAAGGATAAAGTGAGATGCCAAAACTGTTCAGAGGCAAAAAGCTAAAAGCCCCACTCATCTAATTAATACTGATCTTCATAGATATTTTTGGAATTCATTGTATATTCTCTTCTTTTTATCCTATTTGATTTTCAGTTGCTTGGGGACAAGCAACAATTTAAGTTTGGTGTTGTGATGAGCGGATAATTTACACGCTTTTTGGCACTGTTTTTAGTATGTTTTTAGTATATTTTAGTTAGTTTTATTATATTTTTATTATTTTTTATTTAAAATTCATTTTTCTGGACTTTACTATGAGTTTGTGTACTTTTTTGTGATTTCAGGTATTTTCTGGCTGAAATTGAGGGACCTGAGCAAAAATCTGATTCAGAGGCTGAAAAAGGATTGCAGATGCTGTTGGATTCTGACCTCCCTGCACTCAAAGTAGATTTTCTGGAGCTACAGAAGCCCAATTGGCACGCTCTCAATTGCTTTGAAAAGTAGACATCCTGGGCTTTTCAGCAATACATAATAGTCCATACTTTGCTCGAGATTTGATGGCCCAAATAGGCGTCCCAAGTTAGCTCAAGAATTCTGGCGTTTAACGCCAGAACTGGCACAAAAGCTGGAGTTAAACGCCCAAACTGGCACAAAAACTGGCTTTTAACTCCAAGAAAAGTCCCTACACATGAAAACTTCAATGCTTAGCCCATGCACACACCAAGTGGGCCCCGGAAGTGGATTTTTACACTAAACACCCTAGCTTACTCATTTTCTGTAACCCTAGGTCACCAGTTTACTATAAAAACTACTTTTAGTGATTCATCTTGTACCTCATGACACTTTACACGTTTTATATTGTATCTTCTACGGCATGAGTCTCTAAACCCCATTGTTGGGGGTGAGGAACTCTGCTGTTCTTCATGAATTAAGGCAATTACTACTGTTTTCTATTCTATCACGCTTGCTTCTATTCTAAGATATTCATTCGCACTTCAACCTGATGAATGTGATGATCCGTGATAATCATCATCATTCTCACCTATGAACGCGTGCCTGACAACCACCTCCGTTCTACATGCGATCAAGCTTGAATGTGTATCTCTTGGGTTTCTAATCTAAGATTGGAACCTTCGTGGTATAAGCTAGAATTATTGGC
>NC_029791.2:27950604-27962426 GCF_000816755.2 Arachis ipaensis | reverse complement strand
CCGACAGATGATTAGCCGTGCGGTAACAGCGCATTTGGAATATTTTCACTGAGAGGACGGGAAGTAGCCATTGACAACGGTAATGCCCAGCATAAAGCTTGCCATGGAAGGAGCCTTGCGTGCATGAAGAAGAAGATAGTAGGAAAGCAGAGATTCAGAAGACAAAGCATCTCCAAAGCCTCAACCTGTTCTTCATTACTGCATAACAAGTATTTATTTCATGTTCTTTTACTTTTTACAATTAAATCTGAGAATTATTGATATCCTGACTAAGAGTTACAAGATAACCATAGCTTGCTTCAAGCCGACAATCTCCGTGGGATCGACCCTTACTCACGTAAGGTATTACTTGGACGACCCAGTGCACTTGCTGGTTAGTTGTGCGGAATTGCAAAAGTGTGATTGTAATTTTGTGCACCAGTCATTTAAATTACTTGTTCCTTACCTTCAAAACCCCAATTTACAAAACTCATAACCAATAATAAGAACATACTTCCCTGCAGTTTCTTGAGAAGACGACCCGAGGTTTAAATACTTCGGTTATCAATTTAAAAGGGGTTTGTTACTTGTGACAACCAAAACGTTTGTACGAAAGGATTTTCCGTTGGTTTAGAAACTATACTTACAACGCGATTACTTTTATTCTTTACCGATAGAAAATTCCGATCGTCAAAATGGCGCCGTTGCCAGGGAACTGCAAACGTGTGCCTTATTATTGGTTATTGTAAATATTTTTCTTTTGCTTGTTTATTTGTTTTTGTTTTCTCCTTTTATTTCCATTAGCCACTATGAATTCTCACCCCTCTCGCTTTGAGTTTGGTTCTAATATTATTGAAGGGAACGAAAGTTATAGCAGGAATATGCATCAAGGTCTAAACACATATACCTCCATTAATTCTCCTAGTGAGTTGCAAACACCTTATTCATCAACTTTTGATATGTGGCCCCTGCATTTTTTAATCCAAATAGCATGACCACGTAGCAATAGTTCGCTCTGGGTGTGATGAACAATGTCTTCTCTTGGTCCGGCTTATACATCAGGATTTGATTATATCCCAAGCTGGAATCTACTAGGGTATCAATATTGGGTAGAGGATATGAGTCTTTCGGACACGCCTTGTTAAAGTCGGTGTAGTCAACGCACATTCTCCAATTGCCATTCTATTTCTTGACCAACACCACATTTTCCAGCCAGGCCAGGTACTTGACTTCCCTGATAAATTCAGCCTCTAGCAGGGCATGTACTTGTTCTTCGACCACCTGAGCTCGCTTTGTCCCGAGCTTTCGTCTCCTATGCTGGATAGGTCGGGATCCTGAATAGACGGCCAACCTGTGCGACATAAGCTCGGGATCTATTCCGGGCATGTCGGAAGCTTTCCAGGCGAAGAGGTCAGAATTTTCTCGTAGGAGTTTTATGAGCTCTTGTTTCAGCTCTACCCTTATGTTAGCTCCTATGTTGGTGTTTTTTTTTACCTCTTGTCCAATCTGGACTTCTTCTGTCTTCTCTCCGGGATGTGGTCGTAATTCTTCTTTCGCTCGGGTTTCATTGTAACACTTCCTTGCCAACTTCTGATCTCCCCTGATAGTAGCAATCCCTTCTGACGTCGGGAACTTCATGCAGAAATGAGCGGTAGAAACAACCGCTCCGAGCCGATTTAAAGTCGTTTTACCTATCAGAGCATTATAAGCGGAAGCTACATCAACAACAATGAAGTCGATGCATAGAGTTTTAGACTTCATCCCCCTTCCAAAAGTTGTGTGCAGGGAGATGAAGCCTAGCGGCTTGATAGGCGCGTCTCCTAAGCCGAAAAGGGTGTCCGGGTAGGCTTTTAGCTCCTTTTTCTCTAATCCCAGCTTATCAAATGCTAGCTTGAACAGTATATCGGTTGAACTCCCTTTATCTATTAGGGTTCAATGTAGATGAGCGTTGGCTAGGATCATTGTGATTACCACCGGGTCGTCATGCCCAGGTATGATTCTCTGTTTGTCTTCCTTGGTGAAAGAGATGGTTGGGAGGTCGGGTCCATCACTCCCAACTTGATAGACTTCTTTTAGATGTCTTTTTCGAGATGACTTGGTCAACCCCCTCCCGCAAATCCCCCCGATATCAGATGGATATGTCGTTTGGGAGTCTGCAGGGGCGGGCCCCTTCGTTCGTGACCTTCATCATCTCTTTTTCTCTTCCCATGATTGTCCGACCTTTTCATGAGATATCTGTCCAGCCGACCTGCCCTAGTTAGCTTTTCTATCACATTTTTTAGGTCGTATCAATCGTTAGTGGAATGTCCATATAGTTTGTAATATACACAATATTCATTATGGCTCCCCCCTTTTTGTTCTTGATGGGTCGCGGGGGTGGAAGCTTTTTAGTATGACAAATTTTCCTGTAGACGTCGACTAGGAAAACTCGTAGAGGAGTATAGGAGTGGTATCTTCTAGGCCTTTTAGACCCGACTTCTTCCATTATTTTGGGCTCCCTCTCCTTTTCTTTTGATTGGTGAGGGTGCCCTAGCCGCCAGCTCGGTTCTCGTAATCTGGTGTTTTCCTCCATATTGATGTACTTCTCAACCCGCTCTTGTACATCGCTCAAAGAAGTCGGGTGTCTCTTTGAGATGGACTGGGAGAAGGGTCCTTCTCGGAGTCCATTGACGAGACCCATTATTACTGCCTCAGTGGGCAGGTCTTGAATTTCTAAGCACGCCTTATTGAACCTTTCCATGTAGTCTCTCAGGGATTCTCCGACCTCCTGTTTGACTCCCAGTAGGCTAGGGGCATGCTTGACCTTGTCTTTCTGAATTGAAAATCAAGCAAGAAACTTGCGCGAGATGTCGTCAAAGCTAGTGACCGACCTGGGGGGAGACTATCGAACTATTTCATGGCTGCTTTTGTCAAAGTCGTTGGAAAGGCTTTGCAGCGGGTAGCATCGCAGGTGTCGGCCAAGTATATCCGACTTTTGAAATTATCGGGGCTTTTAAAGTTTCTGGAAATTTTAGCCCTCATGATATCCTCAGTGAATGGGTCTTCTTCCCCCAATGGGGTGTCCTCTCGATCTGCGCAAGATTCCTTATTTCAGAGATTGGATTCCAGCCTCGAGAGCTTTTCTTCAAGCTCTCTTCGTCGCTCGATTTCTCTCCTTAGGCTTCGCTCCGCTTCACGCTGTCGCTCTAGCTCTTGTTCTAGTTGCTCGAGTCGACCTTGGTGGCCATATAGTAGTCCCATGAGGTCGTGGAATGAGGTTGCCCCTCTTTTCCAGGCTGATGAACCTCAGAGGAAACTTTCTTTGATCCCTAGGTATTTGAGGGGCCTTCGCCACACGGTCCTTCCGTTCCTTGTAGGGATATTATCACTTGGTCATTATTGACCGCGTCCTGATGCTCTTGATCGAACTCAGATGCAGTGTGTCCGTCTTCATCTGGTCGTCCACCATTATGCGATGATCTCTGAGTCCCCGGCAACGGCGCCAATGTTCTAGGGGTCACCTGAAACCGGATTATTAAGCTCGAATGGAAGGCCCAAACGCTGAAGGGTGGTGGTCTCCAAGTTGTTCTTGCCCGGGAGCTGTCGTCCGAGTTGTGTTTTTTTTTGGAATGGGAGGTGGTACTTGCAAAGACACTCCGATGCCTAAGTCAGCAAGGGGTTATGCAGGTTTAGAATATTGGAACTTAGATGTACCTGAGTGTGTCAGGGTATTTATATGGGTTGAGCTAATAACCACCGTTGAAGAAGTTTCACTTCTGATGGTGGATAACTGTCCCTTTATCTTAGGGTTATTAGAATCTCTCTTCTAAAAGTGGAAGAAAGATTTATAGAGGCAGTTATTCACTTAGATAAATGTTAAGTACTTGTTTACGTCGAGCCCGACCTCTTGAAGGAGGTCGGACAAGCAGTGAAGGCCAATCTGCTGGATTGGACCTTTTAATTTGATTTGAGCCTGACTTTGTGTTTGGGTCAGGATATGAACAATTAGAATAAAATATATTTGTCATTAATATTTGTCATTTTTTTTCAAAAATACTCCTAACATTTTATTTCATTCAATTTTGTTCTTAATATTTTAAATTTATTTAATTTTATTTCTAACGTTTTTATTTGTGTCAAAATTATTCTCCTAAAAAAGGGAGTTAAAATCCAAGAATTCAAATAAAAAATATTAGAAATAAAATTAAATAATTTAACAAAATTAAAAATAAAATTAAATAAAATTAAACATTAAAAATATTTTTAAGAAATTACAAAAATAAAAAAATCCTTTACCGTTAATAATAGAAGTCTTAGAAGTAGCCTTAAAAGTTTCTCTAGTGCTTGACTTTTTACTTAAAATTGATGTCTTAGTAATTAATTTAATTTGCAAGTATGTTGATCACTCACATATCAACAAAGAAAAATAAACAAGTAAATGTATTTTTTTGCATAAAGTTCTTTTTTTTCTTTTAAAACAGAAAAATGTATTTAATCTCGTTCACATCTCAATCAGACTCAATCTCACAGTCGTCTTAGAGTAGATATTGGAATAAAGGAAACGCTTTTTAATTTTAATGTTGTGATTTTAGTAGTATTTTTTAACAATGTGAAAATTTAGTATTTTTTTTGTGTATAAATACCATAAATTTGAGTATTAATATTAAAAAAAATTTTANNTCATATTAATAAAAAATATGACTCTTTTTTATAAGAGGCGCATAACAGATCCTGGATTTTTATAACTAAAAAAATTAGTCTAAAGAAAAATGTCGAAATAAAGGAAAAAGAGAAATTTTCTGAAAGGTTTCAATTTCCCTTTTTATCTTTGTCTTTCTTTAATGATTCACATAATTTCATACATCAAATCACATCATTCACTCTATATATTTATATCTTTTTTTCATGTTTTTAAAATTGTAGAATGGAAAATAAACTAAGCATGTTTTTTAAATATTAATTGACGCTTAGTGTAATGTTTGATTATAATATAATTGTGTATTTTACTAAAATATTGGAGACATGAAAAACTCGTTGCCAACAATTTGAACATTATAATAAGAAGATAGAAAAAGGCAGAAATAAAAAGAGAGGAAATAGATGTTTGGTGGGAGCGATTTGTGAAAAAAAATAAAAAAATTGAATCTGAGCGGATTTAAATAATTAGTTAAGGAATGTAGATTTGCATTCATTATGTGGTTCTGCCCTTTACTCTCTTTTTATTCTCGATTTTATGGTATTATTTTCTTCTTCTATTTTATTTTGGAAAAAAAAATAGTTAATGAGAAAAAAATGGATGATAGAGTTAGTTTGAGAATATATTATAATGGTCAAATGTTATTTCAGATATTTGAAGGTGTAAGATTTGTCCGTAAAAATTCATATGATATTATTATTTCTTTTATAATATTATTTGAGGAGCTAAAGGATATAATTTGTGAAACGATAAATCTTTAAATATTGAAAAGAGTGACTAGTGTTGTGTATAGATATCATGTATTAATATTCGGTGAGTTCATACATTTTGAGATAAAGTATATCACGGATAAAACAATGATGCAAAAAATGTTTTTTAATATATCATGAAATTCAATTACAAGAGTTCTATGTTGAGTTCGAATACTTGCCTCATAGAGTTGAAGAAGCCGATGGAAATAGGGGTGTTCATGTGGATCAGATCCGATTCGTATATCCGCAGTGTTTATCCGAATCCGATAAAAAAAATGCGGATATAGATCCGATCCGTTATCGGATCCGCACACTAATAGGATCGGATTGCGGATTTTGTGTAAGTATCCGCATATCCGCGTATCCGCAAAAATAAAAAAATAAATAAGTAAATATTTTTTTTATATTTTATTTCAACTAATAATTATCATATATGTTGTATTATTTTAATTTATTATTTAAGAAAAGTATGTTTAATATTATTTTAAGAGTAAACATATTTAAAAGAATAGAAAAAATGAATTTTATTGATATTTTTTGATAAAAATAAGCTTTTAAAAATATTTTTGTGTTTTGCGGATATATTCGATATTTGATTCGATCCGGATTGGATCCAAACTTAAAAATTGCGGATACGGGATCCGATCCGATAATGTTAGTGTGGATCGGATCAAAATTTTGGCTATATCCAATCCTATCTGATCTGCTTTCACCCCCTAAATAGAAATATGAATCTTGAAGACTACAATAATAAAAGCGAAAATGACTTTAAAGAAAACTATGAAATAAATTATCTAAACGGAGATGAAGACGATGTTGATTGCATTATTAAGACAAATGTAGAAGATGTGACAAATATACTAGCAAGCCAACATCCATTTAGGAAGCCATCTTTTATGTACGTTTTGGACCTTGTGGCTTTGAAAACACTAGAATTTTTTATTTTAATCTTTAAATAAAATTCAAGAATAGTATCAAGGCTAATTTTTTTGTATATTGAAAAATTTTGGTATAATACTCAATAATTGGATTAAAATATACAATACAAAAGAAAGTATTATTAATATAAAAGGACGTATTATTCTACTCCCATAATTTTAAAAAATATCATAAAATTTAATTATTGAGTATTACAACAAAATTTTTTTAATATATAAAAAAATAACTTCAGTATCGAAGGAGGAAAAAAAGGAAAATAAAAAACGGAAAGCGAAAAAAGGGGCACCAACATTTCTGTTCCCCACACGTGGTGCTACCGTGTGTCTGAAGTAGCTAGCTGGTACTACTAGCAAGTGTCTACTACTACTACTTGGAACTCACTCAATTCACACATTACTCAGTGCTCACTCTCACTCACTGCCATAGTCATACCCTTTCAAGATTCAACTCTAACATAACATGTTGGCACTCGAAACATGACTTCCAAACCTCACCGCCTTTCCTCTTGTCACCGTCACCCTACCATTCCCGTCAACAGCTTCTGCGCCTCCTGCCTCCGCGAACGCCTCAAAGGAATCCAATCCCCCTCCTCCTCCCCTTCCCCCCATTCCCATCCTCCATCACCACACTTCCAGCCAACCGTCACCACACTTCCACATCCGCCTCTCTCCAGCCCCGCCGCCGCTCCTGCGAGGTCCGCGCCCGGAGCACACTCTCGGATCTCTTCACCATCGATGGCGGCAAGGGGAACCTGGTTCAGAAGACTCACCTCGATTCGGAGTATTTAGGTTTTGAAATACGAAAAGAGGAACACAATGGAGAAGAAGCGGTTCGGGTTTGCGACCCAAGGGACAACGAAAAACCCGAAGAAACGAAGACGATGAAGGAGTTCATAGATCTCGAGATTCGGAACAAGAAGAACGGAGCTAGAGACTTGAAGAGTTTCTGGGGAGCTGCTTCTGCCTTCAGTGAGAAATTAAGGAAGTGGAAATGGAAGCACAAGTTGAAGAAACGACGCAGTTTTGGCGGTAACGGTAACAGAAATGGAAATGGAAATGGTGTTGTTGATTTTAATGTTATGCGGTTTGTTCAGGAGCCTAAAGGGAGGAAATATAGGGAAACTCAATCTGAAATTGGAGAATACTGTTCCGGGAGAAGATCTTGTGACACTGATCCAAGGTTCTCTATTGATGCAGGCCGAGTGTCAGTGGATAATTATGCTCGCCTCTCGTGCGATTCGAGGTTATATGTTGACGAAGGTAGAATCTCAGTGGATAATAATTCACAGTTTCCAGATGCCTACAGAAGGTTATTGGTTGACACGGGCCGAATCTCAGTGGATAGTGATTTGCAAGCTAAGTTTGATGCATCTTGGGATGGAAAACAATGTGAGAGGCTTTCCCCAGTAGACAGGGTTCTAATTGAAGGGAACAGCATTGCTGGTTCCAGTCCTGCTCCTACTCCCGGTGGGTCAGCTGAGGCCAAGGGTTACTACAAGGGTAGGAGGAGTTTCGATAGGTCGAGCTCTCGTAGGAGACAATCAACGGCAGAGGTTAATGAATTGAGAATGTTATCCAATGCAAAGGTATCCCCTGCCACCAATGAGTTGTTCTATGGTGCCAAGTTACTCGGCAGTGAGAAGAAAGATTTGGATTTGGGGAATGGAAATGTGAAATCCTTGAGTGACTTTAAAGGTGAATGTGTGATGGGTTCTGCATCCAAGGATGATGACCTTAATAATGATGTCAATGGGGCTGGCACTGGCAATCATAAGGGTTCCAAGAAGGACCACAAATGGCGTCGAGTGTGGAGCAAGTTCGGCTCAATCGTGCAGAGGAGGGAAGAAGACAAGGTGAAACTTAATGTGCAAGGTAGTGAGAGTGTTAGCCAGAAGCTTTCTCGAAGCTATAGTGTAAGTTGTAGAAACCAATGTAGCATGGCTGGTTTGATTAGCAGCTTGGGGGGTACCGAGACTAAAGGGAACATAAATGTGTTGAATGGAAGACAAGATTTTATGGTTCAGAGGAACCGCAGTGTTCGGCACTCGCCGTCGCCGAATAATCTTGACAATGGCTTGTTAAGGTTCTATTTGACACCTTTGAAGAGCTATAGAAGAAGCAAGTCTGGCAAGAGTAGTAGCCTCAAGGATTTGCAACAAATATCCAGAAGTGTATTCTAAAGTTGTATTGTTTGGATGTGTATCTGGTTGTAGAAAAATATATAGATGTAATTATTGTTGTCAAGAGATGAACTACAATGATTACAATGATTTAGTTGCAAATTTACTAATGATTTTGGTAACAGAAACAAAATAAATGTTATATTTTGTTGTATGAAATTGTATGAACTGGTAATATGATACCTCAAATACTGCAATGATATTTCACTTCATAATGTTTATAACTTGCTGATGTATGAGCTAAAAGGCTGTAACTTGTAACTTTATCACAATTATTCAGATTAATGGAAACATCCAGCACTTAGGACATGTTTGGTTTTGATGTGTAAAATTATAAATGAAATTGTGCATCCTGTTTACCTTCAATCAAACACTTGATATTTATAATGGGTAGTGGGGGCAAGTGGAGTAAAAGCAAGTGAATATTTTACTATAAATTCACTCGATCTTTCAAGGAAAACGTTCATAACAACCAAGTGTACCTTTTTTCTATTTGGTTTAACCGTTTAAGTCATCCATACACGGCTAGTAATATTGCTTCACTATGAATTTGCGTACCAATTGCTTCTTCTTTACTCTACCAATTATGAAGCATTTACGGTATGGGGCAGGAATAGAAGTCACTGGTGAATCCAACAGCAGATAAAAAAACTATAGGTTGAGTCCCACCATTTGTATTTCCTAATCACATTTTAGAATGTTCGTTTTGTTTTTGCTTATTATTATTTTGAATAGATAAAAGCTTTACAAAAGCCGCAATTATCCATTTGATTATTCTATTGCATTTCTACTGCATGAACATTGTAAAAAAGAAAACTTATAAACAAAAAGGATGCCCTATACAATAAGGTAAATTGCAGGGGAAGACACGTTACTCATCATCAAAGAACAGAATGATTAGCCTTTTACACTTATACCAAGTCTACTTTTTGAGATTATAAAACTGCAATCCTTTAATAATGCAAAATCTATTTACTACCATGAAGGTAATTTCCCAACATTGTGTTTTTCAGCCACACAAAAAGTTCAAATTATCTAATTATCAAGTTTTACTAGAGTCATTCTAAATCAAAGCCTTGTTCCTGAAGCTCACCAATGACCTCATTCCTCATCCTCATCCACATTTTCAGAGCTTCTTGCTCAAACTTCTTGTCCTGTAACTGTTTCTGGTAATTCAATGCATCCTTATCAGTCTCAATAGTCCCTTTAGGACCAATGGTTGTTCCAATCATTCCACCATTTGCAATGAACTCCTGCATTGCTTCCTCATCTCCGGGGTATGGGAACTGTCGGTACTCATACAAGTGAGCTAGTTCCCACTCTTCTTTTGGTCGTGGCTTCAGCGTCCACCACCCTAGTGGCGATGTCTCGTTGTATAGCCACACTGCGCCTGCAATTGCGTAGGTGCAAAGCAAAGCCTTACCGATTTGTTTCCAGAAGTAATAGTTCTCTTTTCCTAACCCAATTTTCTTTAGGAAGTTCTGAGCATAGTATAGACCTGCATTTAAAACAGTAAAGAAACCCAATCAAACTTCAATAAATAGATGAAAGAAAGCTCTTTCAAGACTGATTCAAGTGGTTGGGTAAGTCATATAAATAATAAATTAAAAAACTAAATAATAAACTGATTTGCTCAAACTAGATTAACTAGTCTTAAATGCATTCTAGTTATTGGTGATGTAATTGTAAATTAAAAGAAAATAACAGAAAGCTCTAAGATTCTTGTGTGAAACATTTCATCGAACAACTTGTGTGCAAGGTTCGATACTATGATAAATGGTCAACCGAAATTGAAATGGTTCAAGAATATGTGAGATCTAGTAATACAATTTTTGTGTTGCTAGAAAAGCTACCTGTTTTGGGTTCCTGTGCCTGAAATCGCTTCCGAACCATTTAGAAGCTGAGATTTCGACAAACGGGAATGAAACACTGTTAATCGTGTCTCTGCCAAATGTGTTGTGTACGGGAATTTGCAACTCTTTATAAAGTTAAGCATAGTTATCAGAATCGAACTGGTCATATAACTGGGTCACTAGTTACTGGTTCAACTGATAGTTCACAAGTTGACCACATTTAAATAAAAATATAAAATTATAAAAAATAAAATTAAAATTAAAAGTTAAAATGCATGCCTTTATAAACACATTAATAACAATCAAATATCAATTCTTAGACATAACTAATGATATAAAAATAGATAATAAACTAGTTACTGGTAAAATTTTTTTCTTCAATTTAAATGAACTAGAGAACAAAAGATAGCACAATCGATAAATCAAGTCCAAGAGGCGATCTCAAAGTCAATATCTATATCTTTATCGGACAAATTTGGAGCCAAACCAACATTGCCTTCATCTTGATTAACAACTCTAGAAAAAATTAACAAACTAATTGAAACAATCCAATACTAAAATCAACTATAGCAAAACATAAATTCAACTAATTTATAAATCTCTTTATATATGCTATATTAACCTTATCTGTTCTGATCTTTTTAATCCCAAGTCATTATCCATTATATTTTCTGTTGTCTTTTGATGCCTGGGGACATGTTTCACATACATGAAATTCATAAATTTCTTCGAATGTGATTTGCGATCAAAATGGAGGCAATATCCCATACATGACTAAAAGGGAAAAAAATTGTTCAAAAATAAGACTACAGCTTCTCCTTTTAAAGGTAGAGCAAGACTCAGATTTAGACATCCAAGTCAGCACCATGAGTAATTCACCATTAAAAAAAATTAATATAAAAGATTGCATAGTAAACATCTAGAATCTCTTTGTTCAAAACAAGGACTCCTAATATCACTGAGTTTACATAAATTCAACTAATATAAGAGAACAGTCCATCAAAATAGCAACAATTTATAAACTCAACTAATTTGTTGAATTTAGAAATCAGCCTATATGTATTCAGTATCAGCTTTGTACCATATTTCCTAGCCTCATAGATAACAAAATCTAAATCCCTTCAAAGCCAAAAAACATAAACATAGGATTTAGAAAAAGAAAAAATGTATTTTACTGATCCAATTAGAATAGGGGAAACTGGAAAAGAGAGAACAGGGGTTAAGAGGACTCACCAGCCACCACGGTCCACGGATACTCGGCGACAGACCGGCGAGAAGGAAGCGACGGAGAGACCCCGAAGCCAAAAGATGACGAGCGAGGACGAGCCCAGGGAGGGCAACGAAGGAAGAAGACGGCGAGGTCTAGCTGCTGGTTGCGTTGCTTCTGCCGCCGGCGACGACGAGCCAAGGGAAGGAAGCGACACACGAACCACGGCGAGACGCCG